>NW_027517678.1:332346-664693 GCF_048772815.1 Callospermophilus lateralis
TACAATTTGTTTCTGCCAAGTCAGCCAACTCATAAAAATATATTTGTGATACCAAGTAGGAATCTATATGTGCATATAAAAAGTACAAGTGCTGAGTAGGCTACAGAGAAAGGGAGACAGGAATTCACATATTTGTTAACTTTAAAAACGCATGGAGAGAGCTGCGGATGTGGCTCAAGTGGTAGCGTGCTCGCCTGGCATGCCTGCGGCATGGGTTCGATTCTCAGCACCACGTGAAAACAAAGATGTTGTGTCCGCCGATAACTAAAAAATAAATATTATAGAATTCTCTCTCTCCTCTCTCACTCTCTCTTTAAAAAAAACACATGGAGGACTATTTCAATTAAAAATTGAGTAGATTTATAAAACCGACCCTTTATCATGCAAGAGGGAAGTCCAACTATACACCATGCTTCCTCTGAACTGCTTGTATTTTCATTCTTTTGGGGTATTTTTCTCCATCATATTAGGATTAGTAGTCAGAGTCTAGTAGGGTATGAGTTAGTGTCAGGGATTCAGTATTTCGAATGGAAAATTGGAAAATGGATCAATGTGTATGCAAATGTGTACTACAAAAAAATTTTCCCACTCTCATTCAGAACAATGCCTTGACATTACCTTCACCCCAAGTAAGACACAATTAGAGGAGAAGAGTTAGAAAATCTTTGAATACATATCTGAAATTGAAAATGCTTAGGGTTCACAACCTTGGAGATTGTAGAGGAGTTTCCAAAAGTAAGGGACAGTGTAAAAACTCTACAAACATGGAGATTTGCCTGCCTAAAGACGTCTGGAGAAACTGCCTTTAGGTTGGGCACTTGAAATATATGTTGCTGTCAGGAGCTTTAGCTTCCTTTCTAGTGAGACCATCAAAGCTGGGTCTTCATCTCTGTGATCTGGAGGACATGGTTTATAATTTTCCAATAAACATGAAGCAGCAGTGCTGAATTCTTGCTTTGTAGGTAATCTGTGGCCACTGGGGGCTAAGTGTCTCCCCATGTGGACTGCGAAGCCATTTCATCATCCTCCACTTTTCATAATGTTTCTTCCTGCTGCACTCGGAGTTTGGTATTTGCTTCACGAAATACAAGGAGTTCAACTGGGACACAGAGCTGCAGCGAGTTCTGTCACGTGTGGTGGATCAGGGTCTGCAGGAGAATGCACCAACAGGGCTTGTATACCACATAGGATGCCCCCTTGACCATAGCAACCTGATTCTGAACATTTCCCTGAAACCTCTCCATATAACAAGTTGCCTTTACATATAAGGGTCTGCTCGCTGCACCATGTCAGTCACAAGCCATTTGGAAGCCAATGGCAGATCCACATGGCCCCACCTCAGATGTTTTATCACACATTTGCTCACTACTGCTCTAGGCCCACTACTCAGCAGGATCCAAATTACTGAGATCTCTGTTTTACACCATTTTCATCAAAACCAGTCAATCAAGGCACTGTCTGGTACACTCGTGATCAGCAACAGGACATCCAAAGGTTCTTCATTGCCACCTGGTCATTGGAATTTCAAAAATTTCATGGTATTTATCTAGCAAATTTTCAATTATGAAGTTGGAAGCACTATGGCTTTCAAATCATTCAGGAATCATTCAATGGTGAGGAAGCTCATTTCAATGAAAGCTTTGGAGAACTCTCACAGGCAAGGCTTCCCAAAGAGTGTCCTAAAGGTCACATGAATCCAGGCCCATCGAGGTCTACAATTGAGGTCCATGTGTGTTTTGACTAGCAAATATGGCTTCCAAGTCTTTCAGAATAAAATAATGTGATATCCTGGCTGAGATTCCCAGTGCTCTGTGGAAAGCCACCCTAGGATTAGATCTCAGTTTCCAATGGAGACTCTCATGCGTGGCCTCCTAAATTCCCAACACAATTCATGGCAATACTTCTTTGATGATTGATCCAGAACTCAGTGTTTAAGGGGAATGACACCAGAGTTCAAGCCCAGGTGGATCCAGTCATCTCTTCCAACTGCCACATGAATGACTACACTTAAAACCAAAACATTCCCACATGGTCCTTACCTTCTTCCATATAGACACTCATCATTACCTCTGGCTAGAGTTTTTCATGTGGGACGCATCCCAAGAGAGTGTCCAAAATAATCTTCCTTGCCCCTCATTTGCCTAAAGTCAGGGTGGCATCGTCACCCTTCCTGTGAACCTGGAGTGATCCAATAGGCCTGCCATGAATACTGCTCTGCTTCTTCAATTTGAGTCCTACTGACTCTCAGGGATAGATTCTTTAAGTGATTTGGAGTCACAAGAAAACACAAGCACCTCTGCAGTTCTTCAAAGAACTCATTTGACTTAAAGGATCCCTATTCTCACTTGACAGAGGTCAGAATCCTAACAGAGGAAGGCAAGAGACTGATCAACAATGACAGATTTTTGGCCATTTTGGTTTTGATTGCACACATGGAATCTATCCTTAGATCCATCATGTGCTGAGAATCTAAGCCACAACCTCATACAGGGCCAAGAGGCTGATTTAGACACATCCTTTTACAAGCAATTAAGCAAAGAACCACAGTTGATGCCCATTCATTTCCATTTGAAAATTGTTTTCTTCAGGCTTCACAAAGGGGTGGCCTGAGGCAAAGACCTTCCCGACATTCAGGACAACAGAACCATAGGTAAGCAAATGAACCAAAGCAGGATTTCTCCACTGAAAATTTACTGGTCACACTGATATCTGAGTTTTCTAAGATGTTCCCATTCTCTACAGCTATCAAGTATATAGACATGTCTCAGAGCTTGGAGGTGGTACATATCTTGGAAACAAAACCATGAGGCTATTCTGGAGAGTGGCCAGAATTCAGGAAGAAAACAGGAACTTAGGAATTTAGTAGGTGTTGCCCATCCATAAGGCAAACCACAGTCCATTCTTTAATTAGGCAGGATGAATGCTGGGAAGTTTTCTACTAGACAGGACACATCCTTTGATGCCTTCTCTTTTCTAATGTCTACAACCACGGACACAGTGGGATACTCAGACATAGAAACACTAGCCTTGTCAAACGACTTACTAGAAACAGGCCACTCCAACCCAAACAAACAGCCTTTCCTACCTATTCCCAGAACATGAGAGAAAACCACAAACTCACTCCACACCCACAAAGGCACCTCCTTAACCCAAGTAGGTCTGTGACTATCCGGAGTGTCCTCTAACTGGTGGGCCATACTATGTTCCCCTGAAATGGCCTGCCCTTTCTCAGATCTGGTCTCCTTTGCCAACTCTGTGAAGTTGTCAGGAGCCAGTGGTGAACCAATACCTGCTTTCTCAGGAAAGGCCCCTCTTCAGAGATCTTCTGCCATTTGACAATGCTCATATCAGTCGGTACCAAGGAAGACTGACTCTGTCCTTGGTAAATCCAAACAAGTGAGACCACTGGGACTGGGACTGGGACTGGCTCTGGGTGCCTGGCTTCCTGCATCACAATTTCAGATTTTTTGATGACCAAGGAAGAGAGGTGAGGTCACTTCCTTCAGGAACTGAATGAGGTCACTACATTGGCCACCACTTTGTCCTAACAGTTGCTTCGAAAGGTCCCATGAAATGGAGGCTGCCCCTACATCCTTTGACACTTTCACAAGTTAGAATGGTATATCAACCATAGGCACCTGGAAACAGCTCTCCACACAGGCATGGTTTGATCAGTTCTCTACATTAAGAAAGGAGAGGCTGATTCAAACACATCTCTTCATACTGACCCGGTTGTTTGCCATGGAATATGACTTTTTCCCTCTTAGGTCCTTCATAGCTGCCTGCAACTTCTTAAGGGTATAATTTCTGCATGGTCCTTTGATGTTCTCAGCAGGTGGAAGAGCCCCTACATTACTGTATTGTAAGACAAACTCTGTCTCGGCTCTTCTGTAAAGCTAGTTTGAGGGAACAATGTATGGTTAGGCTTAATAACATGTTTGATTTGAATTAGGAATCATTCTGCTTAATGAATAATGGTATTGGGAACTTGTGATATTTACAAGAATATATTGGTGAAATATAAGTTTGAAAACAGAAATCTAGATAAGATTTGAATCCAGGAAGGGCATTGGGCTGTTGATTGGGATACTTAGCTTTGAATTATGTTCTGCAAAGATGTCTCAGATAAATCAATATACAATGGCATAGGACCTTGTACCTTGGATGATTGATTGTCGAAGTGATCATCCAGTCAAAAAGGGATAGTCTTTAGGATTAGGAAGATAGTCGGTATGTTAGAAAAAAGAGTAATATAGGATTTGGACCAAAAGTTCTTTAGCAATAGGGTTTCGGATAGAGAGTGAATGTAATGTCAGCACATGTGAAGAGTCAGTCACAATGATGAACTGGGGAAAATATGTAGGAAAGCAGATATCAATAGACATTAGGAAATCAGACAAAATATAAAGTGACTGATAGGATTAGTCATTTTCAAGAGGGTTGAGGTTGAATATATTATCTTAAGAAGAAACAAATATGTAGTCACCAATAGGATTGATTTGAGAGCATTAGGCAACCTGGACATGGATGTGTTTAGTAATCCATGCTCACTTTCCATTAGGCTTTGGTGAAAGGTTAATAAAATAGGTACTTGTTACTTACTGTTTTTCTGTATGCTTAACAAAACACTGTTGAAGTCTTGAGGACTGTTTGCTAATCTTGTTTCCAGAATGTGCTGTCCCCAACTGCCAAACTGCAAATGTATACCCTCACCCGTTTGCACGCAAACCACCCACTTGCCCTGACCAATCAATAAACTTCCCTCCCTGCCCTCTCCAAGGAAAGCATATAAGCTCTGCTTAAGCTGTTCTCATTGCTCTCTGCTCTATTCAAGTGAGCTCTGAGCCCCAGAATGCTGGACCCATAATAAACCATTTACTGTTGAAGGAGACATTCTCTTGGTGGTCGCTTCCTCCGATGCTTGCCCGACCTTTACATCTGGAGGCACCAGCAAGATCCGACAGCGGCGGATGAAAGATCCCCAAGGGGCTCCTTTCAGGGTAAGTAAGGCAACTCTTTTTGGTTTTAGGTTTCAGGTTAGGGCTTGGCAAAATGGCTATGGGTGATGAGCGTGAGCTCTCTCTGACAGAGGCTGACATACGTGTCACAGAGCCACAGGCCACGTCCCTGGGGGATGCCCCAGAGGACTCAGGAAATCGAGGAACAATAGTCTCCTTGACTCAGTGATATTTTGCTTTGGATTCGGTATTGCCAGCCCATCAGGTTTTGCGGGCTACTCAGGCCTGGCCTCAGTATTGGACGTCCAATGCCTGACTTTATTGTCTTGTCTTGTCAGTGTAGTGTGTCGTTGCTTTCACTGTTTGTGTATCTCTCATTTTGGGACAGAGAACTTCAACACCTCTCTTCCTGACCCTTGATCACTGGAACAAAGTCCGCTTAAGGGCCCAGAATCTTTCTTTTTCAGTAAATCGCTGGACCTGGCAGACCCTCTGTGCCTCAGAATGACCCACCTTTGGAGTTGGATAGCCCCTAGAAACATCTACGTCCCACTAATTCGAAAAGTCAGAGATTTTGTATTTCAACCGGGGCCACATGGACATCCAGATCAACAGCCATATATCTCAACTTTGCAGGAACTCTGCAAATCTCCTCCTCCATGGGTGAAGCTTTTCCTTGTCTCTGCCCCCGCTCCTACTCCTTCCACCATGATTCTATCTCTCAAACCCTCTGCTCCTCCTCCTCCACCCTCTCTTCTCCCTGAGTCTCAAGACTCTACTGGACTCTCCTCGCCTTCTTATCCGCTGCCCTCGTCCACCAACCCCCAACAACCTCTAAGTGATTCCCCTGCTGCTGACTCAGCCTCTCCGCCACTGGAGGAAGCTAGGCCAGCCCAGCGCCCACCAAATGACTCCCCCTTGTCACACACACAGCCCCTCCTTCCCTGGAGGAAGCTGGCCTGGCAAAAAGAACTCAAAGAACTCCCTGGCGTTTTCAAACCTGCCTACTTGGGATGACTGCCAACAAATCCTAGGGATTCTCTTCATGACAGAGGAATGAGAGAGAAACTTCCTGGAAGCTAGAAAAAAAAATAGCCTCGGACCAGATGGGTGACCAACACAACTTCCCAACATAATCAAAGCCGGCTTCCCCTTGAACTTACCCAACTGGGACCCCGACACCTTTGAAGGTAGGGAGCATCTGTCCACTTATTGCCGGGCCCTAATAGTGGGTTTCCAACCGGCCGCTAGGCAACCAAATAATTTGGCCAAGGTAAGAGAGATTATTCAAGGGCCTGATGAACATCCCTCTATGTTTCTAGAGAGAATTATGGAGGCATATAGGAGATATACTCCTTTCGATCTTCAGGAAGAGGATCAAAAGGCATATGCCATGATGGCCTTCATTGGGCAAGCTGATCTGGATATTAAAATAAAGTTACAATACTTAGATGGATTACAAGATATGACTTTGAGAGATTTAGTCAGAGTAGCCGAGAAAGTATCCTATAAGAGAGAAACAGAGAGAACGAAAGGGAGCAAAGGGAGGATGAGAGATGAAAAAGACAGATTAAGGTATTAACTAATGTCCTGGTCACAACAATAAATAGGCCAGAAATTAAGAAACAGGGAGACAAGAAGTGATACCTGGGTCCCCTCCAGAGGCCACCGTTGGCCTCAGATCAATGGGCCTACTGTAAAGAAAAAGGACACTGAGCCAAAGAGTGCCCTAGAAAGAGAAAGCCACGCCAGACAGCCTTTCTGACTCTGGAGGTTGACTAAGAATGTCGGGGCTCAGATCCCTTCCCCGAGCTCAGGGTAACTTTTGAAGTGAAGGGGACCCCATAAACTTTGAAGTGGATACAGCAGCAGTATACTCAGCCCTTAAGGCCCCACTGGGCCCTCTATCAAATAAAAGATCTCTAGTTCAAAGGGCTAACAGCAGTAAATATCAGACTTAGACAACTAAGAGGACCATGGACATGGGGAAAGACAAAATCCAACATTCCTTCCTAGTAATCCCAGAATGCCTGGCCCCATTGATGGGCAGAGATCTGCTCAGTAAGCTCCGGGCCAAACCAACTTTTAACCCCGAAGGCCCCAAAATGAAATTTCTAAATCCTTCATTAAAAACTCCTATAGTCATGGCTTTATAAATGTCAGTCGAAGATGAACATCCACTTTTCACACACCCCAAGACTCATCAAACAGGCAAGCTACCCCAGAAATGGATAACAGATTACCCAGATGCCTGGGCAAAATTGTTGGGTTAGGCCTAGCCATGAAACAACCTCCAAGAACAGTGGAGTTAAAAACCTCAGCCTCCCCAATCAATGTCAAACAACATCCTCTGAGCAAAAAAGGTAAAGATGGGATAAGGCCCCATATTCAGAAATATCTGGCCTTAGGGTCCTAAGGCCCTGTCAATCGGCCTGGAACACTCCCCTGCTACCGGTAAAAAATCCAGGAACTGGGGACTATCCCCCATACAAGACCTAAGAGAGATCAACAACAGAGTGCAGGAAATTCACCCCATGGTAAATAATTCATACAATCTGCTTATCACTCTGAACCCTGAGTAGAAATGGTATGGACATAAAGATGCTATCTATTGCATGCCTCTGCATAAAGACAGTCAGTTGCTGTTTGCTTTTGAGTGGGTAGACCCAGAAACCGGAACGTATGGTAAACTAACATGGACTAGACTCCCACAGGGGTTCAAAAACTCCCCCACTCTCTTTGATGAAGCCCTCCACAGAGATGTCAACAACTTCAGACCTATGCACCCTGAAGTCACCCAGCTTCAATACGTGGATGACCTGCTACTTCAGCCAACACCAAGGAAAACTGTGAGTCTGGGAACCAAGCACTATTATATAAGCTTGCTCAACTCGGGTATAGAGCTTCTTCCAAAAAACCCCAAATTTGCCAGCAAGAAGTAGTCTTCCTGGGCTATTCCCTTAGGGGTGGTAAACGATGGCTCACTGAGCCCAGAAAACAAACGGTTGTCCAGATACACCCCCCCCCCAGCAGCAGACAACACAGAGAGTTTCTTGGGACTACTGGGTTTTGCAGGTTATGGATTCCTCTGTTTGCGTCCTTAACTTCTCCTTTATACCCGCTGTTAAAGGGAGATGCCCAATTCCAATGGACCCCTGAGCACCAGCAAGCTTTTGATAACATCTAACAACACTGGCACTGAACTCCTCAAGTTCACTGAGCCAAGCCTGCAATTTCAGAAATCCCTACACTACGTTAAAAATGTACATCAATTCACACACCTTGGTTCAAAGAAACTGCAGGCATTCCTGAAGGATCAAGAACAGAGTTTTCCACTAACCGACTCACAGCGAAAGGACATAACTGAACGGGTAACAAAACCCTGTCCGTTCTGTCAATAGGTTAATGCTTACCCTTCCAAGCTTCCTGCAAAATAGCACCTATGAACAACCAGACCAGGACAATTCTGGGAAGTGGACTTTACTGAAATTAAGCCAGCGAGGTATGGACTTCAATATCTCCTAGTGTTTGTAGATATATTTTCAGGATGGATTGAAGCCTTCCACACAAAAAAAGGCACAAATGGTGGTAAAAAATCCTGAAAGATATTTTTCCATGATACGGCCTACCTAAGGGTATATTGTCTGATAATGGACCGGCGTTCATGGCCCAGGTAAGTAGGGTGTTAGCCAGGACCCTGGGAATAAATTGGAAGTTACATCGTGCTTATAGACCCCAGAGCTCAGGACAGGTTAAAAAAAATTAATAGAACCATTAAAGAGACCTTAACGAAATTAAGCTTAGAGAGGGCATCAAAGGTTGGACTATGCTCCTGCCTTATGCACTGTTTCATGCAAGAAATACTCCCTCTGTTTCTTTGAGTAACCTCACCTCCTATGAAATTCTCTATGGGGCCCCTCCTCCAGTAAGGACCTAACCCCAACTCTAAGACCTACCGATCCCTTCCACACCCCCTTGCTTGACAAACTTAAAGCTCTTGAAAGAACTCAGCGATACCTGTCAAACCAGCTGGCCACTGCCTACCAACCTGGTGAAGAGGAGACTCCACATCGATATCAAATAAGAGACTTCGTCTACATAAGATGACTTCAGGTGTCATCCCTGGAACCCCGATGGACAGGACCATACCAGGTGCTACTTATAAAACCTACAGTGGTAAAGGTAGATGGAATCACTTCCTGGATCCTAATTCTCATCTCAAGCCTGCGCCCTGTCCAGACTCTGGCTTGAAAGTGGAAAAGACTGGTAACCCTTTCAAATTGCATATTGTCCATGTGGATAAGGCTATAGACTCTCCCCTTGGCCACCACTAGTCCTAACCATCATCAGCCCATTCAGCAGCGATGGCTGATCACAAATCCTATTAGACAAGAAGTATGGTCTGTCTTGCATACAGCCCCCTTAGGGACCTGGTGGCCATCTCTCCACCCAGATATTTGTCAGCTGAGTATACGTCTTTCCAATTGGGATATCTCTGATGAAGAGGATCCCATTAAAATTTCATTAAATTTCTTCCGTACCATAGATAATGGAAACAAACATTATGGATGTAGGGACATGCAAGTCTGATGCAGGTTGGCTAGCCTAGATTACTATGTTTGCCCGGTGGACTATCAAAGCCACAAACAACCACGGCTGTGTGGGGGAAAAGCCGTCTTCTTCCGTAAGTCATGGGGATGTGAGCATACAGGGGCTGCCTGGTGGAACCCAAACTCCTCATCAAATTCAGTTCACAGCATTGGCCATATTACCAATTAGACAACCAAAACCGATGGCCCGCAGAGGGGTGTCTAGATCCTCAAATTCTGTGTGACTTTTTCAACTTCGGCAAGTGCTCAAAAGGATGGAAGAAAATTCCCCTATGTGTATGCCTTTTCCCTCCTTTGCTCACATCATGAACTATGTTTCTCCAATAGATCCTTCTGTTCCAGACTCTCTGCTGTCACTCTCACATCAACAACCTGATTTCTCCCCTCCAATTACTAGATCAAAAACCCAAACCTCTGCTGGTTCTCAGACCATTGCCCCCTTGCTGAGGTAGCAGGTACTGAGGTACCCTTCCACCCACTCACTCCTCTCTTCTCCTGTCAGTGCCCACACCGGGTCCCACCAGGTCCTCTTACCAGCTAACCCAAAGCTCAAACCAGCTGAGGAGTGCCCTCAGACGCCTATCCAAGTTGTAATGAAAATGGCCTTTAAAGTTGCTTTGTCATCACTAAAAACAGGTTACTAAGAATTTAATGTCCCTCACAGGCTTTTTGGGATACTCACTCCTGTCTTCCCATCTGCTCTACCTGTTCTACTGCTCACGTTTTGTTGCCAGGAAAATTCCAAACCCTTTTCCCATTATTCTTTTATATCTCTTTTTCCTCATTCTCAGAACCACAGAACTGCTCTCACCCCCCGCCTTCCCCGTCTTCCCCTCTGTACCAGGCCCACAGAAAAATCTGAAATGGCCTTCTCCAGAAGTCTTCATCGTGGCTGACTTTAGGACTTTCATCAACAAAGTCCCTATAAAAGAGTTCAGTGTACATAAACTTCCTCTTTTCGTGTTGCTCTGTTATACTTGGCCACTGGCTGGAAAAATCAGCACTTCTAAGCTAGACACCCCCTTACTAGTTTTTCACAAAATATGTGAACAAGGCCTCTGGCCTTGAGCTCAGGCTTCCAGAGATGGCTATATTTCCAAGATAAAGAAGTTACCAACTGGGCTCCATGGTAACAGCTGGCAGGGAGAAAATAAAAGAGAAGAAAAAAGCTCTCCCCCTCCCAGATGTCCTTAAAAAGTTATCTTTCCCAGAGAAGAGGAAAATAAAAACAGAACCAAAAACTGCTTTTTGTGAACTTCTGCAGACTGTAAATTTCTGAGTCTTTTCTCTTACATGTTGGGTACAAAATTCTGAAACTACCTAAACTTGGGATTCAGGGGATTAATTGATTACAATAGAAGCAATGCCCTCTATATCCGGTTGCAACCAAATAGGACTGTTTCCCTGTCTTCGGTGCTATCTTAGGTGCCTTGCCTTGTCCATACCTACAACAGTATAATTCTATATACTTAAACATTGTTTATTCATAGAATTATCAACAGATGTGATTAATTATGTAATGGTGCAGATGTTTCCCCGAGTGCTCTATCATGAGGCAGGATCATTTAAATTTCAAATAGGGGGGCATACAACCTGGTTCTGCTGGCAACCTGTATCTTGCACTTTAGCCATCCTATGAGGAATAGTAGTTGCTGCAGAGGTGGGCACAGGTACCACTGCCCTAATCCATGGGACACAACAAATGACCCAATTAGAAGCAGCAATACACCAAAACTTAAAGATATTAAAAAACCACCATCACAGCTTTACAAGAATCTTTAACCTCTCTCTCTGAAGTTGTTTTACAGAACAGGCGAGGGTTCGACCTCCTCTTCATGAGAGAAGGGGCCTTTGTCCTGCATTGAGGGAAGAATGTTGTTATTATGCCTACCATACTGGAGTTGTAAAAGAATCTATGATTAAATTGAGAAGAAGCATTGAAGAGCATCAACAAGAGAGAGAGGTCCAAAAAGGGTGGTTTGAGTCTTGGTTCACAGAGTTCCCCTGGTTAACTACGCTTTTATCAGCCCTGGCCGGTCCCTTAATAATCCTCACATTATTGCTAACTGTAGGACCCTGTTTGCTCAACCGTGTAATTTCCTTTCTCCAAGCTCAAATTGGACAAGTTAAACTTATGGTAATCAGAAATCAATATACCACACTAGCAGACATAAAATGTGACATCCCCAATGATCACTATTATGATTTAATGTAACCAAAAGAAAGTGGGGAATGAAAGGTAAATAAAATAGGTAATTGTCACTTCCAGTTTTACGGTATGCTTAACAAAACACTGTTGATATCTTGAGAACTGTTTGCTAATCTTGTTCCCTGAATGTGCTGTACCAACTGCAAAACTGCAGAATGTACTCCCTCACCCATTTGCACGCAAACTACCCACTCGCCCTGACCCATCAATAATCTTCCCTCCCTGCCCTCTCCAAGGAAAGTATATAAGCTCTGCTTAAGCTGTTCTCAGGGCTCTCTCCTCTATTCAAGGGAGCTCTGAGCCCCAGCATGCTGGACCCCCATAAACTTTTGGCTGTTGCATTAGACAGTCCCTGGTAGTCTCCTCCTCCGATGCTCGCCTGACATTTACATTGGTAAAATAATAAGTGTGACCATTGCTTCTGTGTCCAAATGTACAAATTAATATTGGGGGTACAAATAGGTGTACCCTGTGATATGAATATAGAGATAATGCATGAATAGGCAATACTGTGAATAAATAATAAAATGGGTTCCAAATTTAATAATGGATTCAATTGATATCTGAAAATATACAGGAAATCTTATATTGATACACATACATTCATTCCAACCAGTTATACATCTAAACGTTATATTAGGATTATGGTTTGTCATGAAAAGTGTGTGAGTTTTGCTTCAAAACTGATTATGAAAGTTGAAAATAATGTGTTTGGAAAGAAGTCTCATGAAAAGACCAGACAAGAAACCTGGAGGAATCCATGTGTTCTGAAGCAGGAAGTTATTGAAAGTGAAACAAATGCCTATAAGTTTGCTAATTTGTGGATGAAATATATATCCTATGATGTGCATAAATTGAAGAAATAATAATGTACCAGTGTTGAATAAAAATGAACGTCCAAATACACATCATGTCCCATAGTAATCTACTTGCATTGATGTTAAACTGGGTCAGTTACTGTACAAATATTAGTATTTGTATGCAACATTAACTGAAGTTAGTTTTCAGTACTGGAAACAAATATGTATTTCATGTGGATGAATATTTCTGAGAATAATCTTGTGAATACTTGATTATAAATCCATATACATGAACATGAATGAATTTAGGGAGTGTATATAAGACACATATATTTCATATTTTGAAAAATCTGGAGAATATATATATATATATATATATATATATATATATATATATATATATACAAAAAAACACACTCAGAGACATTAAATTACCAATATATATGCCAATCGAAATTTATCATGAAATATATATCATCAACAGATGCAAAAATATTTCTTTTACTGAACATGGATTTATGTTTAATGTTGTTCAACTAGAAAGCTCACCCATAGGTTGAATTTTAAGATCCAACAGGGTTTAGGAGGAGTGATTTCTTCTCATAATTTGTATCTGCCAAGTCAGCCACCTCACAAGAATGTACATGTGATACCAGGTAGGATTCTATATGTGCATATAAAATTACATGTTCTGAATAGGCTACAGAGAAAGCGAGACAGGAATTTATATATTTATTAACTTTAAAAACACAAGGAGAACTATTTCAATTAAAAATTAACTAGATTTATAACACCTACCCTTCATAATGCAAATGGCAAGTCCAACTATACACCATGCCTTTTTTGAACTGCTTGTATTTCTATTCTGTTTGGGTTAGTTTTCTCCATCATATTAGGATTAGCAGTCAGAGTCTAGTAGTTTATGAGTTACTGTCAGGGATTAAGTATTTTGAATGGAAAATTGGAAAATGAATCTAATGTGTATGCATATATGTGCTACACAAAAATCTTCCCACTCTCATCCACAACAATGCCTTGACATTAACTTCGTCCCAAGTAAGACACAATTAGAGGAGAAAAGTTAGAAAATCTGTGAATGCATATGTGGAATGGAATATACTCAGGAGTTCACAACCTTGGAAGTGGTAGAGCAGTTTCCAAAAGTAAGGCACATGGTAAACACTCCACAAACATGGAGCTCTGCTGGCCTAAAGACTTCTTGATAAACTGCCTCTGAGGTTGGGCACTTGAAATATATGTTGTTGTCAGTAGCTTTAGCTTACTTTCTAGTGAGACCATCAAAGCTGGGTCTGCATCTATGTGACCTGGAGGACATTGTTTCTAATTTTCCAATGAACATGAGGCAGCAGTGCGAATACTCTCTTTGTAGTTAAACTATGGCCACTGGGAGCTAAGTGACTCACCGTGTGAACTGTGAAGCCATTTGGTCCTCCTCCACTTTTCGTGGTGGTTCTTGCTGCTGCACTGGGACTTTGGTATTTTCTTCATGAAATACAAGGAGATCAACTGGGACACAGTGCTGGAGGGAGTTCTGTCACATGTGGAGCTCACGGTCTGCATGTGAATGCACCAACCAGGATTTTATCCCACATGGGTTGCCCCTTTGTCCATAGCAACCTGATTCTGAACATTGCCTTGAAATCTCCCTATATAAAAAGATGCCTTTACATGGAAGGTTCTCCTGGCTGTACCATGTCAGTCACAAGCCATTTGGGAGCAAATGGCAGATCCACATAGCCCCACCACACATATTTTATCACACACCTTCACACCACTGCTCTAGGCCCATTAATTTGCAGGTTCCAACTTACTGGCATCTCTGTTCTACACAATATTCATGAAACCCAGTCAGTCAAGGCACTGTCTGATACACTCATGATCAGCAATAGGACATCCAAAGATTCTCCAGTGCCACCTGGTAATGGGAATTTCAAAAATTTCATGGTGTTTATCTAGCCATTTTTCGAGGATGAAGTTGGAGGAACGTTGGGTTTCAAAAACCATTCAATGTTGAGGAAGCTCATTTCAATGAAACTCTGGAGAACTCTCATAGGCAAGGCCTCCCAAAGAGTGGACAAAAGGTCACATGAAGCCAGTCCAATTGAAGTCTACAATGTGAGGTACATGTGTGTTTTAACTCTCAACTATGGCTGCCAAGACTTTAAGAAGAAAATCATGGATTATCTTGGCTGAGATTCCCAGTGCTCTGTGGCCTTGATCTAAGTTTATAAGGGCTACTTTCATGCGTGGCCTCCTAAAATCCCAACAAAACTCATGGCAATTCTTCTCTGAGGTCAGTTCCAGAACTCAGTCTCTATGTGGATTCCCACCAGAGTTCAAGCCCAGGTAGACCCAGTGATTTCTTCCAATCGCCACACAAATGACCAAAATTTAAACGAAAACACTCCCATATGGCCCTCATCTTTTCCACATAGACACTCATCATAACCTCTAGCTGGAGGTTTCTATGAGGGGCGCTGGACAAGACAGTGTCCAAAATAAGCTCCCTTGCCCGTCATTTGCCTAAAGTCAGGGTGGCCTGGAAACCCTTCCTGTGAACCAGGAGTGATCAAATAGGCCTACCATTATTACTGTTCCACTTCTCCAATTTGAGGCCTACTGACTGTGGGGTTTAGATTCTTCATGTGGATTGGGGTCATGAGAAAACCCAAGCACCAATGGGCTAGACTCTGAAGGGCTTTGAAGAACTCATTTGACCCAAAGATTCCTATTCTCACCTTATGGAGGTCAGGAAACTTACAGAGGAAGGCGAGAGACTTCATCCATAATGAATGCTCTTTTGGCCATTTTGGTTTTGGATGCACACATGGCATCTTTCTTTAGATCCATCAGGTGCTGAGAATCTAAGCCACAGCCTCACACAGGGCCAACAGGCTGATTCAGACACATCCCTTTCGAAATCAATTACTCAAAGAGGGACAGGTGATGCCCATTCATTTGCATTAGAGAACTGTTTTATTCAGGCTTCACAACGGGGTGGCCTTGGCAAAGACCTTCCTGACATTTAGTGCTATAGAACAATAGGTAAGCAAAAGTCCCAAAGCAGGGTTTCTCCACTGAGACTTTTCCTGGTAACACTGATATCTGAGTTTTCTGAGATTCTCGCCATTCCCTTCAGCTATCCAGTACATGGCCAAGTCACAGAGCTTGGAGGTGGTACCTATCTTGGTCACAAAATCATGAGCCTATTCTCGAGAGTGGCCAGAATTCAGGAAGAAAACAGGAACTTAGGAAGATTGCAGGTCTTGCCCACAAATAAGGCAATCCACTGTCCTTTTATAAATTGGGCAGCGTGAATGTTGGGAAGCTTTCTCCTAGACAGGACACATCCATTGTTGCATTTTCTTTTGTAATGTCTACACCCACGGACAAAGTGGGATACACAGACATAGAAACACTTGCCTTGTCAAATGACTTAATAGAAACAGTCCACTCCAAAACAAACAAACCAACTTTCCTACGTATTCTCAGAACATGAGACAAAACCACAAACCCACACTCATTCCCACAAATGCACCTCCTTCCCCCAAGAAGATCTGTTACTAACAGGAGTGTCCTCTGCCTGGTGAGCCATTCTTTGTTCACCCGAAATGGCCTGTCTGTTCTCAAATCTGGACTCCTTGGCCCACTCTGTGAAGTTGTCAGGAGCCAGCTTTGAGCCGCCACTACCTGCTTTCTCAGGAAAGACACCTCTTCAGATTTTTTCTGGCATTTGGCCATCTTCACATCTGTAGGTACCAAGAAAGACTGACTCTTTCCATGATAAATCCAAACAAGTGAGATCTCTGTGACTGTTACTGGGCCTGGCCCTGGGTGCCTGGTTTCCGGGATCCCAAGTTCAGAGAGTTCCATCCCAAAGAAGTGAGGTAGGTCACTTCCTTCATGAACTGAATGAGCTCACAGCCTTGGCAAACACTTTGTCCTAACAGTTTCTTCCTAGGGTCCCATGAGATGGAGGCTGCCCCTACTTCCTGTGACACTTTCACAAGTTAGAATGATATATCAACCATAGGTACTCGGGGAGAGATCTCCACACAGGCTTGGTTTTGTCCATTTTGTCTACATTAAAATGCGAGAGGCTTATTCAGACACATCTCTTCATCCTGACAAGGTTATTTGCCATGGAAAATGACTTTTGGTCTCTCAGGTCCTTCATAGCATTCTATATCTTCTTCAGGGATAATTTCTGCATGGATCTTTGAGATTCTCAGCAGGTGGAAGATCCCCTATATTCCTGTATTGTAAGACAAACTCTATCCCTGCACTGCTGTAAAGTTAGATTGAGGGAACAGTGTATGGTTAGTGTTAATATCATGTTCTATTTGGGTTAGGAATCATTCTGCTGGATGAATAATGGTATTGGGAACCTGAGATATTTACAAGAATATATAGGTGAAATATAAGTATGGAAACAGAAATCTAGGGAAGACTTGAAGCCAAGTAGGACATTGGGCCCTTGAGTAGCATACTTTGCTTTGAATTATATTCTGCACAGATGTCTCAGATAAATCGATATACAATGAAATAGGATCTTATACACTGGATGATTGAATAACATACAGAATATCCAATAAAAAAGGGATAGTCTGTAGGATTAGCAAGATAGTCAGTAGATTTAGAAAGAAGAGTTAGTATAGCATTTGTACCAAAAGTTCTTTACAAATAAGGTTTCGGGTAGAGAGTGAATGTAAATGTCAGCACAATGACGAATTGGGGAAAATATGTAGGAAAGCAGATATAAATAGAGACATTAGGAAGTCAGTAAAAGTATAAAGTGTGTAATTTGTTTAGACATTTTCAACGGTTTGAGTCTGAATATATAATCTTAGGCAGAAACTAATATGTTGTCACAAATTGGATTGACTTTTGAGAGCATTAGGTAACCAGGACATGGATGTTTTTATTAATCCATGCTCACTTTTTATTTAGGCTTTGGTAAAATCATAAGTGTGACCTTTGCATTTTGTGTCCAGAATATTATTGTGATAAAATGTATATGTAGATCAGGTGACATGAGTATTCCTTCCACCATTTCTGGGAGCACTATTTTGAAGAAATATAAATTAGTATTGGGGGTACAAAGGGGTATACCCTGTGTCATAGAATATATTGATAATGCATCAATTGACCATCATGTGAATAAATAATATAACTGGTTCCACTTTAAATAATGGATTGAATTGATATCTGAAAATATAAAAGAAATCTCACATTGATATACAATCATTCACTGCAACCAGTTATACATCTAATGGTAATATTATGGTTGTGGTTTATCCTGAAAGGTGTGTGAGTTTTGTTTCAAAAGTGATTATGGAAATCAAAAATAATGTGTTTGGAAAGAAGTCTCATGAAAAGAATAGTCAAGAAACCTGTAAGAATACATGTGTTCTCAAGCAGGAAGTGATTGAACATTATATATCATACTATATATAATGTGCATAAACTGCAGAAATAGTAATGTACCGGTGATGAATAAAAATGAACATCAAAATACACATCATGTCCCATAGGAATCTACTTGCATTGATGTTAATCTGGGTCAGTTACTGTAGAAATATTAGGATTTTTATGCACCATTCACTGAAGTTACTTTTCAGTACTAGGAAAAAAGTATGTATTTAAGTTGGATGAATATTTCTGAGAACAATCTTGTGAAAATTTGATTATAAATCCACATAAATCACAAAAAATTATGAACACAAAAGTCACATGGACATTAAAATGTAGCAATATATATGCCAATTTAAATCCATCTTGAAATATATATCATCCACTGATCCAAAACTATTTATTTAATGAACTTGAATTTATGTATAATGTTGTTCAGCTAGGAAGCTCCCCCATAGATTTAATTTTCTGTTCCAACAGTGTTTAGGAGGAGTGATCTCCTAAATGTGTATGCAAATATGTGCTACACAAAAATCTTCCCACTCTCATCCAGAACAATGCCTTGATATTACCTTCACCCCAAGTAAAACACAGTTGGAGGACAAGAGTTAGAAAATCTGTGAATACATATCTGGAATGTAAAATGGTCAGGAGTTCACAACCTTGCAGGTTGTAGAGGAGTTTCCAAAAGTAAAGGACAGGCTTGATAGACCCAACCTGATCTTTTATTAGAATTTTGAGCCATCTTGCCAGAAAGCCGTGAAAAGATAATTTGGGCTTTACTATAAATTACTGCAAATTCTGAACCTGCTTGGAATGCGTGCCCGTGCCTTGAACTCATCCATGCCTGGCTCTCTGACCAGATAACAGTGCTCTCTGAAACATTAGTGACACCTAATAAATATTGGCCTTCCCAGGCCAGACAACGACCCTCTCTGAGTCTCTAATGGTCCTCATAATTTCTGATGTTGGGGCCAGCAAAAAAAATGTAAACTACCATTAGTGTGATGCTTTCAAAGTTCTGTTATCTGTAACCCCCTTTTTGTGTAACTTTCTGGGCTATATAGCTGGGCTGTAGGAAAGGTGGTGTTGCTGTCTTGTTCCCGCCATTTTTGGAGGGAGAGGCAGCCTGGCCGGTTTTAATAATAAGCTTGCCTTAATTTGATTTTAATTGGAGTCAGTGGTCTTTTCTTGCATCCTAGTCCAACATTTTGGAGTTCCCCAGTGAGATGACCCTGCCCGACCAGATCACAAGGCCAGACTGCTGAAAATTCTGAAGCTGGCCTTCCCTCCAGGGCTACGGGCTGGGGAGCCACTCTAGGGGGTGCACAACTTGAGATGTTCCAAGGCCTTGGAGTGAGCCGTCGGTCTGGGGAGCACTGCAGTGAACCACCGCACTGAAACTATTAGCAAGCACCTGGTGGAGGAGGCCTCCATAGGTTAGTGGCACCTTGATAACATCTTATATCTGGTTAAGGGAGATCTCTTCTAATGACAGAGAGGTGGCCTGGGGAGGCTCACATACACTCCTGTCCAGGACAGTAATGAGAATCGTTCTGTCCTCTGTTCCGTTCTGTAGGGAATTCCTTTCAAGGTTAGAGAGGTGCCGAGGGACACGCACGTGCTCCTACCCCAGAGCTTTAGCAAGACGTTGAATTGCTCCTCTGTTTTTCTGTTTTGGCACCGTGATTCTGTTTTTTTTTTTTTTTTTTTTTTTGTGTGTGTGTGTGTGTGTGTGTTTTGTTCTGTATTCTATATGTTTTTTTGTTTTTGTGCATTTTGTTTTGTGATTTCTGTGATAAAATCTTAAGGATATTGAACGTGAAAATGGGTAACAAAGCAAGTAAGCCTGACACCCCTTTGGACTGTGTTTTAAGGAACTGTGATGAACTTTACCACCATTTGTTAAGCAGAATGATAGAAGCCCCTAGCTGGCTGCCTGGAGCACACCCAGTGCAGATGGCAATGCCTGCTGGGGAATGAAGAACTGAGTATCTCCCAGCATCTGCCAAAGCCCTGTTTATTCAGGGAATTCCCTCCTTCGTTCCCTGCACTGTAAGGATAATGCCGCCTCTGTCTTCTTAAAAAAAGAGAAAAACAAAAAGGGGACACTAAATGCAGTAAAGTCACCATGGAGACACTTTATTTTACATTTCAGGTTGCTCCTCTGTGAAAACATTTGGTCCCCTTGTGGGGACATCTGTGGTGCCACTGGGGAAGGAGATTTTTCTCTTATTTGCTCTGTTTTAAAGGGTTCTGTCTGTCAGCCATTGTCTGGAGTTCATTTCTGCCTGTTTTGTGCCTTTTTTCTGGCCCTTTAAGACATGTGCAATAATGTGTTAATATTATAAATTGTTTCTTGGAAATGATCTTAGCTGAATTTGTGTCTAAATGATGATGTTTCATTGTACCAATCTGGTATCTGAATGGGTTTTTGAAGCATTTCACAATCTTGCAGTTAAAAGTCGGGTTTAGGTAATTGTTTAGTTTATGGTTTCAGATAATTCATGCCAGAGAACATAAATACTTAGGATGGAAAACTAAAGAACTCTACTTCCAAGTTGGCAAGTAACTTCCCAATCATTCAGACTTTTTTTCACCAATTTTAAATTAGGTAGCCTGGGAAAATGTCACTGTGTGTACCAGTGCATTAATTTGGACAAGGATACTAAATCATAGTATGATATCTGTTGACAAAACAACTTGTGAAGATATAAAATTTTGTGAATTGTATCTTAAACTTGTATCATAATTTTCAACATCCTAACCTGAAAATAATGGTTAAAATACCTTAGGCCTAAGGTTTCTGCTCAGAATAGCCATTTTTTCCTGCTTCTTCCAGACCTCAGCCAGGGATTATTTTGAAATGCAAATGAAAGAAGCCTGTAAGCTTAGTAGGAGACTTATTTGAGGCCTAAGGAAAAAAAAGTAAAATGTATGGTATTTACTTATTACTGGCCAGTCATTTTTTCTAGGACTCATATTTTTTTTCTTAGATTCTTTATTTATTTTTTGAGCTCATGATTTTGCTCCTACAGACCTAGGTTAATGTTTTTCTGATCAGTAATATCTTTGACCAACTGTGAAATTTTTAAATCATTGCAGTGGAGATTTCACCTGTGAAAAGCTACAAGGCCTTCACTTTTATTATGTGTGCACAATTTGTTATGTGTTGTATGTCTATATATGTATACATATGTCCGTATATCATATATATGATACACAAATTAACATATATAAGGAGCACTCATATTACAAAGCACTCATAAAAACAATTTTAAAAAGTGGATCCAAAGATCTTTAATTCACGTGATTTAAATGTTTCAATTTAAATTGGGTAAACTGATAAATATAAATTTCTTTAAATTTAAGCTTACAAGTTTTTCTAGGTGTTCAAAAATCTAATAAAGTATTAATGTCTACAAAAGGTCTAATATGCCTATGTTCCAGGACTTTTCTTTCAATCAAAAAAATGGCTTACACTGTTCAAAACATTTGTCTAATATTTTGAAAAATAAGTAAAGTAAATTTGATATGGGATTACTCATTCATGAGTACTTTTGTTTGATATCTGATTGATATACTAAGGTCTGTATAAGTTTGTACTAAAGTCTGTATAAGATTGTAAAAATCAGTCATGTGTTAAAGAGACAAAAATTTCTTAAACATAAGTTTACCCATAACATTTAGTTTATTAAGATTTAAATTTTCTAGAGCAGGCAACCATAAAAATTAAACAACTGTTTAATTAAGAACTGTTATTTTAGAGCACTGTACTGCCATTTCTTTAAAAGCTAAACTTGGTTAATGTAGAAACATCAATGTAATTGTGATGCTATTAATGTGCTCATATCTTCCAGTTATAAAACTCTATAAGGTAGAAACTTTAAAAGAGCATTATATCAAGCAGGTGTTCTGAAGTTGTATGGTAAATAAAATATATATTGGGGATTTATTTACCTGTTATCAATAATATATGTAAAGTTTTATGTTACTTTTTACATTGTGGAACAATTTAAATGTATTTTTAAGTTAATGAGACCCTAATCTATGTAAAGGTTAAAATCTTTCAGCCGTACTTTAATTCATGTTTTAAATGTGATATCATATGGTGTGAGCTAATGTTCATGTGACCTCAAAAAATTTATGTAAACTTTGTAAAATGATATTTAAAAAACAAAGATCAGCTTTAGAACTAAAGCATTTAAGGTTTATAAGGAGCCCTGCTTACCTGAGATAAGACTCTGTGTCCCATCTTACTACATGTGAGAATGACTACGAAAGCAGTAGGTCAGATTTTATTTCATTTAAAGTTATGTTCAAATTTTTTTTTTCTGTCAAGATTACTAGGATCTCAAAAAGATGATATAATATATAACTCACCCAAAAAATTCAGGGTAGCTATTACATGAACTAAGTATTTTTACTCTTGTTAAAAAAATTTTATTTTTTAATTTCCTTATAAGTGATCTAAAGATTTCCTGTTGGTGTTTTACAGAAGTGTTGCTTTAAGAACACAACATGGGTTAATTTAAGATAATAAGTCATCAACTACAAGACAGACAGAATAATAAGATCCCAATTAATAATATATAAATAATTATAAACTTATAGACATTAAAGCACAGTACTCTTAATATATGGCTGTTAAAATTCATTTGCTGGTTGTTTCAGATTAGGATTGAAAATTAAAGTTAAATAAAAAGGTCCAAAAAAAACGATATTTGACTCTTGCCCTCTGAGTCAGTCTGAATCCAGGGAACAAGGGATTTCTCTATGAGCTTTGCAACTCTGGGCCACATAACCTCCCGATCAGAGAGATTAATGAGACCACTGGAGAACAGAAAGCCAATCAGTGCATTTGCTACAAAGAGGTGAGTCATCAGGAAAGGGAGACATCCCTGATGCTTCTGAGGGAAGCCACATGGTCAAGCAAGACCTGGACCCACATAGCTCAAATTGCACTAGCAGAACTGAGAAGCTGCTCTCAAGTATCCCAAAAAATGACTCCCATAAAAGCTCAGCTGACTGCTAACAATAGATAGAAACAAAAGTCAGTTTGACTGCTTCATCTTAAACACTTAGCAAAGACAGTTAAAACCAAAATACAGCCAATCCTGGGCATTTTAAATAATAATAATAATAATAATAATAATAATAATAATAATAATAATAATATTTTAAGGTATACACTTTATGTTAGCCTCCCAAAATAAGTAAAACTGTTGGCTACAAAGAAGGATTCTCAGAGAGGAATGCCTGATAACTATAAAAATAGACTATCAAGAGGAGCTTCCAGAGGCAGAAGTTTTTAGTTTAAGGCCTACAGATATTCCTAACCTACACAGGTAGGCTTGGTGTTTGCTAGTACAATTATCCAGCCCTGAGTAACAGAATTAAATGTTTCTCTATTAAACACAGAGGTCATACTAGTGAAAGGATTCTGCAAAATCAGATGACATTAAATTATTAAACTGTATATTATGGGGAGGGACAACTGTATCACTAAAAGTTAAATATTAAGTTCACAGTCCTGATAATTGGGGATATTAAAGACTGGTGAGGGTACTTCATACAGTGACATGATAAAGCTACTGCAACATTTATTCAATACTCATGTTTTTTGTTTCTCTCATAGAAGAACCCATCCCCAGATGACTTTACAACCTGTTCTTCCTCAACAAGACTTCAAAAAGAACTGACTTCAAAAAGGCAACTCATGTCCCTCACGCCATGCACACTCATGTCACCCTTTCTCAGCTGAGAAAAAGCCAAAATGAGAGACGACTCTCTACTTACACCAATGGAGCCAAAAATAAATAGACTATCAATATAAGTAATTAATTAAGTCAGGTAATATCAGGGAGACTGGTTTTCGGTGAGTTCTAAAAATTTGGTGACTGTTAACTGAGGGATTAAAATTTCCTCAGTGCTTTTCCACTAACCTATCAAGGATTACAAAGGGACACATAAGAAAAGGGGGGAATGATACACCCAACCTTACCTTTTTTTAAAATTGGGAGCCATATTGCAACAAAGCCATGAAAAAATCATTTTGGCTTTACTGTAAATTACTGCAAATTCTGAACCTGCTTGGAATGACTGCCCGTGCCTTGAACTCACCCGTGCATGGCTCTCTGACCAGATAGCAGCCCTCTCTGAAACTTTGTCACACCTCATAAATATTGGCCTTTTGTGGCCAGACAATGACCCTCTCTGAGGCTCTAATGGTCCTCATAAATTTTGATGTTGGGGCTAGCAAAAAAAAAAAATGTAAACTCCCATTAGTGTGATGCTTGTCAGAGTTCTATTATCTGTTACCCCATTTTTGTGTAACTTTCTGGGCTACAAACCTGGGCTGTAGTAAAGGTGGGGTTGCTCTCTTGTTCTCGCAATTTTGGGAGGGAGTGGCAGCCCAGCCAGTGGAAATAATAAGCTTACTTTAATTTGATTTTAATTGGAGTCAGTGTTCTTTTCTTACATCCTGGTCTAAGAGGTAAACACTCCACAAACATAGAGCTCTGCTGGCCTAAAGACTTCTTGAGAAACTGCCTCTACTTTAAATATATTTTGTTGTCAGAAGGTTTAGCTTCTTTTCTAGTGAGACCATCAAAGCTGGGTCTGCATCTATGTGAATGGAGAGCATGGTTTCTTATTTTCCAATGAACATGAGGCAGCTGTGCTGAATTATCTCTTGGTAGGTAAACTGTGGCCATTGGGGGCTAAGTGTCTCCCTGTGTGGACTGTGAAGCCATTTGATCATCCTCCATTTTTGTGGTGTTTCTTGGTGCTGCACTGGGAGTTTGGTATTTGCTTCACGAAATACAAGGAGTTCAACTGCGACACAGTGCTGGAGGGAGTTCTGTCATGTGTGGTGGGTCAGAAACTGCAGGAGAATGCACCAACCAGGCTTCTATTTCACATAGCTTTTTCCTTGACCATACCCACCTGATTCTGAACATTGCCTTGAAACCTCTCCATATAATAAGATGCCTTAACATGTAAGGTTCTGCTGGATGCACCATGGCAGCCAAAAGGCATTTGGAAGTCAATTGGAAATCCACACGGCCCCACCTCAGATATTTTATCACACACCTGCACACCACTGCTCTGGGCCCACTATTCAGCAGTGCAAATTACTGGCATCTCTGTTCTTCACCATTTTCATGAAACCCAGTCAATCAAGGCACTGTCTGGTACACTCATGATCAGCAACAGGAGATCCAAAGGTTCTCCAGTGCCAGCTGGTCATGGGAGTTTTAAAAATTTCAGGGTGTTTATCTAGCCACTTTTCAAGGATGAAGTTGGAGAAACTGTGGGTTTCAATTCATTCAGGAACCATTTAATGTTGAGGAACCTCATTTCAATGAATGCTCTGGAGAACTCTCAAAGGCAAGGCTTCCCAAAGAGTAGCCAAACGGTCACATGAAGCCCAGCCCATTGAGGTCTACAATGTGAGGTCCATGTGTGTTTTGACTCTCAACTATGCCTGTCAAGTCTTTCATAATAAAATCATGTGATATCCTGGCTGAGATTCCCAGTGATCAGTCGAAAGCCACCCTTGGCCTAGATTTCAGTTTCCAAGGGCGACTCTCATGCGTGGCATTCTAAAATCGCAACACAATTCATGACAATACTTCTCTGAGGTCAGTTTCAGAACTCAGTCTCTAAGGGGAATCATACCAAAGTTCCAGCCCTGGTGGATCCAGTCATTTCTTCCAACTGCTACACAAATGAACACAATTAAAACCAAAACACTCCCACATGGTCCTCACCTTCTTCCATATAGACACTCATTATAACCTCTGGCTGGAGGTTTCCATGAGGGGTGCAGCACAAGACGGTATCCAAAACAAGCTCCCTTGTCCCTTATTTGCTTAAAGTCAGCTAGGCCTGGACAACATTCCTGTGAACCAGGAGTGATAAAATAAGCCTGGGCTTAATACTGCTCTGCTTCTCCAATTTGAGGCCTACTGACTGTCAGGTATAGATTCTTTATGTGATTTGGAATAATGAAAAAACCCAAGCTCATATGGGCTAGCCTCTCCAGGGCTTTGAAGAACTCATTTGACTCAAAGGATCCATATTCTCCCTTGATGGAGATCAGAAACCTATCAGAGTAAGGCAAGATACTCCATACACAGTGACTGATCTTTTTGCCATTTTGGTTTTGAAAGCACACATGGAATCTTTCTTTAGTTCCAACAGGTGCTGAGAATCTAAGCCACTGCCTCACACAGGGCCAAGTGGCTGATCCAGACACATCCCTTTCCAAAGCAATTAAGCAAAGATACACAGGTGATGACCATTCATTTCCATTTGAAAACTGTTTTCTTAAGGCTTCACAAATTGGTGGACTGAGGCAAAGACCTTCCTGACACTCAGAGCAACAGAAAAATAGGTAAGCAAAAGGCCCAAAGCAGGGTTTCTCTACTGAGACTTTCTTTGTCACACTGTTATCTGAGTTTTCTGAGATGCTTGCTATTCCCTTCAGCTATCCAGTACATGGACATGTCACAGAGCTTGGAGGTGGTACATATCTTGGACAGAAAACCATGAGCCTACTCTGGAGTGTGGCCAGAATTCAGGAAGAAAACAGGAACTTCAGAAGATATTGGGTGTTGCCCGTCCCTAAAGCAACCTGCAGTCCACTCATAAATTGGACAGGATGAATGTTGGCAAACTTTCTACTAGACAGGACACATCCATTGATGCATTATCTTTTATAATGTCTACAACCACGGACACAGTGGGATACACAGGCATACCAACAATCGCCTTGTCAAATGACTTACTATAAACAGTCCACTCCAAAACAAACAAACCACCTTTCTTACCTATTCTCAGAACATGAGACTAAACCACAAAATCACAACCACACCCACAACGACACCTCCTTTATTCAAGTAGGTCTGTGACTAATTGGAATGTACTCTGACTGATGGGCCATACTATGTTTCCTTGAAATGGCCTGTCCTTCTCAGATCGGGTCTCCTTGGCCAACACTGTGAAGTTTTCAGGAGCCAGTGGTGAGCCACTACCTGCTTTCTCAGGAAATTCCCCTTTTCAGAGCTCTCCTGGCATTTGGCAATCCTCACATCAGTAGGTACCAAGAAGACTTACTCTGTCCTTGGTTATTCCAAACAACTGAGCCCACTGGGAAAGAAACTGGGACTGACTCTGGGTGCCTGGCTTCCTGGATCCCAAGTTCAGAGAGATCCGTCATCAAGGAAGAGAGGTAGGTCACTTCATTCAGGAACTGAATGAGGTTACTGCCGTGGCAACCACTTTGTCCTAACAATTGCTTTCAAGGGTCCCATGAGATGGAGGCTGCCCCTACTTCCTGTGACACTTTCACAAGTTAGATTGGTATATCAACCATTGGCACCTGGGAACAGCTCTCCACACAGGCCTGGTTTGGTCCATCTTCTCTACATTAAGAAGAGAGAAGCTGATTCAGACACAACCCTTCATCCTGACAGGTTGTTTGCCATGGAGGATGACTTTTGGTCTCTTAGGTCCTCCATAGCTGCTTACAACTTCTCCAGGAATCATTTCTGCATGGACCTTTGAGTTTCTCAGCATGTGGAAGATCCCCTATATTCCTGTATTGTAAGACCAACTCTATCCCTGCTCTTCTGTAAAGTTAAATTGACTGAACAGTGTATGGTTAGGTTAACTAACAGGTTCGATTTGGATTAGGAATCTTTCTGCGCGATGAATAATGGTATTGGGAAACTGCGATATTTACAAGAATATATAGGTGAAATATAAGTATGAAAACAGAAATCTAGCTAAGATATGAAGCCCAAAAGGGCATTGGGCCCTTGATTGGGATACGTAGCTTTGAATTATGTTCTGCACTGATGTGTCAGGTAAATCGATATACAATGGCTTAGGTCCTTGTACCATGGATGATTAAATGTAGAAGAGAACTTCCAGTCAAAAGGGATAGTCGGTAGGATTCGGAAGATTCTCAGTAGGTTTAGAAAGAAGAGTGAGTATAGGATTTGGACCAAATGTTGTTTAGCAATAGGGTTTCCGGTAGACAGTGAATGTTAATGTCAGCACAAGTGAAGAGACTGTCACAATGATGAACTGGGGAAAATAGTTAGGAAAGCTGATATCAATAGAGACATTACGAAATCAGGCAAAGTATAAAGTGAGTGATAGGATTAGATATTTTCAACAGGGTTGAGTTTGAATATATAATCTAAGAAAGAAACAAATATGTAGTGACCAATAGGATTGACATTTGACAGCATTAGGCAACCTGGACATGGATGTTTAGTAATCCATGCTCACTTTTCATTTAGTCTTTGCTACAATCTTAAGTGTGACCTTTGCTTTTTTTGGCCAGAATATTACTGTGATAAAACGTACATGTAGATCAGGTGACATGACTCTTTCTTCCACCATTTCTGGCAGCAACATTTTCAAGACGTATAAATTAGTAATGGGGGTAAAAAGAGGTGTACCCTTGTCTGTGCATATAGAGATACTGCATGAATAGACCATACTGTGAATAAATAATATATCTGGTTCTGACTTTAAATAATGGATTGAAATTATATCTGAAAAAATACAGGAAATCTTATATTGACATACAAACATTCATTCCAACCAGTGAAATATCTAATGGCCACATTAAGTTTATGGTTTATCATGAAGGGTGTGTGAGTTTTGCTTCAAAAGTGATTATGGAAATCGAAAATAATGTGTTTGGAAAGAAGTCTCATGAAAAGACCAGTCAAGAAACCTGGAGGAATACATGTTTCATGACGCAGGAAGTGATTGTGAAACAAATGCGTATAAATTTGTGAACTTGTGGATGAAGTATATATTTCCTATGATTTGTAAAAACTGAAAAATAGTAATGTACCAGTGTTGAATGAAAATAAACGTCAGAATACACAACATGTCCCATACGAATCTACTTGATTGATGTTAATCTGGGTCAGTTACTGTACAAATATTAGGATTTGTAAGCACCATTTACTGAAGTTAGTTTTCAGAACTATGAAACAAATGTGTATTTCAGGTGGATGAATATTTCTGAGAATAATTTTGTGAAAAGTTTATTATAAATCCACATTTTTGAACATGGATGAACTTAGGGAGTGTATTTAAGAAACATATATTTCATATTTTAAAAATCAGGACAGTGTGTATATATATATATATATTCATAATTATATATATTCATAATTATATATATATGTGTATATACATATATATGTGTCTATATATATATATATATACACACACACACACACACACACACACACACAAAACACACACACAGACATTTAAATGTAGTTATATATATGCCAATCGAAGTTCATCATAAAATATATAGCATCCACAGATGCGAAAATATTTATTTTACTGAACAAGGATTTATGTATAATGTTGTTCTACTAGAAAGCTCACCCATAGTTTGAATTTTCAGTTCCAACAGCGTTTAGAGGAGTGATCTCTTCTCACAAGTTGTATCTGCCAAGTCAGTCACCTCACAAAAATGAACGTGTGATACCAGGTAGAATTCTATATAAGCATATAAAAATAAATGTGCTGAATAGGCTACAGAGAAAGGGAGAGGAATTTACATATTTGTTAACTTTAACAACACATGGAAAACTATTTCAATTAAAAATTGACTAGATTTATAACACCTACCCTTTATCATGCAAATGGCAAGTCCAACTATACCCCATGCCTCCTCTAAACTGCTTGTATTTCTATTATGTTTGGGTTGTTTTTCTCCATCATGTTTGGATTAGTAGACAGAGTATAGTAGGGTATGGGTTATTGTCAGGGATTCAGTATATTCAATGGAATATAGGAAAATGAATCCAATGTGTATAAAATATATGCTACACAATTATCTTCCCACTCTCATCCAGAACAATGCCTTTACATTACCTTCACCCCAAGTAAGACACAATTAGAGTAGAAGAGTTTGAAAATCCGTGAATGCATATCTGGGGTGGAAACAGTACTAAGAAACAAATAAGTATTTCAGGTGGATGAATATTTCTGAGAATAATCTTGTGAAAAGTTGATTATAAATCCACAACATAAATATGAATGAATCTAGGAAGTGTGTAATAAGACACATATTTCATGTTTTGAAAAATCTTGAGAGTGTATCTATATATATATATACATATTTATATACACAAACAGAGAGAGACATTAAAAATTGCAATATATATGCCAAACGAAATTCACCATGAAATGTATATCATCCACAGATCCAAATATATTCATTTTACTGAACATTGATTTATGTATAATGTTGTTCAACTAGGAAGCTCACTCACATTTGAATTAAATGTTCAAGCAGCATTTAGGAGGAGTGATCTCTTCTTCCAATTTGTATCTGCCAAATCAGCCACCTCACAAGAATGTACGTGTGGTACCAGGTAGGATTCTATATGTGCATATAAAAATACGTGTGCTGAATAGGCTGCAGAAAAAGGGGGACAGGAATTCATTATTTGTTAACTTTAAAAACGCATGGAGAACTATTTCAACAAATAATTGACTAGATTTATAACTGCTACACTATACCATCCAAAAGGCAACTCCAACTATAAAACATACCTCCTCTAAACTGCCTGTATTTCTATTCTGTTTGTGTTATTTTTCTCCATCATATTAGGATTAGTAGTCAGAGTCTAATAGGGTATATGTTAGTTTCAGGGATTCAGTATTTCTAATGGAAAATAGGAAATTGAATCCAATGTGTATGCAAATATGTGCTACACAACATTCTTCCCACTTTCATCCAGAACAATGCCTTGACATTACATTCTCCTCAAGTAAGACACAATTAGAGGATAAGAGTTAGAAAATCTGTGAATATATATCTGGAATGGAGAATACTCAGGAGTTTACAACTTTGGAGGTGGTAGAGAAGATTCTAAAAGTAAGGAACAGGGTAAACATTCCAGAAACATGCAGCTCTGCTGGCCTACATACTTTTTGAGAAACTGCCTCTAAGGGTGGGCACTTGAAATATTTGAAGTTCTGAGGAGATTTAGTTCATTTGTAGAGAGACCATCAAAGCTGGGTCTGCATCTATGTTACTTGGAGGACATGGTTTCTTATTATCCAATGAACATGAGGCAGCATTGCTGAATTCTCTCTTTGTAGGTAAACTATGGACACTGGGGTCTAAGTGTCTTTCAGTGTGGACTGTGAAGCCAATTGGTCATCCTCCACTTTTCGTGGTGTTTCTCACTGCTCCACTGGGAGTTTGGTATTTGCTTCAAGAAATACAAGGAGTTAAAATGGGACAGAGTGGTGTAGGGAGTTCTTTAAGGTGTGGTGAGTCAGGGTCTTCAGGAGAATGCACCAACCAAGGTTCTATCCCACGTAGATTGCCCCCTTGAGAATAGCAATATGATTCTGAACATTGCAGTGAATCCTCTCCATATAACAAGATGCCTTTACATATATGGGTCTGCTGGCTGCACCATGTCAGTCACAAGCCATTTGGAAGCCAATGGCTGATCCACATGGCCACAATACAGATGTTTTATCAGACAATTGCATACCACTGCTCTAGGCCAACTACTCACCAGGCTCCAACTTACTGGCATATCTGTTCTACACCATTTTCATGAAACAAAGTCAATCAAGGCAGTGTCTGGTATACTCAGGATCAGAAACAGGACATCCAAAGTTTTTTCAGTGCCAGCTGAACATGAAAATATCAAAAATTTCATGGTAATTGTCTAGCCATTTTTCACGGATGAAGTTTGCGGCTCTGAGGGCTTCAATTAATTCAGGAACCATTAAATGGTGAAGAAGCTAATTTCAATGAAAGCACTGGAGCACTCTCACAGGCATGGTTTCCCTAAGGGTGGCCAAAATGTCACATGAAGCCAGGCCCATTGAGATCTACAATGTGAGGTTCATGTGTGTTTTAAACTCAAATATGGCTGCCAAGTCTTTAAGAAAAATTGTATGTAATATCCGGGCTGAAATTCCCAGTGTTCTGTGGAAATCCAACCTGGGCATAGATCTCAGGTTCCAAGGGCGACTCTCATGTGTGGCCTCCTAAAATCCCAACACAATTCATGGCAATAATTCTCTGAGGTCAGTTAAAGAACTCAGTCTCTAAGGGGAATCACACCAGAGTTCAAGCCCAGTGGAACAGTCATCTCTTCCAACCGCCACACAAATGACCACAATTAAAACCAAAACACTCCCACATGGTCCTCATCTTCTTCCATATAGACACTCCTTATAACGTCTGGCTGGAGTTTTCAATGAGGTCCACAGCCCAAGTCAGTGTCCAAATTAAGGTCCTGTTCCCCTCATTTGTCTAACATCAAGGTGGCCTGGACACACTTCCTGTAAACCAGGAGTGATCAAATAGGCCTGCCATTAATACTGCTCGGCTTTTTCAATTAGAGGCCTTCTGACTCTGTGGTTTAGATTCTTTATGTGAATTTGAGTCATGAGAAAACCCAAGCCCCTCTGCAGAGATTTGAAGAACTCATTTCGCCCAAAGAATTCCTATTCTCCCTTCATGGAATTCAGGATCCTAACAGAGGAAGGTAAAAGAATTCATTTACAATGAGTGAATATTTGCCATTTTGGTTTTGGACGGACACATGGGATCTTTCTTTTAATCCATCAGGTGCTAAGAATCTAAGCCACTGCCTCACACAGGGCCAAGAGGCTGATTCAGACACATCCTTTTCCAAAGCAATTAAGCAAAGAGCCACAGGTGATGCCCATTCACTTCCATTTGAAAACTGTTTTCTTCAGGGTTCACAAAGGTGTGGCCTGAGGCAAAGACCTTCCTGACACTCAGAGAAACAGAAAAATTGGTAAGCAAAAGGCCCAAAGCAGGGTTTCTCTACTGAGACTTTCTTTGTCACACTGATATCTGAGTTTTCTGAGATGCTTGCTATTCCCTTCAGCTATCCATTATATGGCAATGTCACAGAGCTTGGAGGTGGTACATATCTTGGACAGAAAACCATGAGCCTGCTCTGAAGAGTGGCCAGAATTCAGGAAGAAAACAGAAACTCCGGAAGATAGTAGGTGTTGCCCGTCCCTAAAGCAACCTGCAGTCCACTCATAAATTGGGCAGGATGAATGTTGGCAAGCTTTCTACTAGACAGGACACATCCATTGATGCATTATCTTTTATAATGTCTACAACCACGGACACAGTGGGATACACAGGCATACAAACAATCGCCTTGTCAAATGACTTACTATAAACAGTCCACTCCAAAACAAACAAACCGCCTTTCTTACCTATTCTCAGAACATGAGACTAAACCACAAAATCACAACCACACCCACAACGACACCTCCTTTATTCAAGTAGGTCTGTGACTAATTGGAATGTACTCTGACTGATGGGCCATACTATGTTTCCTTGAAATGGCCTGTCCTTCTCAGATCGGGTCTCCTTGGCCAACACTGTGAAGTTTTCAGGAGCCAGTGGTGAGCCACTACCTGCTTTCTCAGGAAATTCCCCTTTTCAGAGCTCTCCTGGCATTTGGCAATCCTCACATCAGTAGGTACCAAGAAGACTTACTCTGTCCTTGGTTATTCCAAACAACTGAGCCCACTGGGAAAGAAACTGGGACTGACTCTGGGTGCCTGGCTTCCTGGATCCCGAGTTCAGAGAGATCCGTCATCACGGAAGAGAGGTAGGTCACTTCATTCAGGAACTGAATGAGGTTACTGCCGTGGCAACCACTTTGTCCTAACAATTGCTTTCAAGGGTCCCATGAGATGGAGGCTGCCCCTACTTCCTGTGACACTTTCACAAGTTAGATTGGTATATCAACCATTGGCACCTGGGAACAGCTCTCCACACAGGCCTGGTTTGGTCCATCTTCTCTACATTAAGAAGAGAGAAGCTGATTCAGACACAACCCTTCATCCTGACAGGTTGTTTGCCATGGAGGATGACTTTTGGTCTCTTAGGTCCTCCATAGCTGCTTACAACTTCTCCAGGAATCATTTCTGCATGGACCTTTGAGTTTCTCAGCATGTGGAAGATCCCCTATATTCCTGTATTGTAAGACCAACTCTATCCCTGCTCTTCTGTAAAGTTAAATTGACTGAACAGTGTATGGTTAGGTTAACTAACAGGTTCGATTTGGATTAGGAATCTTTCTGCGCGATGAATAATGGTATTGGGAAACTGCGATATTTACAAGAATATATAGGTGAAATATAAGTATGAAAACAGAAATCTAGCTAAGATATGAAGCCCAAAAGGGCATTGGGCCCTTGATTGGGATACGTAGCTTTGAATTATGTTCTGCACTGATGTGTCAGGTAAATCGATATACAATGGCTTAGGTCCTTGTACCATGGATGATTAAATGTAGAAGAGAACTTCCAGTCAAAAGGGATAGTCGGTAGGATTCGGAAGATTCTCAGTAGGTTTAGAAAGAAGAGTGAGTATAGGATTTGGACCAAATGTTGTTTAGCAATAGGGTTTCCGGTAGACAGTGAATGTTAATGTCAGCACAAGTGAAGAGACTGTCACAATGATGAACTGGGGAAAATAGTTAGGAAAGCTGATATCAATAGAGACATTACGAAATCAGGCAAAGTATAAAGTGAGTGATAGGATTAGATATTTTCAACAGGGTTGAGTTTGAATATATAATCTAAGAAAGAAACAAATATGTAGTGACCAATAGGATTGACATTTGACAGCATTAGGCAACCTGGACATGGATGTTTAGTAATCCATGCTCACTTTTCATTTAGTCTTTGCTACAATCTTAAGTGTGACCTTTGCTTTTTTTGTCCAGAATATTACTGTGATAAAACCTACATGTAGATCAGGTGACATGACTCTTTCTTCCACCATTTCTAGCAACAACATTTTCAAGACGTATAAATTAGTAATGGGGGTAAAAAGAGGTGTACCCTTTGTCTGTGCATATAGAGATACTGCATGAATAGACCATACTGGATTGAAATTATATCTGAAAAAATACAGGAAATCTTATATTGACATACAAACATTCATTCCAACCAGTTATATATCTAATGGCCACATTAAGGTTATGGTTTATCATGAAGGGTGTGTGGGTTTTGCTTCAAAAGTGATTATGGAAATCGAAAATAATGTGTTTGGAAAGAAGTCTCATGAAAAGACCAGTCAAGAAACCTGGAGGAATACATGTTTCATGAAGCCGGAAGTGATTGTGAAACAAATGCGTATAAATTTGTGAACTTGTGGATGAAGTATATATTTCCTATGATTTGTAAAAACTGAAGAAATAGTAATGTACCAGTGTTGAATGAAAATAAACGTCAGAATACACATCATGTCCCATACGAATCTACTTGATTGATGTTAATCTGGGTCAGTTACTGTACAAATATTAGGATTTGTAAGCACCATTTACTGAAGTTAGTTTTCAGAACTATGAAACAAATGTGTATTTCAGGTGGATGAATATTTCTGAGAATAATTTTGTGAAAAGTTTATTATAAATCCACATTTTTGAACATGGATGAACTTAGGGAGTGTATTTAAGAAACATATATTTCATATTTTAAAAATCAGGACAGTGTGTATATATATATATATATATATATATATATATATATATATATATATATTCATAATTATATATATGTGTATATACATATATATGTGTCTATATATATACACACACACACACACACACACACAAAACACACACACAGACATTTAAATGTAGTTATATATATGCCAATCGAAGTTCATCATAAAATATATAGCATCCACAGATGCAAAAATATTTATTTTACTGAACAAGGATTTATGTATAATGTTGTTCTACTAGAAAGCTCACCCATAGTTTGAATTTTCAGTTCCAACAGCGTTTAGAGGAGTGATCTCTTCTCACAAGTTGTATCTGCCAAGTCAGTCACCTCACAAAAATGAACGTGTGATACCAGGTAGAATTCTATATAAGCATATAAAAATAAATGTGCTGAATAGGCTACAGAGAAAGGGAGAGGAATTTACATATTTGTTAACTTTAACAACACATGGAGAACTATTTCAATTAAAAATTGACTAGATTTATAACACCTACCCTTTATCATGCAAATGGCAAGTCCAACTATACCCCATGCCTCCTCTAAACTGCTTGTATTTCTATTATGTTTGGGTTGTTTTTCTCCATCATGTTTGGATTAGTAGACAGAGTATAGTAGGGTATGGGTAATTGTCAGGGATTCAGTATATTCAATGGAATATAGGAAAATGAATCCAATGTGTATAAAATATATGCTACACAATTATCTTCCCACTCTCATCCAGAACAATGCCTTTACATTACCTTCACCCCAAGTAAGACACAATTAGAGTAGAAGAGTTTGAAAATCCGTGAATGCATATCTGGGGTGGAAACAGTACTAAGAAACAAATAAGTATTTCAGGTGGATGAATATTTCTGAGAATAATCTTGTGAAAAGTTGATTATAAATCCACAACATAAATATGAATGAATTTAGGAAGTGTGTAATAAGACACATATTTCATGTTTTGAAAAATCTTGAGAGTGTATCTATATATATATATACATATTTATATACACAAACAGAGAGAGACATTAAACATTGCAATATATATGCCAAACGAAATTCACCATGAAATGTATATCATCCACAGATCCAAATATATTCATTTTACTGAACATTGATTTATGTATAATGTTGTTCAACTAGGAAGCTCACTCACATTTAAATTAAATGTTCATTCAGCATTTAGGAGGAGTGATCTCTTCTTCCAATTTGTATCTGCCAAATCAGCCACCTCACAAGAATGTACATGTGGTACCAGGTAGGATTCTATAAGTGCATATAAAAATACGTGTGCTGAATAGGCTACAGAGAAAGGGGGACAGGAATTCATTATTTGTTAACTTTAAAAATGCATGGAGAACTATTTCAACAAATAATTGACTAGATTTATAACTGCTACACTATACCATGCAAAAGGCAACTCCAACTATAAAACATACCTCCTCTAAACTGCCTGTATTTCTATTCTGTTTGTGTTATTTTTCTCCATCATATTAGGATTAGTAGTCAGAGTCTAATAGGGTATATGTTAGTTTCAGGGATTCAGCATTTCTAATGGAAAATAGGAAATTGAATCCAATGTGTATGCAAATATGTGCTACACAACATTCTTCCCACTTTCATCCAGAACAATGCCTTGACATTACACTCTACTCAAGTAAGACACAATTAGAGGATAAGAGTTAGAAAATCTGTGAATATATATCTGGAATGGAGAATACTCAGGAGTTTACAACTTTGGAGGTGGTAGAGAAGATTCTAAAAGTAAGGGAAAGGGTAAACATTCCACAAACATGCAGCTCTGCTGGCCTACATACTTTTTGAGAAACTGCTTCTAAGGGTGGGCACTTGAAATATTTGATGTTCTGAGGAGATTTACTTCATTTGTAGAGAGACCATCAAAGCTGGGTCTGAATCTATGTTACTTGGAGGACATGGTTTCTTATTATCCAATGAACATGAGGCAGCGGTGCTGAATTCTCTCTTTGTAGGTAAACTATGGACACTGGGGTCTAAGTGTCTTTCAGTGTGGACTGTGAAGCCAATTGTTCATCCTCCACTTTTCTTGGTGTTTCTCGCTGCTCCACTGGGAGTTTGGTATTTGCTTCAAGAAATACATGGAGTTAAAATGGGACAGAGTGGTGGAGGGAGTTCTTTAAGGTGTGGTGAGTCAGGGTCTTCAGGAGAATGCACCAACCAAGGTTCTATCCCACGTAGATTGCCCCCTTGAGAATAGCAATATGATTCTGAACATTGCAGTGAATCCTCTCCATATAACAAGATGCCTTTACATATATGGGTCTGCTGGCTGCACCATGTCAGTCACAAGCCATTTGGAAGCCAATGGCTGATCCACATGGCCACAACACAGATGTTTTATCAGACAATTGCATACCACTGCTCTAGGCCAACTACTCACCAGGCTCCAACTTACTGGCATATCTGTTCTACACCATTTTCATGAAACAAAGTCAATCAAGGCAGTGTCTGGTATACTCAGGATCAGAAACAGGACATCCAAAGTTTTTTCAGTGCCAGCTGAACATGAAAATATCAAAAATTTCATGGTAATTGTCTAGCCATTTTTCACGGATGAAGTTTGCGGCTCTGAGGGCTTCAATTAATTCAGGAACCATTAAATGGTGAAGAAGCTAATTTCAATGAAAGCACTGGAGCACTCTCGCAGGCATGGTTTCCCTAAGGGTGGCCAAAATATCACATGAAGCCAGTCCCATTGAGATCTACAATGTGAGGTCCATGTGTGTTTTAAACTCAAATATGGCTGCCAAGTCTTTAAGAAAAATTGTATGTAATATCCGGGCTGAAATTCCCAGTGTTCTGTGGAAATCCAACCTGGGCATAGATCTCAGGTTCCAAGGGCGACTCTCATGTGTGGCCTCCTAAAATCCCAACACAATTCATGGCAATACTTCTCTGAGGTCAGTTAAAGAACTCAGTCTCTAAGGGGAATCACACCAGAGTTCAAGCCCAGTGGAACAGTCATCTCTTCCAACCGCCACACAAATGACCACAATTAAAACCAAAACACTCCCACATGGTCCTCATCTTCTTCCATATAGACACTCCTTATAACGTCTGGCTGGAGTTTTCAATGAGGTCCACAGCCCAAGTCAGTGTCCAAATTAAGGTCCTGTTCCCCTCATTTGTCTAACACCAAGGTGGCCTGGACACACTTCCTGTAAACCAGGAGTGATCAAATAGGCCTGACATTAATACTGCTCAGCTTTTTCAATTTGAAGCCTTCTGACTTTGTGGTTTAGATTCGTTATGTGAATTTGAGTCATGAGAAAACACAAGCCCCTCTGCAGAGATTTGAAGAACTCATTTGGCCCAAAGGATTCCTATTCTCCCTTGATGGAATTCAGGATCCTAACAGAGGAAGGTAAAATAATTCATTCACAATGAGTGAATATTTGCCATTTTGGTTTTGGATGGACACATGGGATCTTTCTTTTGATCCATCAGGTGCTAAGAATCTAAGCCACTGCCTCACACAGGGCCAAGAGGCTGATTCAGACACATCCTTTTCCAAAGCAATTAAGCAAAGAGCCACAGGTGATGCCCATTCATTTCCATTTGAAAACTGTTTTCTTCAGGGTTCACAAAGGTGTGGCCTGAGGCAAAGACCTTCCTGACACTCAGAGCAACAGAAAAATAGGTAAGCAAAAGGCCCAAAGCAGGGTTTTTCTACTGAGACTTTCTTTGTCACACTGATATCTGATTTTTCTGAAATGCTTGCTATTCCCTTCAGCTATCCATTATATGGCAATGTCACAGAGCTTGGAGGTGGTACATATCTTGGACAGAAAACCATGAGCCTGCTCTGAAGAGTGGCCAGAATTCAGGAAGAAAACAGGAACTCCGGAAGATAGTAGGTGTTGCCCGTCCCTAAAGCAACCTGCAGTCCACTCATAAATTGGGCAGGATGAATGTTGGCAAGCTTTCTACTAGACAGGACACATCCATTGATGCATTATCTTTTATAATGTCTACAACCACGGACACAGTGGGATACACAGGCATACAAACAATCGCCTTGTCAAATGACTTACTATAAACAGTCCACTCCAAAACAAACAAACCGCCTTTCTTACCTATTCTCAGAACATGAGACTAAACCACAAAATCACAACCACACCCACAACGACACCTCCTTTATTCAAGTAGGTCTGTGACTAATTGGAATGTACTCTGACTGATGGGCCATACTATGTTTCCTTGAAATGGCCTGTCCTTCTCAGATCGGGTCTCCTTGGCCAACACTGTGAAGTTTTCAGGAGCCAGTGGTGAGCCACTACCTGCTTTCTCAGGAAATTCCCCTTTTCAGAGCTCTCCTGGCATTTGGCAATCCTCACATCAGTAGGTACCAAGGAAGACTTACTCTGTCCTTGGTTATTCCAAACAACTGAGCCCACTGGGAAAGAAACTGGGACTGACTCTGGGTGCCTGGCTTCCTGGATCTTAAGTTCAGAGAAATCCGTCATCAAGGAAGAGGGGTAGGTCACTTCATTCAGGAACTGAATGAGGTTACTGCCGTGGCAACCACTTTGTCCTAACAATTGCTTTCAAGGGTCCCATGAGATGGAGGCTGCCCCTACTTCCTGTGACACTTTCACAAGTTAGATTGGTATATCAACCATTGGCACCTGTGAACAGCTCTCCACACAGGCCTGGTTTGGTCCATCTTCTCTACATTAAGAAGAGAGAAGCTGATTCAGACACAACCCTTCATCCTGACAGGTTGTTTGCCATGGAGGATGACTTTTGGTCTCTTAGGTCCTCCATAGCTGCTTACAACTTCTCCAGGAATCATTTCTGCATGGACCTTTGAGTTTCTCAGCATGTGGAAGATCCCCTATATTCCTGTATTGTAAGACCAACTCTATCCCTGCTCTTCTGTAAAGTTAAATTGACTGAACAGTGTATGGTTAGGTTAACTAACATGTTCGATTTGGATTAGGAATCTTTCTGCGCGATGAATAATGGTATTAGGAAACTGCGATATTTACAAGAATATATAGGTGAAATATAAGTATGAAAACAGAAATCTAGCTAAGATATGAAGCCCAAAAGGGCATTGGGCCCTTGATTGGGATACGTAGCTTTGAATTATGTTCTGCACTGATGTGTCAGGTAAATCGATATACAATGGCTTAGGTCCTTGTACCATGGATGATTAAATGTAGAAGAGAACTTCCAGTCAAAAGGGATAGTCGGTAGGATTCGGAAGATTCTCAGTAGGTTTAGAAAGAAGAGTGAGTATAGGATTTGGACCAAATGTTGTTTAGCAATAGGGTTTCCGGTAGACAGTGAATGTTAATGTCAGCACAAGTGAAGAGACTGTCACAATGATGAACTGGGGAAAATAGTTAGGAAAGCTGATATCAATAGAGACATTACGAAATCAGGCAAAGTATAAAATGAGTGATAGGATTAGATATTTTCAACAGGGTTGAGTTTGAATATATAATCTAAGAAAGAAACAAATATGTAGTGACCAATAGGATTGACATTTGACAGCATTAGGCAACCTGGACATGGATGTTTAGTAATCCATGCTCACTTTTCATTTAGTCTTTGCTACAATCTTAAGTGTGACCTTTGCTTTTTTTGTTCAGAATATTACTGTGATATAACGTACATTTAGATCAGGTGACATGACTATTTCTTCCACCATTTCTGGCAGCAACATATTCAAGACGTATAAATTAGTAATGGGGGTAAAAAGAGGTGTACCCTATGTCTGTGCATATAGAGATAATGCATGAATAGACCATACTGTGAATAAATAATATATCTGGTTCTGACTTTAAATAATGGATTGAAATTATATCTGAAAAAATACAGGAAATCTTATATTGACATACAAACATTCATTCCAACCAGTGAAATATCTAATGGCCACATTAAGTTTATGGTTTATCATGAAGGGTGTGTGAGTTTTGCTTCAAAAGTGATTATGGAAATCGAAAATAATGTATTTGGAAAGAAGTCTCATGAAAAGACCAGTCAAAAAACCTGGAGGAATACATGTTTTATGAAGCAGGAAGTGATTGTGAAACAAATGCGTATAAATTTGTGAAGTTGTGGGTGAAATATATATTTCCTATGATTTGTAAAAACTGAAGCAATAGTAATGTACCAGTGTTGAATGAAAATAAACGTCAGAATACACATCATGTCCCATACGAATCTACTTGATTGATGTTAATCTGGGTCAGCTAATGTACAAATATTAGGATTTGTAAGCACCATTTACTGAAGTTAGTTTTCAGAACTATGAAACAAATGTGTATTTCAGGTGGATGAATATTTCTGAGAATAATTTTGTGAAAAGTTTATTATAAATCCACATTTTTGAACATGAATGAACTTAGGGAGTGTATTTAAGATACATATATTTCATATTTTAAAAATCAAGTCAGTGTATATATATATATATATATATATATATATATATATATATATTCATAATTATATATATGTGTATATATATACACATATAATTATATATATGTATATATATATATACACTCACACACACACACACACAAAACACACACACAGACATTAAAATGTAGGAATATATATGCCAATCGAAGTTCATCATAAAATATATAGCATCCACAGATGCAAAAATATTTATTTTACTGAACAAGGATTTATGTATAATGTTGTTCTACTAGAAAGCTCACCCATAGTTTGAATTTTCAGTTCCAACAGCGTTTAGAGGAGTGATCTCTTCTCACAAGTTGTATCTGCCAAGTCAGTCACCTCACAAAAATGAACGTGTGATACCAGGTATTCTATATAAGCATATAAAAATTCATGTGCTGAATAGGCTACAGAGAAAGGCAGAGAGGAATTTACATATTTGTTAACTTTAACAACACATGGAGAACTATTTCAATTAAAAATTGACTAGATTTATAACACCTACCATTTATCATGCAAATGGCAAGTCCAACTATACCCCATGCCTCCTCTGAACTGCTTGTATTTCTATTCTGTTTGGGTTGTTTTTCTCCATCATATTTGGATTAGTAGACAAAGTATAGTAGGGTATGCGTTATTGTCAGGGATTCAGTATTTTCAATGGAATATAGGAAAATGAATCCAACGTGTATAAAATATATGCTACACAATTATCTTCCCACTCTCATCCAGAAAAATGCCTTTACATTACCTTCACCCCAAGTAAGACACAATTAGAGTAGAAGAGTTTGAAAATCCGTGAATGCATATCTGGGGTGGAAACAGTACAAAGAAACAAATACGTATTTCAGGTGGATGAATATTTCTGAGAATAATCTTGTGAAAAGTTGATTATAAATCCACAACATAAATATGAATGAATTTAGGAAGTGTGTAATAAGACACATATTTCATGTTTTGAAAAATCTTGAGCATGTATATATATATATATATATATATATATATATATATATATATATATATATTTATATACAGACAAAGAGAGAGACATTAAAAATTGCAATATATATGCCAAACGAAATTCACCATGAAATGTATATCATTCACAGATCCAAATATATTCATTTTACTGAACATGGATTTATGTATAATGTTGTTCAACTAGGAAGCTCACTCACATTTGAATTATCAGTTCAAGCAGCGTTTAGGAGGAGTGATCTCTTCTTCCAATTTGTATCTGCCAAGTCAGCCACCTCACAAGAATGTACGTGTGGTACCAGGTAGGATTCTATATGTGCATATAAAAATACGTGTGCTCAATACGCTACAGAGAAAGGGGGACAGGAATTCACTTATTTGTTAACTTTGAAAACGCATGGAGAAATATTTCAACAAATAATTGACTAGATTTATAACTGCTACACTATACCATGCAAAAGGCAACTCCAACTATAAAACATACCTCCTCTAAACTGCCTGTATTTCTATTCTGTTTGTGTTATTTTTCTCCATCATATTAGGATTAGTAGTCAGAGTCTAATAGGGTATATGTTAGTTTCAGGGATTCAGCATTTCTAATGGAAAATAGGAAATTGAATCCAATGTGTATGCAAATATGTGTTACACAAAAATCTTCCCACTTTCATCCAGAACAATGCCTTGACATTACATTATTCTCAAGTAAGACACAATTAGAGGATAAGAGCTAGAAAATCTGTGAATATATCTGGAATGGAGTATTCTCAGGAGTTTACAACTTTGGAGGTGGTAGAGAAGATTCTAAAAGTAAGGGACAGGGTAAACATTCCACAAACATGCAGCTCTGCTGGCCTAAATGCTTTTTGAGAAACTGCCTCTAAGGGTGGGCACTTGAAATATTTGATGTTCTGAGGAGATTGAGTTCCTTTGTAGAGAGACCATCAAAGCTGGGTCTGCATCTATGTTACTTGGAGGACATGGTTTCTTATTATCCAATGAACATGAGGCAGCGGTGCTGAATTCTCTCTTTGTAGGTAAACTATGGACACTGGGGTCTAAGTGTCTTTCAGTGTGGACTGTGAAGCCAATTGGTCATCCTCCACTTTTCGTGGTGTTTCTCGCTGCTCCACTGGGAGTTTGGTATTTACTTCAAGAAATACAAGGAGTTAAAATGGGACAGAGTGGTGGAGGGAGTTCTTTAAGGTATGGTGAGTCAGGGTCTTCAGGAGAATGCACCAACCAAGGTTCTATCCCACGTAGATTGCCCCCTTGAGAATAGCAATAAGATGCCTTTACATATATGGGTCTGCTGGCTGCACCATGTCAGTCACAAGCCATTTGGAAGCCAATGGCTGATCCACATGAACGCAACACAGATGTTTTATCAGACAATTGCATACCACTGCTCTAGGCCAACTACTCACCAGGCTCCAACTTACTGGCATATCTGTTCTACACCATTTTCATGAAACAAAGTCAATCAAGGCAGTGTCTGGTATACTCAGGATCAGAAACAGGACATCCAAAGTTTTTACAGTGCCAGCTGAACATGAAAATATCAAAAATTTCATGGTAATTTTCTAGCCATTTTTCACGGATGAAGTTTGCGGCTCTGAGGGCTTCAATTAATTCAGGAACCATTAAATGGTGAAGAAGCTAATTTCAATGAAAGCACTGGAGCACTCTCACAGGCATGGTTTCCCTAAGGGTGGCCAAAATGTCACATGAAGCCAGTCCCATTGAGATCTACAATGTGAGGTCCATGTGTGTTTTAAACTCAAATATGGCTGCCAAGTCTTTAAGAAAAATTGTATGTAATATCCGGGCTGAAATTCCCAGTGTTCTGTGGAAATCCAACCTGGGCCTAGATCTCAGGTTCCAAGGGCGACTCTCATGTGTGGCCTCCTAAAATCCCAACACAATTCATGGCAATACTTCTCTGAGGTCAGTTAAAGAACTCAGTCTCTAAGGGGAATCACACCAGAGTTCAAGCCCAGTTTAACAGTTATCTCTTCCAACCGCCACACAAATGACCACAATTAAAACCAAAACACTCCCACATGGTCCTCATCTTCTTCCATATAGACACTCCTTATAACGTCTGGCTGGAGTTTTCAATGAGGTCCACAGCCCAAGTCAGTGTCCAAATTAAGGTCCTGTTCCCCTCATTTGTCTAACATCAAGGTGACCTGGACACACTTCCTGTAAACCAGGAGTGATCAAATAGGCCTGACATTAATACTGCTCAGCTTTTTCAATTTGAGGCCTTCTGACTCTGTGGTTTAGATTCTTTATGTGAATTTGAGTCATGAGAAAACACAAGCCCCTCTGCAGAGATTTGAAGAACTCATTTGGCCCAAAGGATTCCTATTCTCCCTTGATGGAATTCAGGATCCTAACAGAGGAAGGTAAAAGAATTCATTCACAATGAGTGAATATTTGCCATTTTGGTTTTGGATGCACACATGGGACCTTTCTTTTGATCCATCAGGTGCTGAGAATCTAAGCCACAGCCTCACACAGGGCCAAGAGGCTGATTCAGACACATCTTTTTTCAAAGCAATTAAGCAAAGAGCCACAGGTGATGCCCTTCATTTCCTTTTGAAAAAATGTTTTCCTCAGGCTTCCCAAAGGGGTGGCCAGAGGCAAAGACATCCTGAGATTCAGGGCAACAGAACAATAGGTTAGCAAAAGAGCCAAAGCAGCGTTTCTCCACTGAGACTTTTCTGGTCACACTGATATCTGAGTTTTCTGATTTGTTGGCCATTCCCTTCAGATATCCAGTACATGGCCATGTGACAGAGATTGGAGGTGGTACATATCTTGGACACAAACCCAAGAGCCTATTCTTAAGAGTTGTCAGAATTCAGAAAGAAAACAGGGACTTAAAAAGGTAGTAGGTGTTTCCTATCGATATGGAAACCACGCTCCATTCATTAAATGGGCAGGATGAATACTGGAAAGCTTTCTACTAAAGAGGACACATGCATTGATGCATTCTCTTTTATAATGTATACAACCACGGACACAGTGGGATACACAGAAATAGAAACACTCACCATGTAAAACGACTTACTAGAAACAGTTCACTCCAAACCAAAGAAACCTCCTTTTCTACCTATTCTCAGAACAGAGACAAAACCACACACCCACACTCAAAAAGACACCTCCTTCCCCAAAGTAGGGCTGTGATTATCCGGAGTGTCCTCTGACAGGTTTGCCATACTATGTTCCCCTTTAATGGTCTGTCCTGTCTCAGATCTGGTCTCCTTGTCCAACTCTGTGAAGCAGTCAGGAGCCAGGGGTGAGCCACTACATACTTAGTCAGGAAAGGCCCGTGTTCAGATCTTTCCTGGCATTTGGCCATCCTCACATCAGTCAGTACCAAGAAGACTGACTCTGTCCTTGGTGATTCCAAACAAATGAGACCACTTGGACTGGGACTGGGACTGGCTCTGGTGCTTGGTTTCCTTGGTCCCAAGTTCGGAAAGTTCCATCAACAAGGAAGTGAGGTAGGTCACTTCCTTCAAGAACTGAATGAGGTCACTGCCTTGGCAACCACTTTGTCTAACAGTTGCTTCCAAGGGTCCCATGAGATGGAGGCTGCCCCTACTTCCTTTGACACTTTCACAACTTAGAATGGTATATCAACCTTAGGCACCCGGGAACAGCTCTCCACACAAGCCTGGTTTGGTCCATCTTCTCTACATTAAGAAGAGAGAGGCTGATTCAGACACAACCCTTCATCCTGACCAGGTTGTTTGCCATGGAAAATGACTTTTTGTCTCTCAGGTCCTTCATTGCTGCCTACATCTTCTCCAGGGATCATTTCTGCATGGACCTTTGAGGTTCTTAACAGGTGGAGCATCCCCTACATTCCTGTATTGTAAGAACAATCTGTCTCTGCTCTTCTGTAAAGTTAGATTGAGTGAACAGTGTATGGTTAGGGTTAATTTCATGTTCGATTTGGGTTAGGAATCATTCTGCTGGATGAATAATGGTATTGGGAACCTGTGATATTTATAAGAATATCGAGGTTAAATATATGTATGAAAACAGAAATTAAAGTAAGATTTGAATCCCAGAAGGGCTTTGGGCAGTTGATTGGGATATTTAGCTTTGAATTGTGCACATATGTCTCAAATAAATGGATATACAATGGCAGAGGAACTTGAACCTTGGATGATTGAATGCTGAAGAGAACATCCAAGTCAAAAGGGATTGTCGGTAGGATTAAGAAGATAGTCATTATGTTTAGCAAGTAGAGTTAGTATAGGATATGTAACAAAAGTTTTTTAGCAATTTTTTTTCGGGCAGTGAGTGAATATAAATGTCAGCACATATGAAGAAATCAGACACAATGATGAAATGGGGAAAATTTGTAGAAAAGCAGATATCAATAGAGACATTAGGAAATCAGGCAAAGTATAAAGTGAGTGATAGGATAAGACATTTTCAACAGGGTTGAGATTGAATATCTAATCTTAGGAAGAAACAAATATGTAGGTCACCAATAGGATTGACATTTGAGAGCATTAGGCAACATGGACATGGATGTTGTTAGTAATCCATGTTCACTTTCCATTTAGACTTTGGTACAATCCTAAGTGGGACCTTTGCATTTTGTTTCCAGAATATTACTGTGATAAAATGTGTATGTAGATCAGATGACATGATTATTTCTTCCACCATTTCTAGGAGCAGTATTTTGAAGACGTATAAATTAGCATTGGGGGTAAAAAGAGGTGTACCCTGTTTCTATGAATATACAGATAATGCATGAATAGACCTTAATTTCAATAAATAATATAACTTGTTCCACTTTAAGTAATGGATTGAATTGATATCTGAAAATATATAAGAAATCTTATATTGATATGCAATCATTCATGACAACCAGTTATACACCTAATGTTAATATTAGGTTACGGTTTATCATGAAGTTTGTGTGAGTTTTGCTTCAAAAGTGATTATGGAAATCGAAAATAATGTGTTTGGAAAGAAGTCTCATGAAAAGGCCAGTCAAGGAACACCGAGGAATTCATGAGTTCTGAAGAAGGAAGTGATTGAAATTGAAAAAAATGACGATAAATTTGCTTACTTGTGGATGAAATATTATAATATGATGTGAATAAACTGAAGAAATAGTAATGTACCAGTGTTGAATAAAAATGAACATCAAAATACACATCATGTCCCACAGGAATCTACTCGCATTGATGTTAAACTGTGTCAGTTACTGTAGAAATATTAGGATTTCTTTGCACCATTCACCAAAGTTAGTTTTCTTTTTTTTTTAATTTTTATTGATGCTTGTTCAAAACATTACATAGTTCTTGATATATCATATTCCACACTGTGTTTCAAGTAGGTAATGAACTCCCATTTTTACCCCGTAAACAGATTGCAGAATCACATCAGTTACACATCCATTGATTTACATATTGCCATACTAGTGTCTGTCGTATTCTGCTGCCTTTCCTAACCTCTACTATCCCCCTCCCCTTACCTCCCCTCCCCTCTTCTCTCTCTACCTCTTTACTGTAATTCATTTCTCCCCCTTGTATAATTTTTTCCTTTCCCTCACCTCCTCTTGTATGTAATTTATATAACCCTGAGGGTCTCCTTTTATTTCCATGCAATTTCCCTTCTCTCTCCCTTTCCCTTCCTCCTCTCATCCCTGTTTAATGTTAATTTTCTTCTAATTCTATTCGTCCCTACTCTGTTCTTAGTTACTCTCTTTATATCAATAAAGACATTTGGCATTTGGTTTTACGGATTGGCTAGCTTCACTTAGCATAATCTGCTCTAATGCCATCCATTTCTCTGCAAGTTATATCATTTTGTCATTTTTTAATGCAGAGTAATATTCCATTGTGTATAAATGCCACATTTTTTATCCATTCATCTATCGAAGTGCATCTAGGTTGGTTCCACAGTCTTGCTATTGTAAATTGTGCTGCTATGAACATCAATGTATCAGTGTCCCTGTAGCATTTTTTTTAGGTCTTTAGGGAATAGACTGAGAAGGGGAATACCTTGGTCAAATGGTGGTTCCATTTCCAGTTCTACAAGAAATCTCCATACTGCTTTCCAATTTGGCTGCACCAATTTGCAGTCCCACCAGCAATGTACAAGTTTACCCTTTTCTCCACATCCTCACCAGCACTTGTTGTTGTTTGAGTTCATAATAAATATCTGGAATGGAAAATGCTCAGGAGTTCACAACCTTGAAGGTGGTAGAGGAGTTTCCAAAAGTAAGGGACAGGGTAAATACCACAAACATGGAGCTGTGTCGGCCTTAAGACTTCTTGAGAAAATGCCTCTGAGGTTGGGCACTTGAAATATATGTTGTTGTCAGGAGCTTTAGCTTCCTTTGTAGTGAGACCATCAAAGCTGAGTCTGCATCTATGTGACCTGAAGAACATGGTTTTTTATTTTCCTATAAACACGAGGCAGCAGTGCTGAATTCTCTCTTTGTAGGCAAACTGGGGCTACTGGGGTCTATGTGTCTCCCCGTGTGGACTGTGAAGCCATTTGATCATCCTTCACATTTCGTCATGTTATTTGATGCTTCACTGAAAGTTTGGTATTTACTTTACGAAATAAAGGAGTTTAACTGCGATACAGTGCTGCAGGGAGTTCTGTCACATGTTGTGGTAGGATCGGCAGGAGAATGTACCAAGCAGGCTTCTATCACACATAGTTGCCCCCTTGACCATAGCAATATGATTCTGAACATTGCCCTGAAACCTCTCCATTCAACAAGATGCCTTTACATCCAAAGGTCTGCTAGCTGCACATGTCAGTCACAAACCATTTCTAAGCCAATGGCAGATCCACGTGGCCGCACCACAGATGTTTTTTTCACACACCTACACTCTACTGCTCTTGGCCCACTACTCAGCAGGCTCCAACTTACTGGCATCTCTTTTCTACACCATTATCATGAAACTCAGTCAAACCAGACACTGTCTTGTATACTCATGATAAGCACCAGGACATCAAATGGATTTCCAGTGCCAGCTGGTCATGGAAATTTCAAAAATTTCATGGTATTTTCTAGCCATTTTTCAAGGATGAAGTTGGAGGTACTGTGGGTTTCAATTCATTCAGGAACCATTAAATGTTGAGGAAGCTCATTTCAATGGAAGCTCTAGAGAACTCTCACAGGCAAGTCCTCCGAAAGAGTGGCCCAATGTCACATAAAGCCAGCCACATTGAGGTCTACAATGTGAGGTCCATGTGTGTTTTGACTCTCAACTATTGCTTCCAAGTTTTTCAGAATATAATCAAGTGATATCCTCGCTGAGATTCCCAGTGCTCTGTGGAAAGCCACCCTGGGCCTAGATCTCAGTTTCCAAGGGTGACTCTCATGTGTGGCCTCCGAAAATCCCAACACAATTCATGGCAATACTTCTCTAAGGTCAGTTCCAGAACTCAGTCTCCAAGGGGAATCCCACAAGAGTTGAAACCCAGGTGGACACAGTCATCTTTTCCAACTGCCACACAAATGACCACAATTGAAACCAAAACACTCCCACATGGCCCTCATGTTTTTCCATATAGACACTCATCATAACCTCTCGCTGGAGGTTTCCATGAGGGGCGCAGACCAAGACACCGTCCAAAATAAGCTCCCTTGCCCCTAATTTGCCGAAAGTCAGGGTGGCCTACACACCCTTCCTGTGAACCAGAACTGATCAAATAGGGATGTAGTTAATACTGTTCTGCTTTTCCAATTTGAGGCCTACTGACTGTCAGGTATAGATTCTTTATGTGATTTGGAGTCATCAGCAAACCCAAGCACTTCTGCAGGGGTTCAAAGAACTCATTTGAACTAAAGGATCCTGATTCTTACTTGATGAAGGTCAGGAATCTAATAGAGGAAGGCAAGAGACTCATTTGCCATTTCTGTTTTGAGTGCACACATGGAATCTATCTTTAGATGCATCAGGTGCTGAGAATCTAAGCCACAACCTCACACAGAACCAAGAGGCTGATTCAGACACATCCTTTTACAAAGCAATTAAGCAAAGAGCAACAGGTGATGCCCATTCATTTTCATTTGAAAACTGTTTTCTTCAGGCTTCACAAAGGGGTGGCCAGAGGCAAAAACCTTCCTGACATTTAGGGCAACAGAAAAACAGGTAAGCAAAAGACCCAAAGCAGGGTTTCTCCACTGAGACTTTCCTGGTCACACTGATATCTGAGTTTTCTGAGATGCTCCCCATTCACTTTAGCTATCAAGTACATGGTCATGTCACAGAGCTTGGAGGTTGTATATATCTTGGACACAAAACCATGAGCCTATTCTGGAGAGTGGCCAGAATTCAGGAAGAAAACAGGATCTTAGGAAGATAGTAGGTTTTGCCCATCCAGAAGGCAAGCCGTGGTCCATTCATCAATTGGGCAGGATGAATGCCAGGAAGCTTTCTACTAGACAGGACACATCCATTAATTCATTCTCTTTTCTAATGTCTACAACCACAGACACAGTGGGATACACAGACATAGAAACACTCACATGTCAAACGACTTACTAGAAACAGTGCAATCCAAACCAAACAAACCGCATTTTCTACCTATTCTCAGAACATGTGACAAAACCACAAAACCACAACCACTCCCACAAAGGCACCTCCTTCCCCCAAGTAGGTCTGTGAGTATCCAGAGTGTCCTCTGACTGGTGGGCCATACAATGTTCTCCCGAAATGTCCTGTACTGACTCAGATCTGGTCTCATTGGCCAACTCTGTGAAGTTGTCAGGAGGCAGCGGTGAGCCACTACCTGCTTTCTCAGAAAAGGTCCCTCTTCAGAGCTCTCCTGGCCTTTGGCTATCCTCACATAGGTAGGTACCAAGAAAGACTGACCCTGTCCTTGGTAAAACCGAACAAGTGAGCCCACTGGGACTGGGACTGGGACTGGCTCTGGGTGCCTGTCTTCATGGATCCCAAGTTCAGAGAATTCCTTCACCAAGGAAGTGACGTAGGTCACTTCCTTCAGGAACTGAATCAGGTTACTGCCTTGGCAACCAATTTGTCCTAACAGTTGCTTCCAAGAGTCCAATGAGTTGGAGGCTGCCCCTACTTCCAGTGAAACTTTCACAATTTTGCATGGTATATCAACCATAGGCACCCAAAAAAAGCTCTCCAGATAGGCGTGATTTGGTCCATCTTCTATACATTAAGAAAAGAAATGTTGATTCAGACACATCCCTTCATGCTAACCAGGTTGTTTTTCATGGAAGATGACTTTTGCTCTCTGACGTCATTCATAGCTGCCTACATTTAATCCTGGCATCATTTCTTTAATGACCTTGGAGGTTCTCAGCAAGTGGAAGATGCCCTAATTTCTGTATTGAAAGACCAACTCTGTCCCTGCTCTTCAGTAAAGTTAGATTGAGAGAACAGTGTATGGTCAGGGTTAATAACATGTTCCATTTGGGTTAGGAATCATTCTGCGGGATGAATTATGGTATTGGGAACGTGCGATATTTATAAGAATATAAGTGAATTATAAGTATGAAAACAGACATCTAGGTAATATTTGAAGCCCAGAATTGCATTGGACCCTTAGCTGGGATTCTTAGCTTTGAATTATATTCTGCACAGATGTCTCAGATAAATCGATATACAATGGCATAATTACTTGTACCTTGGTTTATTGAATGTTGAAGAGAACATCCAGTCAAAAAGGGATAATTTGTAGGATTAGTAAGATAGTTGGTAGGTTTTGAAAGAAGAGTGAGTATAGGATTTGGATAAAAAGATCTTTAGCTGTAGGGTTTCGGATAGAGTGAATGTAATTGTCAGCACATGTGGAGAGTCTGTCAAAAGGATGAACTGGGGAAAAAAGTAGGAATGCAGATATCAATTGACATTAGGATATCAGGCAAAGTATAAAGTGAGTGATAGAATTATACATTTTCAACAGGCTTGAGTTTGAATATATAATCTTAGGAAGAAACAAACATGTAGTCACCAATAGGATGAACTTTTGAGAGCATTAGGCAACATGGACATGGATGTTTTCCGTAATCCATGCTCACTTTTCATTTAGGCTTTGGTACAAACATAAGTTTGACCTCTTCTTTCTGTGTGCAGAATACTACTGTGGTAAAATGTATATGTAGATCAGGTGACATGAGTATTTCTTCCACCATTTCTGGGAGCAATATTTTGAAGACGTATAAATTATTTTTGGAGGTAAAAATGGTGTACACTGTGTCTATAATTATAGAAATAATGCATGAATAGACCATACTGTAAATAAATATTATAACTGGTTCTAACTTTAAATAATGGATTGAATTGATATCTGAAAATATACAGAAAATCTTACATTGATATACAATCCTTCATTCCAACCAGTAATATATCTAATGGTTATATCAGCATTATGGTTTTTCATGAAGAATGTGTGAGTTTTGCTTCAAAAGTGATTATGGAAATCGGAAATAATGTGTTTGGAAAGAAGTCTCATGAAAAGACCAGTCAAGAAACCTGGAGGAATACATGTGTTTTGAAGCAGAAAGTGATTGAAAGTGAAACAAATGCCTATATATTTGTGAACTTGTGGATCATATATATATCCTATGATGTGCATAAACTGAAGAAATAGTAATGTACCACTGTTACATAAAAATGAACGTCAAAATACACATCATGTCCTCTCCCACAGGAATCTACTTGCATTGATGTTAAACTGGGTCAGTTATTGTAGAAATATTAGGATAATGCCGCAGTCTTGCTGGGCACAATCAGGAGCCACTTGCCAAAAGAAACGAACTTTATTTTTAGAACCACACACGCCAAACAAAACAGCCTCTCAGGAAAAACCTTCAGAGCCCCAACTGCCACCACTGGCTTCCCAAAACCTCTCCCTCCCACATGAGCCTCTCTCCGCCTCCCACAATCCTCCTGCTCTTGAGGCCGATTGGCTGGGTCATGTGGGCAAAGTCAAAAAAAGTCCCCCAATGAGCAGTTTTGTGGTCTGAAAGGGCAGGGAAACAGCCCATTGAGCATCACCGCAGAGGAGCCAAACAGCTAGTTGTTGCTGGGGCCGCTGTGAGCCAATCATCAGCCGGCAGCTGGAAGTTTGCTGGCAGCAGGAATTTTGCTGGGGCCCCTTCGGCTGTGGCTCTCAACATCTTCCCCTCTCTGTTTAAACAACACGCATGTGGCTTAGGGACCGTGCCTGCCTTAGGTTGTCCAATAGTACATATGGTCTTTACCCGTTAAGTTGGTACCATTGCAATTGGATCTTACCCGTCACTGACTACCCGTCCAGTATAGAGCCACACCTGTGGAGAGGTCTTTGTACCAGCGGGGGTGGGTGAGGTTCTTTGCCTCACCTCTGTTGGCCCCCCCAAATTTTAGCTGGACGATCATGACACGCAGAAGGGAGGAAGATACACCAAGCCAATTGACGGCTCCTTTTGGAAAAATTGTACCACCGATGACATCATCAGCAAATATACCCCAACACTACGACAAGTCGCTGTACCAACAGATAGTTCACAATGCATTTAGGTGAGTTCACATGTGTCCAGGCAAGTTCTGCAAGCAGTACAGGGATGGCTATTGCAGAAGCTGTAGATTGGAATTATCTTTGATTTCACCTGCACTGGGATGAAGATAGGAACTCTGGCAATAATGTCTAAAGAAAAAAATTATGTAACATTCCAGAAGGCACTAAAACCAAAAAAAAAAAAAAAAACATATGTAACATTCCAGAAGGCACATCAAAAACCAAAATGGCCCAAAAAGCATTCATTGAGGATGAAGTCTCTCACCTTCCTCTGTAAGGTTCCTGACCTCCATAAAATGAGAATAGGGATTTATTGGGTCAAATGAGTTCTTCAAAACCCTGCAGAGGGTAGCCAATGGGTTATTGGGTTTTTTCATTACTCCAATTCACATCAAGAATCTATACTCCACAGACAGTAGGCCTCAAATTAGAGAAGCAGAGCAGTACTAAAGTCAGGGTTATTTGATCACTCCTGATTCACAGAATGGGTCTCCAGGCCACCTTGACTTTAGGCAAATGAGAGGAAAGGGAGATTATTTTGGACACTGTCTTGGGCTGTGCCCCTCAAGGAAACGTCAAGCCAGAGGTTATGATGAGCGTCTATATGGAAGAAGATGAGGGCCATTTGGGAGTTTTTTGGTTTTCCTTGTGGTCATTTATGTGGCAGTCGGAAGAGATGACTGGGTCCACCAGGGCTTGAACTCTGGTGTGATTCCCCTTAGAGACTGAGTTCTGGAACTTACCTCAGAGAAGTATTGCCATGATTTGTGTTGGGATTTTAGGCGGCCACCCATGAGAGTCGCCCGTTGAAACTGAGATCTAGGCCTGGGGTGGCTTTCCACAGAGCACTGGGAATCTCAGACAGAATATCATATGATATTATTTTGAAATACTTGCCAGACATAGTTGAGAGTCAAAACACACATGGACCTCACATTGTAGACCTCAATTGGCCTGGCTTCATGTGACTATTTGGCCACTCTTTGGAAAGCCTTGCCTGTGAGAGTTCTCCAGAACATTCCTTGAAATGAGCTTCCTCAACATTGAATAATTCCTGAAAGAATTGAAACAAATAATGCCTCCAACTTCATCCTTGTAAAATGGCTAGATAAATACCATGAAATTTTTGAAATTCGCATGATGAGGTGGCACTGGAGAACCTTTGATGTTCTGTTGCTCATCATTAGTGTACCAGACAGTGCCTTGATTGATTGGGTATAATGAAAGTGGTGTAGAACAGAGATGCCGGTTAGATGGAGACTGCGGAGTATTTGGCCCAGAACTGTGGTGTGCAGGTGTGTGATAAAATATTTATGGTGGTGCCATGTGGATCTGCCATTGATTTCCAAATGGCTTTTAGCTGACATGGTGCACCCAGCAGACCCTTATATGCAAAGGCATCTTGTTATATGGAGAGGTTTCAGGGTAATGTTCAGAATCAGGTTGCTATGGTCAAGGGGGCAAGCTATGTGGGATAGAAGCCGGATTGGTGCGTTCTCCTGGAGACTCTGACCCACCACATGTCACAGAACTCCCTCCAACACTATGTCCCAGTTGAACTCCTTGTATTTCTTGAAGCAAATACCAAACTCCCAGTTCAGCACCAAGAAACACCATGAAAATTGAAGGATGACTAAATGGCTTCATCGTCCACACAGTTAGACACTTTGGCCCAGTGGCCTCTGTTTACCTACAAAGAGAAAAATCAGCACTGCTGCCTCAGGTTCATTGGAAAATAAGAAACCATGTTCTCCAGGTCACATAGATTCAGACCCAGCTTTGATGGTTTCACTACAAATGAAGACAAAGCTACTGACAACAACATATATTTCAAGTGCCACACCTCAGAGGCAGTTTCTCCAGAAGTCTTTTTTCCAGCAGACCTCCATGGTTGTGGAGTGTTTACCCAGTTCCTTACTTCTGGAAACTCCTCTACCTGCTCCCAGGTTGAGAACTCCTGAGAATTTTCCATTCCAGATATGAATTCACAGATTTTCTTACTCTTCTCCTCTAATTGTGTCTCACTTGGGGCAAAGGTAATGTCAAGGCATTGTTCTAGGTGAGAGTGGGAAGATTATTGCGTAGCACATATTTGCATTCACATTGGATACATTATCCTATTTTCCATTTGAAATATTGAATTCCCGACACTAACCCATACCCAAGAGACTCTGACTACTTATCCTAAAATGATGGAGAAAAAGAAACCTAACAGAATATAAATACAGGCCTTTTGTAGGAGGCATGGTGTATACTTGGATTTTCCTTCTCCTTTATCAAGGATATGTGTTATGAATCTAGTCAACTTTTCATTGTAAAATTTCTCCATGAGTTTTCAAAGTTAACACATATGTAAATTCCTGTCTCCTTTTCTCTGTAGCCTCTTTAGAACATGTATATTTTTATGCATATATAGACTCCTACCTGGTAACACACGTACATTCTTGTGAGCTCACTGACTTTGGAATATACAAATTATGAGAATAGATAACTTCCCCTAAATACTGATGGAACTGAAAATTCAACCTATGGGTGAGCTTCCTAGTGAACAACATCATACATAAATCCATGTTGAGTAAAATGAATATTTTTAGATATGTGGATGATATATATTTCATGATAAATTTTGATTGGCATATATATTGCTACATTTTATTGTTGTGTGTGTGTGTTTATGTATATATATGTATATATATGTATATATATATATATTTATATATATGTATGTATATATATATATATATATATATATATATATATATATATATATTCACGAGATTTTTCAGATTTTCCAAAACATGAAATAAATGTGTCTTATTATACACTCCCTAAATTCATTCAAGTTCATGTATGTGGATTTAAAATCAACATTTTACATGATTATCATCAGTCTGGCTGGGCACAATTCAGGAGCCAACTGTCAAAAGAAACGAACTTTATTTTTAGAACCACACAAACCAAACAAAACAGCTTCTCAGGAAAAACCCTCAGAGCCCAACTGCCACCACAGTCTTCCCACAAGCCTCTCCCTCAACCACAAGCCTCCTCCTTTTGAGGCCGATTGGCTGGGTCACATGGGTGGAGCCAAAAAAGTCCACAAATGAGCAGCTCCGTTGTCTGAAAGGGCAAGGAAACATCCCATTGAGCATCACCACAGAGGAGCCAATCAGCTAGATGTTGCTGGGGCCTCTGTGAGCCAATCATCCACTGGCAGTTTGAATGGGCGGGGAAACAGCTCAATGAGCATCTGCAGTGAGCATCACCACAGAGGAGCCAATGAGCTAGATGTTGCTGGGGCCGCTGTGAGCCAATCATCAGCCGGCAGCTGGAAGTTTGCTGGCAGCTGGAGGTTTCCTGGGGCCCCTTTGGCTGTGGCTCTCAACATCTCCCCCTCTCTGTTTAAACAACAAGCATGTGGCTTAGGGACCATGCCTGCCTTTGGTTGTTCAAAACTACATATGGTCCTTACTGGAGAACCTTGGCTGTGGCTATCAACAGGATTTGTATGTACCATTCACTGAAGTTAGTTTTCAGTACTAGGAAACAAATATGTATTTCAGGTGGATAAATATTTCTGCGAAAAATCTTGTGAAAAGTTGATTTTAAATCCACATACTTGAACATAAATGAATTTAGGGAGTGTAAATAAGATACATATATTTCATATTTTGAAAAATCTGGAGAGTGTGTGGGTGTGTGTGTGTACACACACACACACACACACACAGATATTAAAATGTAGCAACATATATGCAAATCGAAATTCACCATGAAATATACATCAATCACAGATCCAAAAATATTCAATTTTCTTAACAGGGATTTATGTATAATGTTGTTCTACTAGGAAGCTCACCCATTATTTGAATTTTCAGTTCCAACAGCGTTTAGGAGGAGTGATGTCTTCTCACAAATTGTATCTCCCAAGTCAGTCACCTCACAAGAATGTAGGTGTGACACCAGGTAGGATTTGATATGTGCATATAAAAATACATTGCTGAATAGGCTACAGACAAAGGGAGACAGGAATTCACATATTTGTTAACTTTAAAAACACATGGAGATCTATTTCAATTAAAAATAGACTGGATTTATAACACCTAACATTTATCATGAAAAAGGCAAGATCAACTATACACCATGCCTCGTCTGAACTGCTTGTATTTCAATTCTGTTTGTGTTACTTTTCTGCATCATATTAGAATTAGTAGTCAGAGTCTAGTAGGGTATGGGTTCCTGTCAGGGATTCAGTATTTCGAATGGAAAATTGGAAAATGAATCCAATGTGTATGCAAATATGTGCTACACACAAAAAATTCCCACTCTCATTCAGAACAATGGCCTGAAATAACCACGCCCCATGTAAGAAACAATTAGAGGAGAAGAGTTAGAAAATCTGTGAATACATACGTAGAATGGAAAATGCTCAGTAGTTCACAACCTTTGAGGTGGAAAAGACGTTTCCAAACCTTAGGGACAGGGTAAAACTCCACAAACATGGAACTCTGCTGGCCTAAACACTTCTGGAGATACTGACAATGAGGTTGGGTACTTGAAATATATGTTGTTGTCAGAACCTTTAGCTTCCTTTGTAGTGAGACCATCAAACTTGGGTCTGCATTTTTGTGACCTGGAGGACATGAATTCTTATTGTCCAATGAACATGAGGCAGCAGTGCTGAATTCACTCTTTGTAGCTAAACTGTGGCCACTGGGGGATAAGTGTCTCCCCGTCTGGAATTTGAAATCATTTGGTCATGCTCCACTTTTCGTGGTGTTTCTTGCTGCTGCAGTGGGTGTTTTGTATTTGGTTCATGACATACAAAGAGTTAAACTGGGACACAATGCTGGAGGGAGTCCTGTAACGTATGGTGTGTCAAGGTCTGCAGGAGAATGCACCAACCAGGCTTCTATCCCCCATTGCTTGCCCCCTTTACCATAGGAACTTGATTCTGAATATTGCCCTGAAAACTCTCCATGTAACATGATGCCTTTACATACAAAGTTCTGCTAGCTGCACCATGTCAGTCACAAGCCATTTGAAAGCCAATGTAAGATCCACATGACCCCACCACAGATGTATTGTCACACACCTGCACACAACTGCTCTAGGCCCACTACTCAGCAGGCTCCAACTTACTGGCATCTCTGTTCTACACCATTTTCATGAAACACAGTCAATGAAGGCATTTTCTGGTACACTCATGATCAGCAACAGGACATCCAAAGGTTCTCCAGTGCCACCTGGTCATGGGAATTTCAAAATTTGGTGGTAGTTATCTAGCCATTTTTGAAGGATGAAGTTGGAGGTACTGTGGGTTTAAATTCATTCAGGAGCCATTAAATATTGAGTAAGCTCATTTCGATGAAAGCTCTGGAGAACTCTCACAGGAAAGGCTTCCCAAAGAGTGGCCCAAGGTCACATGAAGCCAGGCCCATTGAGGTCTACAATGTGAGGTCCATGTGTGTTTTGACTCTCAACTATGGCTGTCAAGTCTTTCAAAATAAAATCATGTGATATCCTTGCTGAGATTCTCAGTGCTCTGTGGAAAGGAACCCTGGGCTTAGATCTCGGTTTCCAAGGGTGACTCTCATTCATGGCCTGCTAAAATCCCAACACAATTCATGGCAATACTTCTCTGAGGTCAGTTCCAGAACTCAGTCTCTAAGGTAAATCACACCTGAGTTCAATCCCAGGTGGACCCAGTCATCTCTTCCAAACGCCACACAAATGACCACAATTAAAACCAAAACACTCCCACATGGCCCTCATCTTCTTCCATATAGACACACATCATAACCACTGGCTGGTGGTTTTCATGAGTTGCGCAGCCTAAGACAGTATCCAAAATAAGCTCCCTTGCCCCTCATTTGCCTAAAGTCATGGTGGCCTGGACACCCTTCCGGTGAACCATGAGTGATCAAAAAGGCTTGCTGTTAATACTGCTTCGATTTTCCAATTTTAGGCCTACTGACTCTTCGGTTTAGATTCTTAATGTTAAATGGAGTCATGAGAAAAACCAAGCACCTCTGGGCTAGCCTCTTCAGGGCTTTGAAAAACTCATTTGACCAAAAAGATCTTGATTCTCACTTGATGGAGGTCAGGATCCTTAGAAGAATTCGAGAGACTTCATCCACAATGACTGCTCTTTTGGCCATTTTGGTTTTGGATACACAAGAGATCTTTCTTTAGATCCCTCAGGTTCTGAGAATCTAGGCCACAGCCTCACAGGGGGCCAAGAGCCTAAATCAGACACATCCCATTCCAAAGCAATTAAGCAAAGAGCCACAGGTGATGCCCATTTATTTCCATTGGAAAACTGTTTTCTTCATGCTTCACAAAGGGGTGGCCTGAGGCAAAGATGTTCCTGACATTCAGTGCAACAGAACAATAGGTAAGCAAAATTCCCAAAGCAGGGTTTCTCCACTGAGACTTTCCTGGTCACACTGATATCTGAGTTTTCTGAGATGCTCACCATTCCCTTCAGCTATGTAGTACATGGCCATGTCACAGAGCTTGGAGGTGGTACATATTTTGGACACAAAACCATCAGTCTATTCTGGAGAGTGCCCACAATTCAGGAAGAAAACAGGAACTTAGGAAGATAGTAGGTGTTGCCCATCTATAAGACAAGCCACAGTCCATTCATAAATCGGGCAGGATGAATGCTGAGAAGATTTCAACTAGACAGGACTCATCCATTGATGCATTTTCTTTTCTAATGTCTACAACCAGGGGCACAGTGGGATACACTGATATCCAAACACATGCCTTGTCAAACGACTTACTACAAACAGGTCCCGCCAAAACAAACAAACCGCCATTCCTACCTATTCTCAGAACACGAGACAAATTCACAAATCCCCACCCACACCCACAAAGACACCTCCTTCCCCCAAGTAGGTCTGTCACTATCTGGAGTTTCCACTGACTCGTGGGCCATAGTATGTTCCAAATAAATGGCCTTCCTGTCTCAGACCTGCTTTCCTTGTGCAACTCTGTGAATTTGTCAGGAGCCAGCAGTGTGCCACTACCTGCTTTCTCAGGAAAAACCCTATTCAGAGATTTCCTGCGTTTTGGACATCCTCACATCAGTAGGTACCAAAAATGAATGTCTGTGTCCTTGGTAAATCCAAACAAGGAGACCACTGGGACTGGGACTGGACTGGCTATGGGTTCCTGTCTTCCTGGATCCCAAGTTCAGAGAGTTCCAACACCAAAGAAGTGATGTGAGGTCACTTCCTTCAGGAACTGAATCAGATCACTGCCTTGGCAACCTCTTTGTCCTAACAGTTGCTTCCAAGGCTACCATGAGAAAGAGGCTGCCCCTACTTCCTGTGACACTTTCACAAGTTAGAATGCTATATCAACCATAGGCACCCGGGAGCAGCTCTCCACACAGGCCTGGTTTGGTCCATCTTCTCTACATTAAAAAGAGAAAGGCTGATTCAGAAACAACCCTTCATTCTGACCATGTTGTTTGCCAGGGAAGATGACTTTTGCTCTCTCAGGTCCTTCATAGCTGCCTACATCTTCTCCAGTGATCATTTCTGCATGGAATTTTGTGGTTCTCAGCAGGTGGAAGATCCCCTACATTCCTATATTGTAAGACCAACTTTGTCCCTGCTCCTCTGTAAAGTTAGATTGAGGGAACAGTGTATGGTTAGGGTTAATAACATGTTTGATTTGGGTTAGAAATTATTCTGCTGGATGAATAATTGTACAAGAATAATGAGGTGAAATGTATGTAGGAAAACAGAAATCTAAGTAAAATTTGAAGCCCAGAGGGGATTGGGCTTCAAGGGATTGTGATACTTAGCATTGCGATCAAGGGATTGTGATACTTAGCATTGAATTATGTTCTGCAGAGATGTCTCAGAGAGATCGATATACAATGGCATAAGACCCTGTACCTTGGATTATTGAATGTAGAAGAGAACATCCAGTCAGAAAGCATTAATAGGTAGGATTAGGAAGATAGTCAGTAGGTTTAGGAGGAAGAGTGATTATAGGATTTGGAACAAAAGTTTCTTAGCAATAGGGTTTCGATTAGAGTGTGAATGGAAATGTCAGCACATGTGAAGAGTCAGTCACAATGATGAACTGGGGAAAATATGTAGGAAAGCAATCAATAGAGACATTATGAAATCAGGAAAAGTATAAAGTGAGAGAAAGGATTAGATGTTTTCAACAGGGTTGAATTTGAATATATAATCTTAGGAAGAAACAAATATATTGTCACAAATAGGATTGATTTTTGAGAGCATTAGGCAACTTGGACATGGATGTTTTTAGTAATCCATATTCACTTTACATTTAGGCTTTGGTACAAACATAAGTGTGACCTTTTCTTTTTGTGTCCAAATATTACTGTGATAAAATGTATATGTAGATAAGGTGACATGAGTATTTCTTCCATCATTTCTGAGACCAATAATTTGAAGACGTATAAATTAGTATTGGGTTTACAAAGAGGTGTACCCTGTGTCTATGAATATAAAGAAAAAGCATGAATAGACTGTACAGTGAATAAATAATATAACTGGTTTCACATTAAATCATGGATTGAATTGATATCTGAAAATATATAAGAAATATTATATTGATACAAAATCATTCATTCCAACCAGTTATACATCTAATGGTAATATTGGGGTTATGGATTATCATGAAGGGTGTGTGAGTTTTGCTTCAAAAGTGATTATGGAAATCGAAAATAATGTATTTGGAAAGAAGTCTCATGAGAAGACCAGTCAAGAAACATGGAGGAATACATGTGTTTCGAAGCAGAAAATGATTGAAAGTGAAACAAATGCCTATAATTTTGTAACTTGTGGATGAAATATATATCTTATAATGTGCATAAACTGAAGAAATAGTAAAATACCAGTGGTGAATAAGAATGAACATAAAAATACACATCATGTCCCATAGGAATCTACTTGCATTAATGAGAAACTGGGTCAATTATTGTAGAAATATTAGGATTTGTATTCATGATTCACTGAAGTTAATTTTCAGTAATAGGAAACAAATAGTATTTCAGGTGGTTGAATATTTCCGAGAATAATCTTGTGAAATGTTGACTATAAATCCTCATACATGAACTAGAATGAAATTAAGGAGTGTATAATAAGACACATATATTTAATATTTTAAAACATCTGGAGTGTGTATACACACACACACACACACACACACACACACACACACATTAAAAAGTAGTAGTATATATGCCAATCGAAATTCATCATGAAATATATATCATCCACAGATCGAAAAATATTCATTTTCCTGAACATGGAATTATGTATAATATTGTTCAACTAGGAAGCTCACACAGAGGATGAATTTTCAGATCCCACAGTGTTTAGGAGGAGTGATCACTTCTCACAATTTGTATCTGCCAAGTCAGACACCTGACAAGAATGTACGTGTGATACCAGGTAGGATTCTATATATGCATATAAAAATAGATGTGCTGAATAGGCTACATAGAATGGGAGAGAGGAATTCACATATTTGTTAACTTTAAAAACACATGGAGAACTATATCAATTACAAATTGACTAGATTTATAACACCAACACTTTGTCACGCAAAAGCCGTGTCCAACTATACACTATGCCTCCTCTGATATGCTTGTATTTCTATTCTGTTTGAGTTATTTTTCTCCATCATATTAGGATTAGTAGTCAGAGTATAGTAGGTTATGGGTTAGTGTCAGGGATTCAGTATTTCAAGTAGAAAATAGGAAAATGAATCTAATAAGCATGAAAATATGTGCTACAAAAAATATTCCCACTCCCATCCAGAAGAATGTCTTGAAATTATCATCGCCCATAGTATGACACAATTAGAGGAGAAAAGTTAGAAAATATGTGAATACATATCTGGACTGGAAAATGCTCAGCATTACACAACTATGGAGGTGGTAGAACAGTTTCCAAAAGTAAAGGACAGTGTAAACCCTCCACAAACATGGAGCTATGCTGGCCTAAAGACTTCTTGAGAAACTGCCTCTGAGTTTGGGTAGTTGAAATATATGTTGTTGTCAGGAGCTTAACTTCCTTTGTAGTGAGACCATCAAAGTTTGGTCTGCATCTATGTGACCTGGAGGACATGGTTTCTTATTTTCCAATGAACATGAGGCTGCAGTGCTGAATTCACTCTTTGTAGCTAAACTGTGGTCACTGGGGGCTAAGTGTCTCTCCATGTGGACTTTGAAGCCATTTGGTCATCCTCCACTTTTCCTGGTGTTTCTTGCTGCTGCACTGGGTGTTTTGTATTTGCTTCACGACATACAAGGAATTCAACTGGGAAACAGTGCTGGAGGGAGTCCTGTAACATGTGGTGGGTCAGGGTCTGCAGGAGAATGCCCCAACTTGGCTTCTATCCCACATTGCTTGCCCCCTTGACCATACCAACCTGATTCTGAACATTGCCCTGAAACCTCTCCATATTACAAGATGCCATTTCATATAATGGTCTGATGGCTGCACGAAGTCAGTCACAAGCAATTTGGAAGCCAATGTAATATCCACATGGCCACACCACAGATGTATTATCACACACCTGCACACCACTGCTCTAGGCCCACTACTCAGCACGCTCTAACTTACTGGCATCTCTGTTCTACACCATTTTCAAGAAACCCAGTAAATCAAGGCACTGTCTGGTACACTCATGATCAGCAATGGGACATCCAATGGTTATCCAGTGCCACCTGGTCATTGGGAATTTCAAAAATTTTATGATATTTATCTATCCATTTTTCAAGAATGAAGTTGAAGGCACTTTGGGGTTTCCATTCATCCCAGAACCATTAAATGGTGAGGAAGCTCATTTCAATGAAAGCTCTGAGGAACTCTCACAGGCAAGGCTTCTCAGAGTGTGCCCAAAAGGTCACATGAAGCCAGGCCCTTTAAGGTCTATAATGTGAGGTCCTTGTGTGTTTTGACTCTTAACTGTGGCTGCCAAGTTTTTCAGAATAAAATCATGTGATATCCTTGCTGAGATTCTCAGTGCTCTGTTGAAAGCTTTCCTGGGCCTAGATCTCAGGTTTCAAGGGCGACTCTTATGCATGGCCTCCTACAATCCCAACACAACTCATGGCAATACTTCTCTGAGGTCAGTTTCAGAACTCAGTTTCTAAGGGGAATCACACCAGAGTTCAAGCCCATGTGGACCCAGTCATCTATTCCAAACGCCACAAAAATGACCACATTTAAAACCAAAACATTCCCACATTGCCCTTATCTTTAACCATATAAACACTCATCATTAACTCTGGCTGCAGGTTTCCAAGAGTGGCGCAGCCCAAGACAGTGTCCAAATAATGCACCCTTGCCCCTGATATGTCCAAAGTAAGGGTGGCCTGTTCACCCTTCTTATGAACCAGGAGTGATCAAATAGGCCTGCCATAAATACTGCTCTGCTTCTCCAATTTGAGGCCTACTGACTGTCAGGTATAGATTCTTTATGTGATTTGGCATCATGAGACAACCCAAGCAGTTCTGCAGGAATTTGAAGAACTCATTTGATCCAAAGGATCCCTATTCGCACTTGATGGAGGTCAGGAACCAAACAGAAGAAGGCAAGAGACTTCATCCACAATGACAGATTTTTTGCCATTTTGGTTTGGATGCACACATGGGATCTTCTTTAGATCTATCAGGAGCTGAGAATTTTAGCCACAGCCTCAAACAGGGCCTAGTGTCTGATTAAGACACATCCCTTTCCAGAGCAATTAAGCAAAGAGCCACAGGTGATGCCCATTCATTTCCATTTGAAAACTATTTCTTCAGGCTTCACAAAGGGGTGGCCTGAGGCAAAGACCTTCCTGACATTCAAGGCAACAGAAACATAGATAAGCAAATGGAGCCAAGCAGGGTTTCTCCACTGAGACTTTACTGGTCACACTGGTATCTGAGTTTTTTGAGATGTTCCCATTCCCTTCAGCTATCAAGGACATGGCCATGTCACAGAGTTTGGAGGTGGTACATATCTTGAACAATAAACCATGATACTATTCTGGAGAGTGGCCAGAATTCAGGAAGAAAACAGCAACTTAGGAAGTTAGTAGGTGTTTCCCATCCATAAGGCAAGCAACAGTCCATTAATCAATTGTGCAGGATGAATGCTGTGAATCTTTCTACCAGACAGGACACCTCCATTGATGCATTCTCGTTTCTAATGTCTAAAACCACGGACACAGTGGCTACACAGACATAGAAACACTCGCCTTGTCTAAAGACTTACTAGAAAAAGTCGACTCCAAACCAAACCAACCACCTTTCCTACCTATTCTCAGAACATGAAACAAAACCACAAACTCACACCCACAACCAAAAAGGCACCTCCTTCCCAAAAATAGGTCTTTAACTATCTGGAGTGTCCTCTGACTGGTGGGCCATACTATGTTCCACTCGAAATGGCCTGTCTGGTCTCAGATCTTGTCTCCTTGGCCAACTCTGTTATTCTGGGAGGAGCCAGTGGTTAGCCACAACCTGCTGTCTCAAGAAAGGCCCCTCTTCAGAGCTCTACTGGCATTTGGCCATCCTCACATCAGTAGGTACCAAGAAGGTCTGACTCTGTACTTGGTAAATCCAAACAAGTGAGCCCACTGGGACTGGGACTGGGACTGGCTCTTGGTGCCTGGCTTCTTGCATCCCAATTTCAGAGAGTTCCATCACCAAGAAAATGAGGTATGTCACTTTCTTTGGAACTGAATGAGGCCACTGCCTTGGCAACAACTTTGTCCTAACACTTGCTTACAATGGTCCCATGAGTTGGAGGGTGCCCCTACTTCCTGTGACAATTTGACTAGTTAGAATGGTATATCAAAATAGACACCATGGAAGAGCTCTCCACGAAGGCCTGGTTAGGTCCATCTTCTCTACATTAAGAAGAGAGAGTCTGATGCATACACATCCCTTCGTCCTGTGCAGGTTGTTTGCCATGGAAGATGGCTTTTGCTCATTCAGGTCCTTCATAGCTGCCTACATCTTCTCCAGGGATAATTTCTGCATCGAACTTTGAGGTTCTCAGCAGTTGGAAGATCACCTACATCCCTTATTGAAAGAATAGCCCTGTCCCTGCTCTTTTGTAATGTTAGATTGAGGCAACAGTGTATGGTTAGGGTTAATAACAGGTTCGATTTGGGTTAGGAATCATTCTGCAGGATGAATAATGGTATTGGGAACCTGCAATATATAGAAATATAGTGGTTAAATATAAGTATGGAAACAGAAATCTAGGTAAGATTTGAAGCTCAGAAGGGCATTGGGCAATAGATTGGGACACGTAGCTTTGAATTACGTTCTGCATACATATTTCAGAAAAATCGATATACAATGGCATAGGACCTTGTACCTCGGATGATTGAATGTAGTAGAGTACATCCACTCAAAAAGGGATAGTCGATAGGATCAGGAAGATAGTCAGTATGTTTCGGAAGAAGATAGAGTATAGGATTTGGACCAAAGTTCATTAGCAATAGGGTTTTGGTTAGAGAGTGAATGTCAATGTCATCACATGTGAAGGGTCAGTCACAATGTTGAACTGGGAAAAATATGTAGGAAAGTAGATATCAATAGAGACATTAGGAAATCAGGCAAAGTATAAAGTGAGTGAAAAAAACTAGACATTTCCAACAGTTTTGAGGTTGAATATATAATCTTAGGAAGAAACAAAAATGTGGTCACCAATAGGATTGACATTTGAGAGCATTAGGCAACCTGGATATGGATGTTTTTAGTAATCCATCTTCAGTTTCCATTTAGGCTTTGGTACAATCATACGTGTGACTTTTGCATTTTGTGTCCAGAATATTACTGTGGTAACATGCATATGTAGATCAGGTGACATGAGTATTTCTTCCACCATTTCTGGGAGCAATATTTAGAAGAAGAATAAATTAGTATTGGGCATACTAAGAGGTGTACCCTGTGTCTATGAATATAGAGATAATGCATGAATAGACCATATAGTGAATAAATAATATAACTGGTTCCACTTAAAATAATGGATTAAACTGATATCAGAATATATATAAGAAATACTATATTGATATGAAATCATTCCTTCCAACCAGTTATACATCTAATGGTGATATTATAGTTATGGTTTATCATGAAGTGAGTGTCAGTTTTGCTTCAAAAGTGATAAAGGAAATCAAAAATAATGTATTTGGAAAGAAGTCTCATGATAAGACCAGTCAAGAAACCTGGAAGAATCCATGTGTTCTGAAGCAGGAAGTGATTGAAAGTGAAACAAATGCCTATAAGTTTGCTAACTTGTGGATGAAATATGTATCCTATGATGTGCATAAATTGAAGAAATAGTAATGTACCAGTGTTGAATTAAAATAAATTTCAAAATACACATCATGTCACATAGGAATGTACTTGCATTGATGTTAAACTGGGTCAGTTACTGTAGAAGTATTAGTATTTGTATGCAACATTAACTGAAGTTAGTTTTTAGTACTGCAAACAATATGTATTTCAGGTGGATGAATATTTCTGAGAATGATCTTGTGAAAAGTTGATTATAAATCCATATACATGAACATGAATGAATTTAGTGAGTGTATATAAGACACATATATTTCATATTTTGAAAAATCTGGAGAGTGTATATATATATATACAAAAAAAACACACACAGACAATAAATTAGCAATCGAAATTTATCATGAAATATATATCTTCCACAGATGCAAAATTATTTCTTTTAGAACATGGATTTATGTATAATGTTGTTCTTCTAGGAAACACACCCCTAGGTTAAATTTTCAGTTCCAACAGAGTTTAACAGGAGTGATCATTTCTCACAAATTGTATTTGCCAAATTAGCCTCCTCACAAGAATGTAGGTGTGATACCAGGTAGTGTTCTATATGTGCATTTAAAAATACATGTGCTGAATAGGCTACAGAGAAAGGGAGAGAGGAATTCACATATTTGTTAACATTAAAAACACATGGAGAACTATTTCAATTAAAAATTGACTAGATTTATAACACCTACAATTAATCATGCAAAAAACAAGTCCAACTATACACCATGATTCCTCTGAACTGCTAGTATTCCTATTCTGTTTGTGTTATTTTTCTCCATCATATTAGGAGTAGTAGTCAGAGTTTATTAGGGTATGCGTTAGTGTCAGGGATTCAGTATTTCGAATGGAAAATTGGAAAATGACTCTAAAGGGTATGCAAATATGTGCTACACAAAAATGTTCACACTCTCATCCAGAAGATTGCCTTGGCATTACCTTAGTTCCAAGTAAGATACAATAAAGGAGAAAAGTTAGAAAATCTGTAAATACATATCAGGAATAAAAAATGCTCAGGAGTTCACAAACTTGTAGGTGGTAGAGGAGTTTCCAAAAGTAAGGGACAGGGTAAACACTCCACAAACATTGAGCTCTGCTTGTGTAAAGACTTCTTGAGAAACTCTCTGAGGTTGGGCTCTTAAAATACATGTTGTTGTCAGGAGCTTTAGCTTCCTTTGTTGTGTGACCATCAAATCTGGGTGTGCAAATATGTGACCTGAAGGACATTGTTTCTAATTTTCCAATGAAAATGAGGCAGCAGTGCTGAATACTCTTTTTGTAGTTAAACTATGGCCACTGGGGTGTAAGTGTCTCCCCGGGTTGACTGTGAAGCCATTTGGTCATGCTCCAATTTTCGTGGTGTTACTCCTTGGTGCACTGGGAGTTTGGTATTTGCTTCATGAAATACAAGGAGTTCAACTGGGACACAGTGCTGGAGGGAGTTCTGTCACGTGTGGAGGGACACGGTCTGCATGAGAATGCACCAACCAGGATTCTGTCCCACATAGGTTGCCCCTTTGTCCATAGCAACCTGATTCTGAACATTTCCCAGAAACCTATCCATATAACAAGATGCCTTTACATATAAGGGTCTGCTGGCTGTACCCTGTCAATCACAAGGCAATTGGAAGCCAATGGCAGATCCACATGCCCCAACACACATGTTTTTTCACACACCTTCACACCACTGCTCTAGGCCCACTAATGAACAGGCTCCAACTTACTGGCATTACTGATCTACACAATTTTCATGAAACCCAGTCAGTCAAGGCACTGTCTGATACACTCATGATCAGCAACAGGACATCCAAAAGTTTTCCAGTGCCACCTGGTGATGGGAATTTCAAAAATTTCATGGTATTTATCAAGCCATTTTTCGAGGATAAAGTTGGAGGCTCTGTGGGTTTCAATTCATTCAGGAACCATTAAATGTTGAAGAAGCTCATATCAATGAAAGATCTTGAGAACACTCACAGGCAAGGCTTCCCAAAGAGTGGCCAAAAGGTAACATGAAGTCAGGCCCATTGAGGTATACAATGTGAGGTCCATATGTGTTTTGACTCTCAAGTGTGGCTTTAAAGAATTTCAGAATAAAATCATGTGATATCCAGGCTGAGATTCCCAGTGCTGTGGGCAAAGCCACCCTGCACCTAGATCTCCCTGCACCACAATTAATACCTGAGATGTTGGTTGCATGGCCTAGTAAAATCCAAACACAATTCATGACAATACTTCTCTTATGTCACTTCCAGAATTCAGTCTCTCAGGGGAATCATACCAGAGTTCAAGCCCAGGTGGACCCAGTCATCTGTTCCAAGCACCAAACAAATTACCACAATTCAAAACAAAATGCTCCCACATGCCCCTTATCTTATTTCATGTAGACACTCATCATAACATCTGGATGGAGGTTTCCATGAGGGGCACAGCACAAGACAGTGTCCAAAATAACCTTTCTTGCCCCTCATTTGCCTAAAGTCAGTGTGGCCTGGAAATCCTGACTGTGAACCAGGAGTGATCAAATACGCCTGCCGTTAATACTCCTTGGCTTCTCCAATTTGATGCCTACTGACTGTGGGGTTTAGAATCTTTATGTAAACTGGATTCATGAGAAAACCCAAGCACCTATGGGCTAAACTCTGCAGGGCTTTAAAGAACTCATTTGACCCAAAGGATCCCTATTTTCACTTGATGGATGTCAGGAATCTTAGAGAAGAAGGTGAGAGTCTTCATCCACAATAACTGCTCTTTTGGCCATTTTGGTTTTGGATGCACCCATGGGATCTTTCTTTAGATCCATCAGGTGCTGAAAATCTAAGCCACAGCCTCACACAGGGCCAAGAGGGTGATTCAGACACATCCCTTTCCAAAGCAATTAAGCAAAGAGCAAAACACACACAGACATTATAAAGTGGCAATATATATGCCAATTGAAATTCATGATGAAATATATATCGTCCACAGATCCAAAAATATTAATTTTACTGAACATGGATTTATGAATAATGTTGTTAAACTAGAAAGGTTACCCTTAGGTTGAATTTTAAGATCCAATAGCATTTAGGAGGAGTGATCTCTTGTCATAATTTGTATCTGCCATGTCAACCACCTCACAAGAATGTATATGTGATACCAGGTAGGATTCTATATGTTTATATAAAAATACATGTGATGAATAGGCTACAGAGAAAGGGATAGAGGAATTCACATATTTATTAACTTAAAAAACACAAGGAGAACTATTTCAATTAAAAATTAACTAGATTTATAACACCTACCCTACATAATGCAAAAGGAAAGTCCAACTATACACCATGCCTCTTCTGAACTGCTTGTATTTCTATTGTGTTTGTATGCACTGTGGGTTTCAAGAACCATTAAATGTTGAGGAAGCTCATTTCAATGAAACTCTGGAGAACTCTCATAGGCAAGGCTTCCCAAAGAGTGACCAAAAGGTTAGATATAGCCAGGCCCATTGAGGTCTACAATGTGAGGTCCATGTGTGTTTTGACTCTCAACTATGGCTACCAAGTCTTTAAGAATAAAATCATGGGATATCTTGGCTGAAATTCTCAGTGCTCTGTGGAAATCCACCCTCGTCCTTGATCTTAGTTTCCAAGGGCGACTCTCATGCTTGGCCTCCTAAAATATCACCACAATTCATGGCAATACTTCTCTGAGTTCAGTTCCAGAAGTCAGTCTCTAAGGGGAATCACACAAGAATTCAAGCCCAGGTGGACCCACTCATCTCTTCCAACCGTCAAACAAATGACCACAATTAATACCAAAACACTCTCACATGGCCCTCCTCTTCTTCTATAAAGGCACTCATCATAACATCTGGCTGGAGGTTTCCATGAGGGGCACAGCCCAAGACAGTGTCCCAAATAAGCTCTCTTGCCACTCATTTGCCTAAATTCAGGGTGGCTTGGACACCCTTCTTGTCCACCAGGAGTGATCTGAAAGGGTAAAATAAATTGAAATTAAAGTGTAAAAGTTGAAGTGTAAAAGACTGGGTTTTGTAAAGTTTCTAAGCTGCAAGGCCTGAGTTAAAATGTAAAGGACCAGGTATTGTTAAGTTCCTATGCTACATGCAAAACCTGAAATTCCTGTAGCTTGTAGTACAATTCCCGACTGCCCAGTAAATATTCCCCCTGACCGCCTGGTTATTTAATAACCTAGGACCCTGTGTGGCCTGGCACATAGGCATTGCAAGGCCTAAAGCAATCTGTTTGAATGTGTACCTCGCTTTAGAACTGACCTATCACTCCTGCCTCACCTGTTCCTGCCAATGAGTGAACTAATCATGTTTAGGAATTGTTGTTTGATTTTTCTGCGGTGTATGTTGATTTCTTAAAGGAGACTGTGATATATGTAAAGTCCCGCCCTCCCCAAAAAGTGTACTTAAGCACTGCTCAACCCCTGCTCGGGGCTCTGGGCTGCTCTCCCTTCTTGAGTGAGCACGTAGCCCCAGCATGCTGGATTGGATCCTCAATGAACGCCTTTTTCTGTTGCATTAGCTGTGGTCTCTTGGTGGTCTCTTCCTCCGACGTTCACCGGATCCTTACATTTGGTGCGTTGGCCGGGAATCACGCAGCATAGGACAAGGACACCCCAACAGACCCCTCTGGGGGTAAGTAAGGTGCTTCTTTCCATTTTTCCTTGCGATCGCTCAGAGCTTTTTGTTCAGGTTCCGTTTTTCCGTTTTTGGTTTGGGTTGGCAGAGTGGCTGCCAGCGGAGAACGTAAGTTCCCCCTGTCAGTGGTGGACAAACGTGTCCTAAAGCCACAGACCACGTCCTCGCAAGGGATGCCTTGGAGGACTCAGGGAGTGATGGATGTGCCCTCATTGGGTGAGGAGGGACGGATGAGCCCACATTAGGTGACTCTGCTGCCAACCCATCATATCTTGCTGGCTACTTTTTTATCTCAGGTTGAATTCACTGTCTGTCTTTGTGGTCTAACCCATCAGGTTTTGCCAGTTACTAGGTTCTAATCTTTACTTCTGAACTCGTGTTAAATGTTACCTGTGTGTACATGTTTGTGTCACGTTTGTATTGTCCTTGTCTCTGTTTGAGAAACTCTCATTATGGGACAAAGCCATTCCATGCCTCTGTCCTTGAAGCCTTTCCTGGTCCCTGCCTCCAATCCGACACCGTCACCCAGGATCCTATCACTCAAACCTTCTACTCCTTCCCCTCTTCCCTCCATTCTCCCTGAGTCACAAGATTGTAGATCTTGGGGTTGTGAACAAACGGGAGCTGCATGATGGTCTTTGTGTGTCTTTTTATCTGAGTTTCTGTTAAATGTGATGGCATTGTTTGGACCGATGCAGAGTCCCGAGTTCCAACCTGCCTTACATATGTGGAAGTTACTTTAGCTAAATTTTAAACTAATGCTTCTCCTGTGAGGGACCAAAAGTCAATAGAACCGCCAGTTTTTCTGTTCTCACCTTTTGCACCTCTCTTAGCTGTGTTTTAAAGAACTTTGATAAACTTTACTCCCCTTTGTTAAGCAAGATTACGGAAGCAGTGATTTTTTTCTTCCCGTAGTTTGCTTGAGCATGCCCACTGCAGAGGGAAATGTCTGGGGTCAAAGAACTTTGATATCTCGCTTAAACTTTTCTCAAAACCCTGTCCTCATTATTAAATTGGCATTAATTGGCTTTGGGATGGGAACCAAGCCTTCAGTCATAAATTTTGACACCCCAGAGGGGACTTTAAATAAACCCCACTCTGCCCTCTTGGGGAAGCCTAGCACTCAAAACAACTGCAAGCAGAGGATGAAATTTTTGGGAGCTGACTACTGCAAAGTTGGGAGACATAGAATATGCCTGGTGCCTGGGGTCAAAGCAAACCAGAGGAACTAATCCTGTAAGTAAATGGTGAGGCTAAGGGACTCCCAGCAGCTGACAGAGCCATTTTGCTGTGGGGAACTCCCTTATTCCTTACGTGCACTTTAAGGATTTCTCCACCTCTGTTTACTTAACAAAAGGGACAATGAATGCATTAATATGTTGATATTATAGATTTTTTCTTGGGGATGATCTAGGGTGAATGTGTATCTAAAAATGATTTTTTTTTATTTTAACCATCTCGTATCTAAATGGGTTTCTAAAGCATTGCACTATGTTACAGTTAAAAGTTGGGTTTAAACAATTGTTTAGTTTGATTTCAGGTAGTTCATGCTAGGAAACTTAAATACTTAGGATAAAAAATAATTAAAGAGTTTTAATTTTGAACTAGGCAGCCTGAAAAAATTTCACTAGATATAACAGTGCATTAACTTGGGAAGAGATAATAAATTATGATATGGTATCTATTCCCATCAGTGTGTAAGATTTTAAAAAATGGTACTAAATTAAAACGTTGGTCTGGCTTATTGAAATGACATTAATTAGCAACAGTCTTGGAAATTTTTAAAGCTTAATTTCGGATACACATGGTAGTGTGTGTTCTTTTTAAAAAATTTTCAGCCAATTTAATGTAACTTAATACTATTAGAAACTTCATAACAAAGAAAGGGGCTTAAGGATCCTATAGAAACTTCTTCTGATGGTGGCTTTAATATTATCAAAAAATGATCCTATTTTCAGTTTTGTGTGAGCAAGTTTTTCTAGTGTAGAAAAATCTAAAGATATAAAATTTTGAGAATTACATCTTAAACTTGCATCAAAATTTTCAACATCCAAACCTGGAAATTATGACTTATAGCTAAAATGCCTTAGGCCTGAGGTTTCTGCTACGAATTCCAGTCTTTTCAGTTTTCCAGACCTCAGCAAGGACTTAAGTTGATATGCAAATAAAAGAAGCCTGCAGCACTCAGCAGGAGACAGATAAAAAAGAGTAAATGTGTCTTTTTACCTGAACTCAAACTAGACCTAACCAAAAAATTATATTATACGGTATTTACTAATTACTGGCCAGTCATCTTTTTTAGGACTCTTGCTTTTCTTAGATTCTGTATTTTTTTTTTGAACTCATGATCTTGATTCTGCTGATGAGTTAATGTTTTCTGATCAGTTCTATTTTTGATCGACTCTGGAGTTTTTAGCATTTCAATGGAGATTTCACCTGAAAAAGCTACAAGGCTTTTATTATTGTGTTATGTGTTACATTTGTGTTACGTGTTGTATGTTGGTATGTCTGTATGTGTGTATGTCCATATATCATGCAGTGATATGACAATTGACAGATGAGGAGCACTCATGAAAAATTTAAGAATGTATCCAAATGTCTTTGATTCACGTGATTCATATGTTTTAATTCAAATTGGGTAAACAGATAAAAATAAAGATGTCTTTAAAATTAGGCCAATAAGTTTTCTAGGTTTTCAAAAAGGCCCTAATAAAATGTAGATGTCTATAAAATAATCTGCCTAAATTCAGAAATTTACAAGTATTGTATTGAAATGTGAACAGAAAGAGGTTAGTAGATGAAAAAGAGAAACTAAAAGGTTCCAGATATAGATCTAATAGAGGAAAAATGTGTTTCTGGATAAGAGAGTCTATATGATTAAGTAATTAAAGGGGTTTAAGTAAATAATAAAAAAAGGTTTGTGTAACTTGGTTATATGTGTAAGTTTTGAGCAAGTAATCTTAAAAAAATAAACAGCTGGTAAAACAAGTACTGTTTTTATAAAATTGTGCCATGTTATTTCTTTAAAATCTAAACTTGTTTAATACAAAAACATCAATGTAATTGTGGTGTTAATGTGTTCATATCTTCCAGGTATACAAGTCTGTAAGGTAGAAGCTTCCAAAGACCATTGTATCAAGCTGGTGTTCTAAGGTTGTATGGTAATTCTAGGCTTAAAAGAAAAACATGTTGGAGATTTATGTATATCATTTGTGTTCTATAATTGGACTTGTTATCAATAAGATATGTACAGTTCCATGTTACTTTTTACACTGAGATGCAATTTAAAAGTATTTTTAACTTAATGAGAGCCAAATCTGTGAAGGTTTTATTGTAAACACAAAGGTAATACCCATTCATTTCCATGTGAAAACTGTTTTCTTCAGGCTTCACAAAGGGGTGTCCTGAGACAAAGACTTTCCTGATATTCAGGGCAACATAACAATAGGTAATCAAAAGGCCCAAAGCAGGGTTTCTCCACTGAGACTTTACTGGCTACACTGATATCTGAGTTTTCTGAGATGCTTGCCATTCCCTTCAGCTATCCAGTATATGGCCATGTCACAGATCTTGGAAGTGGTTCATATATTGGACACAAAATCATGAGCCTATTCTGGAGAGTGGCCAGAATTCAGGAAGAAAACAGGAACGTAGGAAGATAGTTGGTGTTGCCCATTGATAAGGCAAGCCACACTCCATTTATAAATTGTGCCGGATGAATGCTGGGAAGTTTTCTCCTTGAGAGGATACACCCATTGAGGCATTCTCTTTTCTAATGTCTACAACCACGGACACAGTGGGATACACAGACCTAAAAACACTCGCCTTGTCAAAGGACTAACTAGAAACACTCCACTCCAAACCAAACACACCCCCTTTCCTAACTATTCTCAGAACAAAAGAAAAAACCACAAACCCATACCCACAACCACAAAGGCACCTCCTTCCCCCAAGTAGGTCTGGAACTATCCAGAGTGTCCTCTGACCGGAGGGCCATACTATGTTCCCCAGAAATTGTCTGTCCTGTCTCAGATCTGGGCTCCTTGGTCAACTCTGTGAAGTTTTCAGGAGCCAGCAGTGAGCCTCTACCTGTTTTCTCCGGAAGGGCCGCTCTTCAGAATTTTTCTGGAATTTGGCCATTCTCACATAAGTAGGTACCACAAAAGACTGACTCTGTCCTCGGAAAATCCAAACAAGTGAGAACACTGGAACTGGTGCTGGGACTGGGTCTTGGTGCCTGGCTTCCTGGAACCCAAATTTGGAGAGTTCCATCAACAAGGATGTGAGGTGAGGTCACTTCCTTTAGTAACTGAATGAGGTCACTGCCTTGGCAACCAATTTGTCCTAACATTTGCTTCCTAAGGTCTCATAACATGGAGGATGTCCCTACTACCTGTGACACTTTCACAAGTTAGAATAGTATAGAAACCATAGTCACCTGGGAACAGCTCTCCACAAAGGCCTAGTTTGGTTCATCTCCTCTACCTTAAGAAGAGAGAATCTGATTCAGACACAACCCTTCATCCTGACCAGGTTGTTTGCCATGGAAGATGCCTTTTGCTCTATCATGTCCTTCATAGCTGCCTACATCTTCTCCAGGGATCATTTCTGCATGGAACTTTGAAGTTTTCAGCAGGTGGAAGATCCCCTGCATTCCTGTATTGTAAGACCAAACCTTTCCCTGCTTTTCTGAACACTTAGATTGAGGGAACAGTGTATGGTTAGGGTTAATAATATGTTCAATTAAAACCAAAATACTCCCACATGGCCCTCATTTTCTTCCATGTAGACATTCATCATAACCTCTGGCTGGAGGTTTCCATAAGGGGCGCAGCCCAAGACAGTGTCCAAAATAAGTTCCCTTTCCCCTCATTTTCCTAAAGTCAGGGTTTCCTGGACACCCTTCCTGTAAACCAGGATTGATCAAATAGGCCTGCCAGTAATACTGCTCTGTTTCTTCATTTTGAAGCCACTGACTGTGAGGTATAGATTCTTTATGTGATTTGGAGTCATGTGAGAACCCAAGCACTGCTGCAGGGCTTTGAAGAACTCATTTGTCTCAAAGGATCCCTCTACTTACTTGATGGAGGTCAGGAACCTAACAGAGGAAGCAAGAGACTTCATCCACAATGACTGATCTTTTTGCCATTTTGGTTTTGGATGCACACATGGGATCTTTCTTTAGATCCATCAGGTGCTGAAAATCAAAGCCACAGCCTCTCTCAGAGCCGAAAGGATAATTCAGACACATCCCTTTCCAAAGCAATTAAGCAAAGAGCCACAGGTGATGCTCATTCATTTCCAATTGAAAGCAGTTTTTTTCAGGCTTCACAAAATGGTGGCCTAAGGAAAAGACCTTCCTGACATTCAGGTCAACAGAACAGTAGGTTAGCAAAAGGCACAAAGCAGGGTTTCTCTACTGAGACTTTACTGGTCACACTGATATCCGAGTTTTCTGAGATGCTCCCAATTCCCTTTATCTATCCAGTACATGGCCATGTCACAGAACTCGACAGAGGTCCATATCTTGGACAAAAAAACATGAGCCTATTCTGGAGAGTGGCCAGAATTCAGGAAGAAAACAGGAACTAAGGAAAGAAGTAGGTGTTGCCCATATAAGGCAAGCCACAGTCCATTCATAAATTGGGCAGGATGTTTGCTGAGATGCTTTCTACTAGACAGGACACATCCATTGATGCATTCACTTTTCTAATATCTACAACCACGGAAAAAGTGGGAAACACAAACATAGAAACACTCGCCATGTCAAATGACTTACCAAAAACAGTCCACTCCAAACCAAACATACTGCCTTTCCTACCTATTCTCAGAACATGATACAAAACTACAAATTCACACCCTCACCCACAAAGGCACCTCCATTACCCAAGTAGGTCTGTGACTATCCAGAGTGTCCTCAGACTGGTGGGCCTTACTCTGCTCCCTCGAAATGGACTTTCCTGTCTCAGATCAGGTCTACTTTACCAACTCTGTAAAGTTGTCAGCATCAATCAGTGAGTCACTACCTGATTTCTCAGGAAAGGCCCCTCTTCAGAGCTTTCCTGGCATTTAGCCATCCACACATCAGTATGTACCAAGAAAGACCGACTTTGTCCTTGGTAAATCCAAACAAGTGAACCCACTGGGACTGGGACTGGGACTGGCTCTGAGTGCCTGGCTTCCTGGATCCCAAGTTCAGAGAGTTCCATCACCAAGGAAGTGAGGTAGGTCACTTCCTTCAGGAACCGAATGAGGTCACTATCTTGGCAACCACTTTATCCTAAATTTGCTTCCAAGGGTCCCATGAGAGAGAGGCTGCCCCTACTTCCTGTGTCACATTCACAAGATAGAATGGTATATCAACCATAGGCACATGTTAACAGCTCTCCACACAGACCTGGTTTGGTCCATCTTCTCTACATTAAGAAGAGAGAGGCTTATTCAGACACATCGCTTCATCCTGACCAGGTATTTTACCAAGGAAGATATCTGTTGCTCTCTCAGGTTCTTCATAGCTGCCTACATCTTCTCCAGGGTTTATTTCTGCATGGAACTTGAGGTTCTCAACAGGTGGAAGATCCCCTATCTACCTGTATTATAACACCAACTCTGTCCCTGCTCTTCGTAAAGTTAAATTGAGGGAACAGTGCATGGTTAGGGTTAATAGCATGTTCGATTTGGGTTAGGAATCATTCTGTGAGATGAATAATGGTATTGGGAACCTCCGATATTACAAGCATATATAGGTGTAATATAAGTATGAAAACAGAAATCTAGGAAAGATTTCAAACCCAGATGAACATTGGGCCCTTGATTGGGATACTTAGCTTTGAATTATTTCCGCAAAGTTGTCTCAGATAAATCGATATACAATGGTATAGGACCTTGTACCTTGGATGACTGAATGAGGAAGAGATCGTCCAGACAAAAAGAGATAGTTCGAAAAGTTATTTAGATATAGGGTTTTGGTTAGAGAGTGAATGTAAATGTCAGCATATGTGAAGAGTCAGTCACAGTGATGAACTGGGGAAAATGTGTAGGAAAGCAGATATCAATAGAGACATTAGGAAATCAGGGAAAGTACAAAGTGAGTGATAGGATAAGATGTTTTTAACATGGTTGAGTTTGAATATATAATCTTAGGAAGAAACAAATATGTAGTCACCAATAGGAATGATATTTGAGATCATTAGTTAATCAGGACATGGATGTTGTTAGTAATACATGCTCACATTAAATTTAGGCTTTGGTACAATCATAAGGGTGTCCTTTGCATTTTGTGTCAGGAATATTACTGTGATAAAATGTGTATGTATATCAGGTGACTAGAGTATTTCTTCCACCAATTCTTAAAGCAATATTGTAAAGACTTATAAATTAGTATTTGGGATACAAATAGGTATACCATCGGTCTATGAATATAGAGATGATGCCTTAATAGACCATACTGTGAATAAATAATATAACTGGTTCAAACTTTAAATAATTGATTGAATTGATATCTGAAAATATATAGGAAATCTTATATTGATATGCATAAGTTCATTCTAACCAGTTATACATCTAATGGTAATTTTAGCATTATGGTTTATGATGAAGAGTGTGGGAGTTTTGCTTCAAAAATGATTATGGAAATCGAAAATAATATGTTTGGAAATAATCTCATGCAAAGAACACTCAAGAAACATGGAGGAATACATATGTTCTGAAGCAGCAAGTAATTGCAAGTGAACCAAATGCGTACAGATTTGTGAACTTGTGGATGAAAAGTATTATCCTATGATGTCCATAAACTGAAGAAATTGTAATGTACCAGTGTTGAATAAAAATGAACTTCAAAATACACATCATGTCCCATAGGATTTTACTTGCATTGATGTTAAACTGGGTCAGTTACTGTACAAATATTAGTATTTGTAAGCACCATTCACCAAAGTTAGTTTTCAGTACTGGGAAATAAATATGTATTTCATGTGGATGAATATTTCTGAGAATAATCTTGTGAAAATTTGATTATAAATCCACATATAGGAACATGAGTTAAATTAATGAGTGTATAATAAGACACATATATTTCATATTTTGAATAATCTGGAGAAAAAAAATATATATATATAGATACAAACACAGACATTAAAATGTAGTAATATGTATGCCAATCAAAATTCATTATGAAATATATATCATCCTCATATCCAAAAATATTCTTTTTACTGAGCATGGATTTATGTATAATGCTGTTCATCTAGGACATTCACCAATACGTTGAATTTTCAGTTCCATCAGTATTTAGGGGGAGTGATCTCTTCTCACAATCTGTATCATCCTAAAACAGCAAGCTCACAAGAATGTACGTGTGATACCAGGTAGGATACTAAATATGCATAATAAATTTTATGAGATGAATAGGCTACAGAGAAAGGGAGACAGAAATGTACATATGTGTTAACTTTAAAAACTCATGGAGAAGTATTACAATAAAAAGTTGACTAGATTTATAACACATACACTTGATAAAGCAGAAGGCAAGTCCTAGTATACACCATGCCTCCTATGTACGGCCTGTATTTCTATTCTGTTAGGTTTCTTTTTCTACATCATATTAAGATTAGTAGTCAGAGTCTAGTAGGGTATGGGTTAGTGACAGGGATTCAGTATTTCTAATGGAAAATAGGAAAATGAATCTAATGTGTATGCAAATATTTGCTAGACAAAAATCTTCCCACTGTCCTCCAAAACAATGCCTTGATATTTCCTTTGCCACAAGTAATACACAATTAGTGGAGAAGAGTTTGAAAATCTGTGAATATATACCTGGAAAAGAAAATGCTCAGGGGTTCACAACCTTGGAGGTGGTAGAGGAATTTCCAAAAGTAAGGTACAGGGTAAACACTCCACAAACATGGAACTCTGGTGGCCTAATGAGTTTTTGAGAAACTGCCTCTGAGTTTGGGCCCTTGAAAAATTTGTTGTTGTCAGGAGCTTTAGCTTCCTTTGTATTGAGACCATCAAACCTGGGTTGGCATCTATGTGACCTGGATGACATGGTTCCTTATATGCTATTGAACATGAGGAAGAAGTTCTGAATTTTCCCTTTGTTAGTAAACTGAGGACACTGGGGTCTAAGTGTCTAACCATGTGATCTGTGAAGCCATTTGGTCATACTCCACTTTTCGTGGTGTTTCTTACTGCTGCACTGGGAGTTTGGTATTGGCTTCACGTAATACAAGGAGAAAAACTGGGACACAGTGCTAGAGGGAGTACTCTCACGTGTAGTGGTTGAGGGTCTGCAGGAGAATGCACCAACCTGGCTTCTATCCCAAAAAGCTTGCACCCATGTCCATAGCAACCTGATTCTGAACATTGCCCTGAAACCTCTCCATATAACAAGGTCCCTTTACTTGTAAGGTTCTGCTGGCTGCAACATGTCAGTCACAAGTCATTCGGAAACCAATGGCAGAACCACGTGTCCCCACGACAGATGTTTTATCATACACCTGCCCACCACTGCTCTGGGCCCACTAATCAGCAGGCTCCAACTTTCTGGCACCTCTGTTCTCACCATTTTCATGAAACCCAGTCAATCAATGCAATGTCTGGTACACTCATGATCAGCAACAGATATCCAAAGGTTCTCCAGTGCCATCTGTTCATGGAAATTTAAAAAATTCATGGTATTTATCTAGCCAATTTTCAAGGATGAAGTTGGAGGCACTGTGGCTTTCAATTTATTCAGGAACCATGAAATGGTGAGGAAGCTTATTTCAATTAAAGCTCGGGAGAACTCTCAGAGGCAAGGTTTCCCAAAGAGTGGCCAAAAGGTCACATTAAGCCAGGCCCATTGAGGTCTACAATTGAGGTCCATGTGTGTTTTGACTCTCAACAATGGCTGCCACGTCTTTCTGAATAAAGTCATGTGATATCCTGCCTGAGATTCCCAGTGATCTTTGGAAAGCTATCCTGAGCCTAGATCTCAGTCTCCAAGGGCAACTCTCATGTGTGGCCTCCTAAAATCCCAACACAATTCATGTCAATACTTCTCTGAGTTCATTTCAGTCTCTAAGGGGAATCACTCCAGAGTTGAAATCCATGCGGACCCAGTCATCTCTTCCAACCACCACACAAATGACCACAATTAAACCAAAACACTCCCACATGGCCCTCATCTTCTTCAATATAAACTCTCATCATAACCTCTTGCTGGAGGTTTCCATGAGGGGCGCAGCCTAAGGAAGTGTCCAAAATAAGCTCACTTGCCCCTTATTTGCCTAAACTCAGTGTGGCCTGGAAACCCTTTCTGTGAACCAGATGTGATAAAATAGGCCTGCCATTAATACTGCTCTACTTCTCCAATTTGAGGCCTACTCTCTGTGGGGCATAGATTCTTTATGTGAATTGGGGTCATGAGAAAATCAAGCACCTATGGGCTACCCTCTGCAGGGCTTTGAAGAACCCATTTCAGTGAGTCGAGGAATTGGACCAAATGTTCTTTAGATATAGGGTTTTTGTTAAAGAGTGAAAGTAAATGTCAGCATATTTGAAGAGTCAGTCACAGTGATGAACTGGGGAAAATGTGTAGGAAATCAGATATCAATAGAGACATTAGGAAATCAGGCAAAGTACAAAGTGAGTGATAGGATAAGACATTTTTAACAGGGTTCAGATTCAATATTTAATCTTAGGAAAAAACAAATATGTAGTCACCAATAGGAATGATATTTGAGATCATTAGTTAATCAGGACTTGGATGTTGTTAGTAATACATGCTCACTTTCAATATAGGCTTTGGTACAATCATAAGTGTGTCCGTTGCATTTTGTGTCAGGAATATTACTGTGATAAAATGTGTATGTATATCAGGTGACTAGAGTATTTCTTCCACCAATTCTTAAAGCAATATTTTAAAGACTTATAAATTAGTATTTGGGATACAAATAGGTATACCATCGGTCTATGAATATAGAGATGATGCCTTAATAGACCATACTGTGAATAAATAATATAACTGGTTCAAACTTTAAATAATGGATTGAATTGATATCTGAAAATATATAGGAAATTTTATATTGATATACATAAATTCATTCTAACCAGTTATACATCTAATGGTAATATTAGCATTATGGTTTATCATGAAGAGTGTCTGAGTTTTGCTTCAAAAATGATTATGGAAATCAAAAATAATGTGTTTGGAAAGAATCTTATGAAAAGAACAGTCAAGAAACATGGAGGAATACATGTGTTCTGAAGTAGGAAGTGATTGAAAGTGAACCAAATGCCTATAAATTTGTGAAATTGTGGATGAAAGGATATATCCTATAATGTCCATAAACTGCAGAAATAGTAATGTATCAGTGTGGAATAAAAATGAACTTCAAAATACACATCATGGTCCCATAGGTGTCTACTTGCATTGATGTGAAACTGGGTCAGTCACTGTGGAAATATTACGATTTGTATGCACCATTCACTGAATTTAGTTTTCAGTACTAGGAAATAAATATGTTTTTAAGGTGGATGAATATTTCTAAGAATTATTTTGTAAAAATTTGATTATAAATCCACATACACACACATGAGTGAATTTAGAAAGTGTATAATAAGACACATATATTTCATATTTTGGAAAATCTAAAGAGTAGATATCTATATCTATATAGATAGATAGATAGATAGATAGATAGATAGATAGATAGATAATTAGATACTCACATACACAGACATTAAAATGTAGCAATATATATGCCATTCAAAAATCATAATAAAATAGATATCATCCACGTATCCAAAAATATTCATTTTACTGAACATTTATTCATGCATAATACTGTTCATCTAGGAAATTCACCCATAGGTAGAATTTCCAGTTCCATCAGTATTTAGAGGGAGCGATCTCTTCTCACAATTTGTATCTTCCAAAATAAGCAAGCTCACAAGAATGTACATGTGATACCAGGTAGAATTCTAAAGATGCATTAAAAAATACATGTGATGAATAGGCTACAGAGAAAGTGAGACAGAAATTTACATATGTGTTAATTTTAAAAACTCATGGAGAAGTATTACAATGAAAAGTTGACTAGATTTATAACACATACCATTGATAAAGCCGAAGGCAAGTCCAAGTATACACCATGACTCCTATGAAAGGCCTGTATTTCTATTCTGTTAAGTTTCTTTTTCTCCATCATATTTTGATTAGTAGTCAGAGTCTAGTAGGGTATGGGGTAGGGTCAGGGATTCAGTATTTCAAATGGAAAATAGGAAAATGAATCTAATGTGTATGCAAATATGTGCTACACAAAAATCTTCCCACTCTCATCCAGAACAATGCTTTGACATTACCTTCGCCCCAAATAAGAAACAATTAGTGGAGAAAAGTTAGAAAATCTGTGAATACATATGTGGAAAGGAAAATGCTCAGGAGTTCACAAACTTGTAGGAGGTAGAACGGGTTACAAAAAGAGAGAGGGTAAACACTCCACAAACATGGAGCTCTGCTAGCCTTTTTGAGAAACTGCCTCTGAGCTTGGGCAGTTAAAATATATGTTGTTGTCAGGAGCTTTAGCTTCCTTTGTAGTGAGACCATCAATTCTGGGTCTCCATCTATGTGACCTGGATGACATGGTTTTTTATTTTCTAGTGAACATGAGGCAGCAGTGCTGAATTCTCTCTTTGTAGGTAAACTTTGGCCACTGGGGTCTAAGTATCTAACTGTGTTGTCTGAAAAGCCATTTGGTCATTATCCACTTTCGTGGTGTTTTTTACTGCTGCACTGTGAGTTTGGTATTGGCTTCACGATATACAAGGAGTTCTACTGGGACACAGTGCTGGAGGATGTACTCTCACGTGTGGTGGGTTACTAAAATGCACCAGTGGGGCTTCAATCCCACATAGCTTTTCAACTTGACAATAGCAACCTGATTCTGGACATTGGCAGGAATCCTCTCCATATAATAAGATGCCTTTACATACAGTCTGCTGGCTGTACCATGTCAGTCACAAGTGATTTCTAAGCCAATGGCAGATCCACGTGGCCCCACCAGAAATGTTTTTTTCACACACCTACACTCCACTGCTCTAGGCCCACTAGTCTGCAGGCTCCAACTTTCTGGCATCTATGTTCTACACTTTTTCCATGAAACCCAGTCAATCAAGGCACTGTCTGGTACAGTCATGATCAGCAACAGGACATCCAGAGGTTCTCCAGTGCAGCCTGGTCATGGTAATTTCAAAAAATTCATGGTATTTATCTAGATATTTTTCAATAATGAAGTTGGAGGCACTGTGGGATTCAACTTATACAGGAACCATTAAAAGGTGAGGAATCTCATTTCAATGAAAGGTCTGGAGAACTCTCACAGGCAAGGCTTCCCAAAGAGTGGGCAAAAGGTCACATGAAGCCAGGCCCATTGAGGTCTACAATGTGAATTCCATGTGTGTTTTGACTCTCAACTATGGCTGACAATCTTTCAAAATAAAATCTTGTGATATCCTGGCTGAGATTCCCAGTGCTCTGTGGAAAGTCACCCTGGGCCTAGATCTCAGTTTCCAATGGCGAATCTCATGCTTGGCCTCCAAAAATCTCAACACAATTCATGGCAATACTTCTCTGAGCTCAGTTCCACAACTCAGTCTCTAAGGGGAATCACAACAGAGTTCAAGCCCAGGTGGATCAAGGCATCTCTTCCAATTGCCACACAAATGACGACAATTAAAACCAAAACACTCCCACAGGGCCCTCTTCTTCTTTTATATAGACACTAATCATAACCTCTAGCTGGAGGTTTCCATGAGGGGCACAGCCCAAGACAGTGTCAAAAATAATCTCACTTGCCCCTCATTTGCCTAAAGTCAGGGTGGCCTGGACAACATTCCTGTGAAACAGAAGTGATCATATAGGACTGCTGTTAATACTGCTCCACTTCTCAAATTTGAGGCCTACTGACTGTGGGGTATAGATTCTTTGTGTGAATTGGAGTCATGAGAAAACGCAAGCACCTATTGTCCAGCCTCTGCAGGGCTTTGAAGAACTCATTTGACACAAATGATCCCTATTCTCACTTGATGGAGGTCATTAATATTACAGAGGAAGGCGAGAGGCTTCATGTACAATGACTGATCTATTTTTCCATTTTGGTTTTGGATGCCCACATGGGATCTTTCTCTAGATACATCAGGTGCTGAAAATCTAAACCACAGGCTCACACAGGGCCAAGAGGCTGATTCAGACAAATCCCTTTCCAAAGCAATGAAGTAAAAAGCCACAGGTGATTCCCATTCATTTCCATTTGAAAACTCTTTTCTTCAGGCTTCACTAAGGTTTGGCCTGAGGCAAAGACCTTTCTGACATTCAGAGCAACAGAACAATAGGTAATCAAAAGCCCCCAAGCAGGGTTTCTCCTAGGAGACTTTCCTGGTTACTCTGATATGTGAGTTTTCTGAGATGCTCGCCATTCCCTTCAGCTATCCAGTACATGGCTATGTCACAGAGCTTGGAGGTGGTACGTATCTTGTACAAAAATACATGATACTAATCTTTAGAGTGGCCAGAATTCAGGAAAAAAATGAGAACATAGGTAGATAGCAGGTGTTGCCCATGGATAAGGCAAGCCTCATTCCATTCATTAATTGGGAAGGATGCATACTGGGAAGTTTTCTACTAGACAGGACACACCCAATGAGCTATTTTCTTTTCTAATATCTACAAAGAAAAACACAGTGGGATACACAGACACAGAAACAGTCTCCTTGTCAAATGACTTACTAGAAACAGTCCACTCCATACCAAACAAACCTCCTTTTTTACCAATTCTCAGATCATGAGAAAAAACCACAAACACAAACCAACACCCACAAATGCACCTCCTTCTTCCAAGTAGGTCTGTGACTATCTGGAGTGTCCTCTGACTGGTAGGACATACGATGTAACCCAGAAATGGCCTTTCTGTCTCAGATCTGGTCTCCTTCGTCAAATCTGTGAATTTGTAAGGAGGCAGTGGTGAGCCAATTCCTATGCTCTCAGGAAAGACCCCTCTTCAGAGCTTTCTTGGTATTTGGCAACCCTTACATCAGTAGGTACCAAGAAAGACTGACTCTGTCCTTGGTAAATCCAAAGAAATGAGCCCACTGTGACTGCGACTGGGACTGGCTCAGGGTGCCTGGCTTCCTGGATCACAAAATTCAGAGACCTCCATCACCAAGGAAGTGAGGTGAGGTCACTACCTTCAGAAAATGAATGAGGTCACTGTCTTGGCCACCACTTTGTCCTAACAGTTTCTTCCTATTGTCTCCTGACATGGAGGCTGCCCTACTTCCTGTGATACTTTCACATGTTAGAATGGTATAGAAACCATAGTCACCTGGGAACAGCTCTCCACACAGGCCTAGTTTGGTCCATCTTCCCTACATTAAGAATAGAGAGGCTGACTAAGACACATCCTTTCATCCTGACCATGTTGTTTGCCATGGAATATGACTTTTGTTCTCTCAGGTCCTTCATAGCTGCCTGCATCTTCTCCAGGGATAATTTCTGCATGGATTTTGAGGTACTCAGCAGGTGGAAGATCTCCTAACTTCCTGTATTGTAATACCAACTTTGTCCCTGCTCTTCTGTAAAGTGAGATTGAGGGAATATTGTATGGTCAGGGTTAATAGCATGTTCGATTTGGGTTGGAAATCATTCTGCTGGATGAATAATTGTATTGAGAACCAGCGATATTTATAAGAATATAGAGGGAAAACATAAGTATGAAAACAGAAATCTAGGTAATATTTGAAGCCCAGAAGGATTTGGACCCTTGATTGGGATCCTTAGCTTGAGTTATGTTTTGCACCGAGGTCTCAGTTAAATTGATATACAATGGCATAAGACCCTGTACCTCAGATGATTAAATGTAGAAGAGAACATCCAGTCAAAAAGGGATTGTGTGTAGGATTAGGAAGATAGTCAGTAGGTTTAGGAGGAAGAGTGAGTCTAGGATTTGGACCAAATGTTCTTTAGCAATACGGTTTTGGTTAGAGAGTGAATATAAATGACACCATATGTGAAGAGTCAGGCACAATGATGAACTGGGGAAAATATGTAGGAAAGCAGACATCAATAGAGACATTAGGAAATCTGGCAAAGTATAACATGATAGGATTAGAGATTTTCAACAGGGTTGAGGTTGAATACATAATCTTAAGAAGAAACAAATTTGTAGTCACCAATAAGATTGACATTTGAGAGCATTAGGCAACCTGGACATGGATATATTTAGTAATCCATGTTCACATTCCATTGAGGCTTTGGTACAATCATAAGGGTGACCTTCGCATTTTGTGTCCAAAATATTACTGTGATAATATGTATATGAAGATCAGGTGACATGAGTATTTCTTCCACCATTTCTGGGGGAAATATTTTGAAAAGATATAAATTAGTACTGGGGATACTAATAGGCTTACCCTGTGTTCATGAATATAGAGATGATGCATTAATAGACCATAATGTGAATAAATTATATGACTGGTTCCAAATTTAAATAATGGATTGTATTGATATCTGAAAAAATAGAAGAAATCATTTATTGATATACATACATTCATTCCAACCACTTACATATCTAATGGTTATCTTAGGGTTACCGTTTATCATGAATAGTGAATGAGTTTGCTTCAAAAATGATTATGGAATCGAAAATAATGTGTTTAGAAAGAAGTCTAGTGAAAAGACCAGTCAAGAAACATGGAGAAATATAAGTGTTCTGAAGGAGGAAGTGATTGAAAGTGAACCAAATGTTTATAAATTTGTGAATTTGTGAATGAAAGGATATATTTTATGATGTCTATAAACTGAAGAAATAATAACGTACAAGGTTTGAATAAAAATGAACTTTAATAAACACATCACATCCAATAGGAATCTACTTGCATTGATGTTAAACTTGGTCAGTTACTGTAGAAATATTACGATTTGTAAGCACCCTTCCCTGAAGTTAGTTTTCAGTACTAGGAAACAAATATGTATTTCAGTGGATGTATATTTCTGAGAATAAACTTGTTAAAAGTTGATTATAAATCCACATATATGAATATGAATGAATTCAGGCGGTGTATAAGAAGACACATATATTTCATATTTTGGTAAATCTGGAGAATATATATATATATATATATATAGACACACAAACACACACACATTATAATGTAGCAATATATATGCCAACTGAAATTCATCATGAAAAATAACTCATCCGCATATCCCAAAATATTCATTTTACTGAACAGTAATATATGTATAGTGTTGTTCATCTAGGAAGCTCACTCATGGGTTGAATTTTCTGTTAAAACAGCGTTTAGGAGGAGTGATCTCTTCTCACAATTTGTATCTGCCAATTCAGCCACCTCACAAGAATGTACATGTGAAACCAGGTAGGATTCTATTTGTGCATATAAAAATACATTTGCTTAATAGGCTACAGAGAAAGGGAGACAGGAATTCACATATTTCTTAACTTTAAAAACACATGGAGAATTATTTCAACAAATAATTGACTAGATTTATAACTCCTACCTTATATCATGCAAAAGGTAAGTCCAACTATACACCATGCTTCCTCTGAAATGCTTGTATTTCTATTCTGTTTGGGTTATTTTTCTCCATTATATTAGGATTAGTAGTCAGAGTTTAGTAGGGTATGGGTTAGTGTCAGGGATTCAGTATTTCAAACAGAAAATTGTAAAATGAATCCAATGTTTATGCAAATATGTGCTAAACAAAATCTTCTCTCTCTCATCCAGAACAATGACTTGACATTCCCTTCGCCACAAGTAAGTCAGAATTAGAGGAGAAGAGTTAGAAAATCTGTGAATATATATTTAGAATGGAAAATGCTCAGGAATTCACAACCTTGGAGTTGATAGAGCAGTTTCCAAAAGTAAGTGACATGGTAAACACTCCACAAACATGGAGATCTGCTGGCCTAATCACTTCTTGAGAAATTGCCTCTGAGCTTGGGCACTTGAAATATATGTTGTTTTCAGGAGCTTTAACTTCCGATGTAGTGAGACCATCAAAGCTAGGTCTGCATCTATGTGACCAGGAGGACATGGTTTCTTATTTTCCAATGACCATGAGGCAGCAGTGCTAAATTCTCTCTTTGTAGCTAAATTGTGGCCAGTGGGGCTAAGTGTCTCCCCATGTGGACTGTGAAGCCATTTGGTCATCCTCGACTTTTCGTTTTGTTTCTTGCTGATGCACTGGGGGTTTGGTATTTGCTTCACGAAATACAAGGAGTTCAAGTGGGACACAGTGCTGGGGGGAGTTCTGTCACGTGTGGTGGGTCAGTGTCTGCATGAGAATGCACCAACTAGGCTTCTATCCCACATAGCTTGCCCCTTGACCATAGCAACCTGATTCTAAACATTGCCGTGAAAAATCTCCATATAACAAGATGCCTTTATATAGAAGGGTCTGCTGGCTGCACCGTGTCTGTCTCAAGGCATTTGAAAGTCAATGGCAGATCCACATGGCCCCACCAGAGATGTTTTATCACACACCTGCACACCACTGCTCTAGGCCCACTACTCAGCAGGCTCCAACTTACTGGCATCTCTGTTCTACACGATTTTCATGATACCTAGTCAATCAAGGCACTGTCTGGTATACTCATGATCAGCAACAGGACATCCAATGGTTCTCCAGTGCCACCTGGTCATGAGAATTTCTAAAATTTTATGGTATTTATCTAACTATTTTTCACAGATGAAATTGTTGGTACTGTGGGTTTCAATTCATTCAGGATCCATTAAATGTTGAGGAAGCTCATTTTAATGAAGGATCTGGAGATCTCTCACAGGCAAGGCTTCCCAAAGAGTGGCCAAATTGTCACATGAAGCCAGGCCCATTGAGGTCTACAATGTGAGGTCATGTGTGTTTTGACTCTCAACGATGGCTGCCAAGTCTTTCAGAATAAAACCTGTGATATCCTAGCTGAGATTCCCAGTGCTCTCTGGAAAGCCTCCCTGGGCCTAGACCTCAGTTTCCAAGGGCGACTCTCATGTGTGGCCTCCTGAAATCCCAACAACATTCATGGCAATACTTCTCTGAAGTTAGTTCCAAATCTCATTCTCTAAGGGGAATCACATCAGAGTTCAAGCCCAGGTGGACCCAGTCATCTCTTCCAACTACCACACAAATGACCACAATTAAAACCAAAACACTCCCATATGGTTCTCATCTTCTTCCATATAGACACACATCATAACCTGTGGATGGAGTTTTCCATGAGGGGCACAGCCAAACCAGTGCCCAAAATAAGCTCCCTTGCCCCTCATTTGCCTAACGTCAGGGTGGATTGGACATGCTTCCTGTGAACCAGGAGTGATCAAATAGGCCTGCCGTAAATGCTCCACTTCTCCACTTTGAGGCCTTCTTACTGTGGGGATTATATTCTTCTTTTTCTAAATTTTTTTGGAAATTTAATTGGAAAGTTAAAAAAAATTGTTTTGCAGAATGTTAAATTTCTAATGGCAAAGCCTTCACCTTGTTTGTGAAGGAAACCTTGATGCCTTGCCAATCTGGTAACATGGAGACACTCAAAATTTTCTTTTACATACTACATGGATGAATGGCTACAGCTCATAGTTTTTTAAAACTGAAAGGCAGATACCAGCAAGTAAGATAACAAATAAAAGACAATTTTATTAAAAAATAAAGTTGTTAAATGACTCAAATATTGGAAATTCAATTCTTTTTATTTTTGGTTGTTCAAAACATTATAAAACTCATGATATATCATCTTTCATACATTTGACTCAATTGGGTTATGAACTCCCATTTTTACCCCAAATACAAATCGCAGAATCACATCAGTTACACACTCACGTTTTTACATAATAGCATACTAGTTATTGTTGTATTCTGCTACCTTTCCTATCCCCTACTATTCCCCCTCCCCTCCCATCTTCCCTCTCTACCTCATCTGCTGTTGTTTAATTCTCTCCCTTGTTTTCCCCTCTTTAGCCTCACAACCTCTTATATGTAATTTTGTGTAACATTGAGTAGTCTCCTACCATTTCCATATGCTTTTCCTTCTCTCTCCCTTTCTCTCCCCCCACTCATCTCTGTTTAGTTTTAATATTTTTCTCATGTTCTTCCTCCCTGTTCTCTTCTTATTTGCTCTCTCTATATAAAAGGAAACATTTGGCATTTGTTTTTTAAGAATTGGATAGATTCGCTTAGCATAATCTATTCTAATGCCATTCATTTCCCTGCAAATTCTATGATTTTGTCATTTTTCAGTGCTGTGTAATACTCAATTGTGTATAGATGCCACATTTTTATTATCCATTCGTCTATTGAAGGGCATCTAGGTTGGTTCCAAAGTCTAGCTATTGTGAATTGTGCCGCTATGATCATCGATGTGGAAGTATCCTTATACTGCTCTCTATTAACATCCTCAGGGAAGAGTCTGAGAAGGGCGATATCTCGGTCAAATGGTGGTTCCATTCCCAGCTTTCCCATGAATCCCATACTGCTTTCCATATTGTACTCACCAATTTGCAGTCCCACAAGCAGTGTACAAGTGTACCCTTTACCCCACATCCTCACCAACACTTATTGTTGTTCGACGTCATAATGGCTGCCAATCTTACTGGAGTGAGATGGTATCTTAGGGTGGTTTTGATTGCATTTCTCTGACTGCTAGAGATGGTGAGCATTTTTTCATGTACTTGTTGATTGATTGTATGTCCTCCTCTGTGAAGTGTCTGTTAAGATCCTTGGCCCATTTGTTGATTGGGTTATTTGTTATCTCATTGTTTAATTTTTTTGAGTTCTTTTTATTCTAGATATTAGGGCTCTATCTGAAGTGTAAGGGGTAAAAATTTGTTCCCAGGATGTAGGCTCTCTATTTACCTCTCTTATTTTTTCTCTTGCTGAGAAAGATCTCTTTAGATTAAGTAAGTCCCATTTGTTTATTCTTTTTATTAACTCTTGGGCTATGGGTTTCCTATTAAGGAATTTGGAGCCCAACCCCACAGTATGTACATTGTAGCCAACTTTTTCTTCTATCAGACGCAGTGTCTCTGATTTTATATCTGGCTCCTTGATCCATTTTGAGTTAACTTTTGTGCATTGTGAGAGAAAGGGATTCAGTTTCATTTTGTTGCATATGAATTTCCAGTTGTCCCTGCACCATTTGTTGAATATGCTATCCTTCTTCCATTGCATGCTTTTAGGCCCTTTTTCAAATATAAGAAAGTTGTAATTTTGTGGATTTGTCTCTGTGTCCTCTATTCTGTACCATTGGTCCATCTGCCTGTTTTGATACCAGTACCACACTGTTTTTGTTACTATTGCTTTGTAGTACAGTTTGAACTCTGGATTCACACTTCCTGCTTAGAATTGCTTTCGCTATTCTGGGTCTTTTGTTTTTCCATATGAAATTCATGATTACTTTATTTATTTCTACAAGAAATGCCATTGGGTTTTTGATTGGCATCGCATTAAACCTGTAGAGAACTTTGGGTAATATCGCCATTTTGATGATGTTATTTCTGCCTATCCATGTACAGGGCATACTTTTCCATCCTCTAACATCTTCTTCTATCTCTCTCTTTAGGGTTCTGTAGATTTCATTGCATAAATCTTTCACCTCTTTGGTTAGGTTGATTCCCAAGTTTTTTATTTTCTTTGAGTATACTGTAAAAGGAGTGGTTTTCCTCATTTAAATTTCAGAAGTTTTGTTGCTGATATACAGGAATGCCTTAGATTTATGCGTGTTGATTTTATATCCTGCCACTTTGCTGAATTCATTTACTAACTCTAGCAGACCCTTTTGGGTCTGTTAAATATATTATCATGTCATCCAAAAATAGCGATAATTTAAGTTCTTCTTTTCCTATTTTTAAGTCTTTAATTTCTTTTGTCTGTCTAATTGCTCTGGCTAGTATTACAAGAACTAAATCGAATAGAAGTGGTGATAGATGGCATCCCTGTCTTGTTCCAGATTTTAAAGGGAATGCCTTCAGTTTTTCTCCATTTACAATGATGCTAGCCTGAGGTTTAGCATATATAGCTTTTACAATGTTGAGGTAAGTTCCTGTTATTCCTAGTTTTTATAGAGTTTTAAACATAAAGGGATGCTGTACTTTGTAGAATGCTTTTTCTGCTTCTATCGAGATGATCATATGGTTCTTCTCTTTAAGTCTATTGATGTGGTGAATAGTATTTATTGATTTCCGTATATTGAACCAGCCTTGCATCCCTGGGATGAATCCCTCTTGATCATGATGCACAATTTTTTTATGTGCTTTTGTATTTGATTTGCCAGGATTTTATTGAGAATTTTTGCATCCAAGTTTATTAGAGATATTGGTCTGTAGTTTTCTTTCTTTGAAGTGTCTTTGTCTGGTTTTGGGATCAGGGTGATGTTGGCCTCATAGAATGAATTTGGAAGAACTCCTTCTTTTTCTATTTTTTGAAATAGCTTGAAAAGTATTGGTATTAATTCATCTTTGAACGTTTTGTAGAACTCTGCTGTATAACCATCTGGTCCAGGGATTTTTTTGGTAGGTAGTCTTTTGAAGTTTTCTTCTATTTCTTCCTTTGTTATTGGTCTATTTAAATTTTGTGTGTCTTCCGGACTCAATCTGGGCAGATCATATGACATAAGAAATTTATCAATATCTTCATTATCTTCTGTTTTATTGGAATATAGGGTTTCAAAATACTTTCGAATTATCTTCTGTATTTCTGTAGTGTCTGTTGTGATATTGCCTTTTTTATCCCATATGTTAGTAATTTGAGTTCTCTCTCTGCTTCTCTTCATAGCCTGTCGATTTAATTTATTTTCAAAGAACCAACTTTTATTTGTTCAATTTTTTTGTTTCAATTTTGTTGATTTCTCCTCTAATTTTAATTATTTCTTGTCTTCTACTACATTTGTTGTTTTGCTCTTTTTTTTCTAGGTTTTTGAGATGTAGTGTGAGATCATTTATTTGTTGTTTTTTTCTTTTTTTGAGGAAAGAATTCCAAGAAATGAATTTCCCTCTTAAAACTGCTTTCATTGTTTCCCACAGAATCCGGTATGTTGTGTCTGTATTTTCATTTGTATCTAAGAGATTTTTTTATCTCCTCCTTTATGTCTTCTGTAACCCATTGATTATTCAGTAACATATTGTTCATTTTCCATGTGATGTAGAATTTTTCCTTCCTTCTTCAATCATTAATTTCAAGTTTCATTCTATTATGATCAGATATGGTGCATGGTATTATCTCCATACTTTTATATTTACTAAGAGTTTCCATATGGCATAATATATGGTCTATATTTGAGTAGGACCAATGTGCTGCTGAGAAGAACATGTATCCACTTTATGATGTTTAATATATTCTATATATGTTGGTTAAGTCTAGGTTATTGATTGTGCTATTGAGTTCTATAGTTTCTTAATTCAGATTTTCTCTAGAGGATCTGTCCAATGGCGAGGGTTGTGTGCTGAAGTCACCCGTAATTATTGTGCTATAGCCTATATGACTCTTGAACTTGAGGAGAGTTTGTTTTATGACTTGGCACCACCATTGTTTGGTGCATACAAATTGATAATTGTTATGTCTTGTTGGTGAATGTTGCCTCTTAACAGTATATAGTGTCCTTCTTTATCACTTTTGATTAACTTAGGTTTTAAGTTAATTTTATTCGATATGAGTATGGCCACTCCTTCTTGCTTCCGAGGGCCAACAATGGCTGCGAAGTCTTTCAGAATAAAATCATGTGATTTCCTGGCTGAGATTCCCATTGCTCTGTGGAAAGCCACCTTGGGCCTAGATCTCAGTTTGAAAGGGTGACAATCATGCGTGGCCTCCTAAAAACCAACACAATTCATATCAATACTTCTATGAGGTACGTTCCAGAACTCAGGCTCTAAGGGGAATCACACCAGAGTTCAAGCCCAGGTGGACCAAGTCATGTCTTCCAACCCCCACACAAATGACCACAATTAAAACAAAAAAACTACCACATGGCCCTCATCTTCGTCCATAAAGACCCTCATCAAAAGTTCTGGATGGAAGTTTCCATGAGGGTTGCAACTAAAGACAGTTTTCAGAATAAGCTCCCTTGCCTCTAATTTCCCTAAAGTCAGGGTGGCCTGGACACCCTTCCTGTGAACCAGGAGTGATCAAAAAGGCCTGCCATTAATTCCGCTTTGTTTCTATAATTTGAGGCTTACTGAATGTCAGGTATAGATTTTTTATGTGATTTGGAGTCATGAGAAAATCCAAGCACATCTGGAGAGCATTCAAGAATTCATTTGACAAAGAGGATCCCTAATCTCACTTGAAGGGGGTCAGGAACCTAACAGAGAAAGGCAAGAATCCTCATCCACAATGACTGCTCTTTTTGCCATTTTGGTTTTGAATGCACACATGGGATCTTTCTTTAGATCCATCAGGTGCAGAGAATCGAAGCCACAGCCTCACACAGGGCCAAGAGGCAGATTCAGACAAATCCCTTTCCAAAGCAATTAAGCAAAGAGCCACAGGTGATGCCCATTTATTTCCATTTGAAATTTTTTTCTTCAGGCTTCACAGAGGGGTGGCCTGAGGCAAAGACCTTCCTGACATTCAGGGCAACAGAACCTTGATTGGTATACTGAGCTTGAATTATGTTCTGCACCGAGGTCTCAGATAAATCGATATACAATGGCATAGGACCGTGTACCTCGGATGATTGAATGTAGAAGAGAACATCCAGTCAAAAAGGGATAGTCTGTAGGATTAGGAAGATAGTCAGTATGTTTAGGAAGAAGAGTGAGACTAGGAGTTGGACCAAAAGTTCTTTAGCAATAGGGTTTCAGTTAGAGAGTGAATGTAAATGTCAGCACATCTGAAGAGAAAGTCACAATGATGAACAGGGAAAAATATGTAGGAAAGCAGATATCAATAGAAAGATTAGGAAATCAGGCAAAGTATAAAGTGCGTGATAGGATTAGACATTTTCAACAGGCTTGAGGTTGAATATATAATCTTAGGAAAAAACAAATATGTAGTAATAAATAGGATTGACATTTGAGAGCATTAGGCACCCTGGACATGGATGTTTTTAGTAATCCATGGTCACTTTCCATTTAGGCTTTGGTACAATCATATGTGTGACCTTTGCATTTTGTGTCCAGAATACTACCGTGATAAAATTTATATGTTGATAAGGTGACATGAGTATTTCTTCCACCATTATGGGGAGTAATATTCTGGAAACTTATAAATTAGTACTGGTGATACAAATAGGTGTACCTTGTGTTGATCATTATTGAGATGTTGCATGAATAGACCAGATTGTGAATAAAGTATATAACTGGTTCCAACTTTAAATAATGGATTGAGTTTGCATCTGAAAATGTATTGGAAATCTTATATTGATATATATACAATCATTCCAACCAGTTATATATGTAATGGTAATATTAGGGTTACGGTTTATCGTGAAGAGTGAGTATTGCTTCAAAAATGATTATGGAATCAAAAATAATGTGTTTAGAAAGAAGTCTAGTGAAAAGACCAGTAAAGAAACATGGAGGAATACATGTGTTCTGAAGTTTTAAGTAAATGAGAGTGAACCAAATGCCTATAATTTTGTGAAGTTGTGGGTGAAAAAATATATCCTATGATGTCCATATACTGAAAAAATAGTAATGTACCAGTGTTGAGTAAAAATGAACTTCAAAATACACATCATGTCCCATAGCAATCTACTTGCATTGATGTTAAACTGGGTCAGGTACTGTAGAAATATTAGGATTTGTATGCACCACCTACTGAACTTAGTATTCAGTAGTAGAAACCAATATGTATTACAGGTGTATAAATATTGCTGAAAATAATCTTGTAAAAAGTGGATTTTGAACCCACATACATGAATATAAATGAATTTAGGGAGTGTATAATAAGACACATATTTTTCATATTTTTTTAAAATCTGGAGAATATATATACATATATATATTATATATATATATATATATAATATATATACATATATATACATATATAATATATATATGTATATATATACACATATATATTTTTTTTCCAGATTTAAAAAAAATACATACACACACACACACACACACACACATTAATATTTAGCAATATATATGCCAATCGAAATTCATCATGAAATATAATTCATCCACATATCCAAAAATATTCATTTTACTGAACATGGATTTATGTATAGTGTTTTTCACTAGGAAGCTCACCCATAAGTTGAATTTTCAGTCCCATCATTATTTAGGGAGAGTCATCTGTTCTCACAATTTTATATTCCAAAATCAGGGAGCTCACAAGATTGTCCGTGTGATACCAGGTAGGATATTATATATATATGTATACAAAAATACATGTGCTGAATAGGATACAGAGAAAGGGAGACAGGAATTTATATATGTGATAATTTTAAAAAATCATGGAGAAATATTACAATGAAAAGTTGACTAGATTTAAAAAACATACTCTTGATAATGCAGAAGGCAAATAGAAGTATACACCATGCTTCCTATGAAAGGCCTGTATTTCTATTCGGTTAGGTTTCTTTCTCTCCATGATATTAGGATTAGTAGTCAGAGTCTAGTAGGGTATGGGTTAGTGTCAGGGATTCAGTATTTCAAATGGAAAAAAGGAAAATGAATCTAATGTGTATGCAAAAATGTGATACACAAAAATCTTCCCTCTCTCATCCAGAACAATGCCTTGACATAACCATCGCTAAAAGTAAGACACAATTAGAGGAGAGGAGTTAGAAAATCTGAATATATATGTGGAATGGAAAATGCTCAGGAGTTCACAACACTGGAGGTGGTAGAACAGTTTCCAAAAGTAAGGGAAAGTGTAAACAATCCAGAAACATGGAGCTGTGCTGGCCTTGAGACTTCTTGAGAAACTTCCTCTGAGGTTGGGAACAAGAAATATATGTAATTGTTAGGAGATTTAGCTTCGTTTGTAGTGACACCATGAAATCTGGGTCTGCATCTCTATGACCTGGAGCACATGGTCCTTATTTTCTAATGAACATGAGGGAGCAGTTCTGAATTCTCTCTTTGTAGGTAAACTGTGGCCACTGGGAGCTAAGTGTCTTTCCGTGTGGACTGTGAAGCCATTTGGTGATCCTCCACTTTCCAGGGTGTTTCTTACTGCTGCACTGGGAGTTTGGTATTTGCTTCACGAAATACAAGGAGTTCAACTGGGACAAAATGCTGGAGGGAGTTCTGTCATGTGTGGTTGGTCAGGGACGCAAAGAGAATGTACGAACCAGGCTTCTATCCTACATAGCTTTCACCTTGACTATAGCAACCTGATTCTGAACATTGCCCTGAAACCTCTCCATATGACAAGATGCCTTTACATATAAAGGTCTCCTGCCTGCACCATGTCAGTCGCAAGTCTTTCGAAGCCAATGGAAGATCCAGGTGGTCCTACCAAAAATATTTATTTACACACCTACAGTCCACTTCTCTAGGCCCACTACTCATTAGGCTCCAAATTACTGGCATCTCTGTTCTACACCATTTTCACGAAAACCAGTCAATCAAGGCACTCTTTGGTACACTCATGATCAGCAACAGGAAATCCAAAGTTTATCCAGTGCCACCTGGTCATGGGAATTTCAAAAATTTTATGGTATGAATCTAGTCATTTTTCAAAAATGAAGTTAGAGGCACTGTGGGTTTCAATTAATTCAGGAACCATTAAATGGCGAGGAAGCTCATTTCAATGAAAGCTCTGGAGAACACTCACAGAAAAGCCTTCCAAAAGACTGGCCAAAAGGTCACATGAATCCAGACACATTGAGGTGTACAATGTGAGGTCCATATGTGTTTGGACTCTCAACTAGGGCTGCCAAGTCTTTAAGAATTAAATCATGTGATATCCTGGCTCAGAATCCCCGAGCTCTGTGGAAAGCCATCCTGGGCCTAGATCTCAATTTCCAAAGGCGATTCTCACGTGTGGCCTAGTAAAATCCCAAGAGAACTCACGACAATACTTCTCTGAGGTCAGATCCAGAACTCATTCTTTAAGGGGAATCACACCAGAGTTCAAGCCCAGGTGATCCGAGTCATCTTTTCCAACTACCACACAAATTACCACAATTAAAACAAGAACACTCCCATATGGCCCTCATCTTCTTTCATATTGACACTCATCATAATTTTGCTGGAGGTTTCCATGAGGGGAGCAGACCAAGACAGTGTTCAAAATAAGCTCCTTTGACTCTCATTTGCCTATAGTAAAGGTGGCCTGGACACCCATCCTGTGAACCAGGAGTGATCAAATAGGCCTGCCATTAATACCGCTCCAATTCTCCAATTTGAGGCCTACTGACTGTTTGGTTTAGATTCTTTATGTGAATTTTAGTCATGAAATAACCAAGCACCTATGGGCTAGCCTCTGCAGGTTTTGAAGAACTCATTTGACCCAAAGGATCCCTATTTTCACTTGATGGAGTTCAGGAACCTTACAGAGGAAGTCGAGAGACTTCATCCCAATGGCTGCTCTTTCTGCCATTTTTCCTTTGGATGCAAACATGGGAACTTTCTTTAGATCCACAGGTGCTGAGAATCTAAGCCTCAGCCACACACAGGGACAGGGGGCTGATTCAGTCACATCCCTTTTCAAAGCACTTAAGAAAAGAGCCACAGGTATGCCCAATCATTTCCATTTGAAAACTGTTTTCTTCAGGCTTCACAAAGGGGTGGCCAGATGCAAAGAACTTCCTGACATTCAGGGCAACAGAACAATAGGTAAGCAAAAGGCCCAAAGCAGGGTTTCTCCTCTGAAACTGTCCTCGTCACACTGATATCTGAGTTTTCTGAGATGCTCGCCATCACCTACAGCTATCCAGTACATGGCTATGTCACAGAGCTTGGAGGTGGTACATATCTTGGACACAAAACCATGGGCCTATTCTTGAAATTGGCCGGAATTCAGGACAAAAATAGAAACTTAGGAAGGTAGCAGGTGTTGCTCATCGATAAGGCAAGCTACAGTCCATTCATAAACGGGGCAATATGAATGCTGAGAAGCTTTCTACTAGACACGACACATCCATTGATGAATTCTCTTTTCTAATGTCTACAACCACGGAAACAGTGGAATACACAGACATAGAAACACTCGCCCTGTGAAAAGACTTACTAGAAACAGTCCACTTCAAATGAAACAAACCGACTGTCCTACCTATTCTCAGAAAATGAGACAAAACCACAAACCCACAACCACACCCACAAAGGCACCTCCTTCCCCTAAGTAGGTCTTTGACTATCCGGAGTGTCCTCTGACTTGTAGGCCATAATACGTTCCCCCGAAATGGCCTGTCCTGTCTCAGATCTGGTCTCCTTGGCAAACTCTGTGAACTTCTCAGGAGCCAACGGTGAGCCACTAACGACTTTCTCAAGAAAAGCCCCGCTTCCGAGCTTTCCTGGCATTTGGCCTTCTCACGTCTGAAGGTACCAAGAAAGACTGACTGCATTTAGTAAATCCAAACAAGTGAGACCATAGGGACTGGGACTTGGACTGGCTATGGGTGCCTGGCTTCCTGGATCCAAAGTTCAGAGAGTTCCATCACCATGGAAGTGAGGTGAGGTCACTTCCTTCCTGAACTGAATGAGGTCCCTGTCTTGGCAACCACTTTGTCTTAACTGTTACTTCCAAGGGTCCCATGAGATTGAGGCTGCCCCTACTTCCTGTGAAACTTTCACAAGTTAGAATGGTATATCAACCATAGGCACCCAGGAATAGATCTCCACACAGGCCTGTTTTGGTCCATGTTCTCTACATTAAGAAGAGAATCTGATTCAGACACAACCTTTTATCCTGACTGGGTTGTTTGCCATGGAAGATGACTTTTGGTCTCTCAGGTCCTTCATAGCTGCCTACATCTTCTCCAGGGATCATTTCTGCATGGGCCTTTGAGGTTATCAGCAGGTGGAAGTTTCCCTACATTTCTGTATTGTAAAACCAACTCTTTCCCTGCTGTTCTATAAAGTTAGATTGAGGGAATAGTGTATGATTATGGTTAAAAACATGTTTGATTTGGGTTAGAAATCATTGTGCTGGATGAATAATGGTATTGGGAACCTGCTATGTGTATAAGAATATATAGGTGTAATATATGTATGAAAAAAGAAATCTAAGTATGATTTGAAGGCCAGAAGGGCATTGGGCCCTTGATTGGGATACGCAGCATTGAATTACGTTCTGCAGAGATGTCTCAGATAAATCGATATACAATGGCATAGGACCTTGTACTTTGCATGAATTAATGTAGAAGGAACATCCAGTCAAAAAAGGATAGTCGGTAGTGAAAGGTTAATAAAATAGGTACTTGCTATTTCCTGTTTTTCTGTATGCTTAAAAAAACACTGTTGAAATCTTGAGAAATGTTTGCTAATCTTGTTCTAGAATGTACTGTTCCCAACTGCCAAACTGCAGAATGTACTGCCTCACTCGGTGTCACACGAACCGCCCACTCACCCTTACACATCAGTAAACTTCCCTCCCTTCCATCTCCAAGGAATGTATGTAAGCTCTGCATAAGCTGTTCTCAGAGCTCTCTGATCTATTTAAGTTAGCTGTGAGCCCCAGCAAGCTGGACGCAAAATAACCCTTTGCGGTTGCATGAGACAGTCTCTTGGTAGTCTCTTCCTCCAACACTCACCTGACCTTTACATATTGAGGTTCCACCGAGTTCCGGCAGTGGCGGATGAGAGACCCCAACGGGCTCCTCTCGGAGCAAGTAAGGCGCCTCTTTCTGGTTTCAGGTGTCATGTTAGGGCTTGGCAAAATTGCTGGCGATGAAGAGCCTGGGGTCTCTCCGACGGTGGCTGAGAGACGTGTCACAGAGACATAGGGCACCTCCCTGGGGGACCCCAAAGAGGACTCGGAGAATCAAGGAACAATTGCTTCATCGACTCAGTGATATTTTCTTTTAGATTCGGTATTGCCATCCTATCGGGTTTTGCCGGCTACGCATTCCTGGTCTCAGTGTTGGATGTCCATTGCCTGTCTTTATGGTCTTGTCTTATCTGTGTCATGTGTCTTTGCTTTTACTGTTTGTGTACCTTTCATTATGGGACAGAGCACTTCAATGCCTCTGTCCCTGACCCTTGATCACTGAACCAAAGTCCGCTTAAGGGCTCAGAATCTTTCTTTTTTTAGTAAAACGCTGGACCTGGCAGACTCTCTGTGCCTCAGAATGGCCCATCTTTGGAGTCGTATGGCCCCAAGAAAGATCTTTCTACTTCCCACTAATTTATAAAGTCAGAGATATTGTCTTTCAGCCAGGGCCACATAGCCATCCTGATCAACAGCCATATATCTTAACTTTTCAGGACCTCTGCAAATCTCCTCCTCCATGGGTGAAGCCTTTCCTTGCCCATGCCTCTGCTCATACTCCTTCCCACATGATCTCTCAAACCCTCACCTCTTCCTCCTCCTCTACCCTCTGTTTTCCCTGAGTCACAAGATTTGACTCTACTGGACTCTTCCTCCTCTCCTTATCCCCTGCCCTCGTCCCCTAACACACAACAAACTCTAAGTGATTCCCCTGCTGCTGACTAAGCCTCTCTACCATTGGAGGAAGCTAAGCTGGTAATAGGATCTGATAATGGACCGATGTTCATGGCCCAGGTAAGTCAGGGGTTAGCCAGGAACCTGGGGATTAATTGGAAGTTATATTGTGCTTATAGACCCCAGAGTTCAGGACAAGTAGAAAGAATGAATAGAACCATTGAAGAGACCTTAACGAAATTAAGCTTAGAGACCAGCATAAAAGATTGGACTGTGCTCCTGACTTATGCAATGTTTCATGCAAGAAAAAATCCTTCTGTTTCTTTGAGTAACCTTACCCCCTGAGAAGTTCTCTATGGTGGCCCTCGTCCAGTAAGGGTCCTAAGCCCAACTGTAAGACCTAAGGATCCTTTCCACACCCTCTTGCTTGACAGACTTAAAGCTCTTGAAAGAACTCAGTGATACCTGTGAAAATAGCTGCCCACTGCGTAACAAACTGTGTACCAGGGGATTCCACATCCATATCAAATAAGAGACTTCATGTATGTAAGATGACATCAGGTGTCATCCCTGGAACCCAGCTGTAAAGGACCATACCAGGTGCTACTTATAACACCTACAGTGGTAAAGGTATACAGAATCACTTCTTGGATCCATGCCTCTCATCTCAAGCCTGCTCCTTGTCCAGAATCTTTCTGGAAACTGGAAAAGACTGGTAACAGTTTCAAATTGTGTATTCGCCATGTGGATAAGGTTATATACTCTCCCCTTGGCCACAAGTAGTCCTAACCCTCATCAGCCTTTTAAGCAGCGATGGCTGATCACAAATCCTACTGGAAAAGTGTATAATCGATCTCACATACATCCCCCTTAGGGACCTGGTGGCCATCTCTCCACCCAGACATTTGTCAGCTGGCCATAGGTTTTTTCTATTGGGATATCCCTGATGAAGAAAATCCCACTAAAATACCATTAAATCCCTTGTGTACCATAGATAATGGAAACAAACATTATGGATGTAGGGACACGCGAGCCAGATGCAGGTTGGCTATCCTAGATTACTTGTTTGCCCGGGAAACTATCAAAGCCACAAACAGTAACGGCTGTGTGGGGGAAAAACCGACTTCTTCAGTATGTCATGGAGATGTGAGCATACAGAGGCTGCCTGATGGAACCCAATACTTCATCAAATTCACTACACAGCATTGGCCATATTACCAAGTAGACAACAGAAAAAGGATGGCCCCCAGAGGGGTCTCTAGATCCTCAAATTTTGCGTGACCTTTTTAACTTCTGCAAGTGCTCAAAAGGGTGAAAGGAGATTCCCCTATGTGGAAGCCCTTTCCCTCCTTAACTCACATCCTGAACTATGCTTCTCCAATAGATTTTTATCCTCAGCCTTCTGCTCCAGACTCTCTGCTGTCACTCCCACCTCAGCAACGTGATTTCTCCCCTCCAATTACTAGATCAGAATCCCAAACCTCCACCAGTTCTCAGACAATTGCCCGCTTGTGAGGTAGCAGGTACTGAGGTACCCCTCCACCCACTCACTCCTCTCTCTTCCTGTCAGTGCCCACACCGGGTCCCACCAGGTCCTCTTTCCAGCTAACCCAAAGCTCAAACGAGCTGAGGAGAGCTCTCAGACCCTTATCCAAGATGTAATATAAATGGCCATTAAAGTTGCTTTGTCATCACTGAAAACAGGTTACTAAAATTTAAAGTCCCTCACAGGATTTTGGGATACTCACTCCCGTTTTCTGCTCTTCTCTACCTGTTCTACTGCTCAAGTTTTTTGCTAGGAAATTCCCAAACACCTTTCCAATTATTCTTTTACATCTCTCTTTTTCCTCATTCTCAGATCCTCGGAGCTTCTCTCAGCCCCAAATTCCCCGTATTCCCCCTCTGTACCAGGCCCACAGAAAAGTCTTAAATGTCCTTCTCCAGAAGTCTTCACCATGGCTGACTTTAGAACTTTCAGCATAGAGTTTCTATAAAGAGTTCAATGTAGATAAACTTTCTCTTTTTGTATTGCCCTGTTATACTTGGCCACTGGCTAAAAAACTCAGTACTTCTAAGCTAGACAACCCCTAACTAGTTTTTCACAAAATATGTGAACAAGTCCTCTGGCCTTCAGCTGGGGCTTCACAGAAATGGCCACATTTCTAAGATAAAGAAATTACCAACTGGGCTCCGTTGTAACAGCTGGCAGGGGGAAAATAAGAAAGGGAATTAAAAGCTCTCCTCCTCCCAGGTGTCCTTGAAAATTTAACTTGCCCAGAACAGAGGAAAAATCAGAAACATATACTGCTTTTTTGAACTTCTGCAGACTGTAAACTTCTGAGCCCCATCCCTTATATGTTGGGTACACAATTCTGAAACTACCTAAACTTGAGTTTCAGGGGACTAATTGATTACAACAGAAGCAATGCCCTCTGAATCCAGTTGCAACAATATAGGACTGTTTCCCTGTCTTCAGTGCTATCTTAGGTGCCTTGCCTTGTCTGTCCCTACAACAGCATAATTCTATATACTTAAACATTGTTTATGTTTTCATGAAATGGTCAACAGATGTGATTATTTTGAAATGTTGCAGATGTTTCCCAGAAAGCTCTATCATGACACAGGTTCGTTTGAAGATCAAATAGGGGGGGCATACAACCGGTTCCACTGGGAACTTGTATCCCTCACTTTAGCCATCCTATTAGGAATAGGAGTTTCTGCACGGGTGGGCACAGGAACCACTGCCATTGTCCATGGGACACAACAAATGACCCAATTAGAAGAAGCAATAGAGCAAAACTAAGATATTAGAAACCTCCATCAGAGCTTTGCATGAATCTTTAACCTCTCTCTCTGAAGTTGTTTTAAAGAACAGTTGAGGGTTGGACCTCCTCTTCATTAGAGAAGGGGGCCTTTGTGCTGCATTGAGGGAAGGATGTTGTTTTTATGCTGACCATACTGGAGTTGTAATAAAATCTATGAGTAAATTTAAAAGACACCTTGAAGAGCATCAACAAGAGAGAGAGGCCCAAAAAGGGTGGCTTGAGTCTTGGTTCACACACTCCTCCTGGTTAACTACGTTTTTATCAACCCTGGCCGGTCCAATAATAATCCTCATATTATTGCTAACTATAAAATCCTGTTTGCTCAACCGTGTAATTTCTTTTCTCCAGGCTCAAATTGGACGAGTTAAACTTATGGTAATACCCCACTAGCAGACATAGAATGTGACACCCTCCAATGATCATTTTTATGATTAAAAGTAGCCAGAAGAAGAAGTGGGGAATTAAAGTTTAATAAAATAGGTACTTGTCACTTCTTGTTTTTCTGTATGCTTAACAAAACACTATTGAAATCTTGAGAAATGCTTGCAAATCTTGTTCCCAGAATGTTCTGTCCCCAACTGCCCAACTGCAGAATGTACTCCCTCACCCAGGTGAATGCAAACCACCCTCTCACCCTGACCCATCAATAAAATTCCCTCCCTGCCCTCTCCAGGGAAAGTATATAAGCTCTATTTAAGCTATTCTCAGGGCTATCTGCTCTATTCAAGTGATCTCTGAGCCCCAGCATGCTGGACACCCAAAAAACCCTTTGATGTTGCAAGAGATAGTCTGTTGGTGGTCTCCTCCTCTGAAGCTCGCCCCAAATTTACTTGGATGATTGAATGTAGAAGAGAACATTCAGTCAAAAAGGATAGTCTGTAGCATTAGGAAGATAGTCAGTACTTTTATGAAGAAGGGTGAGTATAGGAATTGGAAAAAAATTTCTTTAGCAATAGGGTTTCGATTAGAGAGTGAATGTAAATGTCAGCACAGGTGAAGAGTCAGTCACAATGATGAACTGGGGAAAATATGTAGGAAAGCAGATATCAATAGAGACATTACAAAATCAGGCAAAGTATAAAGTGAGTGATAGGATTAGATATTTTGAACAGGGTTGAGTTTAAATATATAATCTTAGGAAGAAACAAATATGTAGTCACAATTAGGATTGACATTTGAGAGCATTAGGCAAATTTCAGGTGGATGAATATTTCTCAGAATAATCTTGTGAATAGTTGATTATAAATCCACATAATAAACATGAATGAATTTAGGGAGTGTATATAAGACGCATATATTTCATATTTTGAAAAATCTGGAGAGTGTATATATATATATATATATATATATATATATATATATATATATATATATATATATATACAAAACACACACAGACAAAAAAGTAGCAAAATATATGTCAATCAAAATTCATTATAAAATATATATCATCCACAGATCTAAAAATATTAATTTTACTGAACATGGATTTATGTATAATGCTGTTCAACTAGCAAGCTCAACCATAGGTTGAATATCCAATTCCAACAAGTTTAGTAGGAGTGATCTCTTCTAACAATTTGTATCTGCCAAGTCAGCCACCTCACAAGAATGTACGTGTGGTACCAGGGAGGAATCTATATGTGCATATAAGAATACAGAGAAAGGGAGACAGGAATTCACATATTTGTTAACCTTAAAAATACATGGACAACTATTTCAACAATAAATTGACTAGATTCATAACTCCAACTCTGTATCATGCAAAAGAAAAGTACAACAATACACCAGGCCTACTCTGAACTGCTTGTATTTCGATTCTGTTTGGGTTATTTTTCTCCATCATATTAGAATTAGTAGTCAGAGTCTGGTCGGGTATGGGTTAGAGTCAGGGATTCAGTATTTTGAATGGAAAATAGAAAACTGAATCCAATGTTTATGCAAATATATGCTACAGAAAATTCTTCCCACTCTCCTCCAGAACAATGCCTTGACATTACCTTCGCCCCAAGTAAGACACAATTAGAAGAGAAGAGTTAGAAAATCTGTGAATACCTATCAGGAATGGAAAATGCTCCAGATTTCACATCTTTGGAGGCGGTAGAGGAGTTTCCAAAAGTAAGGGACAGGGTAAACACTCCACAAATATGGAGCTCTGCTGGCCTAAAGACTTTTTGAGAATCTGCCTTTAAGGTTGGGCACTTAAAATATATGTTGTTTTCAGGAGCTTTAGCTTTATTTGTAGTGAGACAATCAAAGCTCGATCTGCATCTATGTGACCTGGAGGACATGGTTATTTATTTTTCAATAAAAATGAGGCAGCAGTGCTGAATTCTCTCTTTGTAGGTAAACTGTGGCCACTGAGGGCTAAGTGTCTCCCTGTGTGGACTGTGAAACAACTTGGTCATCCTCCAATTATCGTGGTGTTTCTTGCTGCTGCACTGGGAGTTTGGAATTTGCTTCATTAAATACAACGAGTTCAAATGGGAAACAGTGCTGAAGGGAGTTCTGTCAGCTGTGGTGTGCAGGGTCTCCAGGAGAATGCACCAACCAGGGTTCTATCCCACGTAGCTTGCCCCCTTGACAATAGCAACATGATTCTGAACATTGCCCTAAAACCTCTCCATATAAAAATATGCCTTTACGTATATGGGTCTGATGGCTGCACCATGTCAGTCTCAAGCCATTTGGAAGCCAGTGGAAGATCCACATGGCCCCACCACAGATGTTTTATCACTCACTTGCGTAACACTTCTCTAGGCCCACTACTCACTAGGCTTCTACTTACCAGCATCTCTGTTCTACACCATTTTCCTGAAACCCAGTCAATCAAGGCCCTGTCTGGTATATTCATGATCATCAACAGGACATCAAAGGTCCTCCAGTGACATCTGGTCATGGGAATTTTAAAAATTTCATGGTAATTATCTAGCAATTTTTCACGGATGAAGTTGGACGCACTGTGGTTTGCAATTCATTCAGGAACCATTAAAGGGTTAGAAAGCTAATTTCAGGGAAAGCTCTGGAGCACTCTCACAGGCAAGGCTACCCAAAGAGTGGCCAAAAAGTCGCATGAAGCGAGGCCAATTGAGGTCTATAAAGCGAGGTCCATGTGTGTTTTGAATCTCAATAATGCATGCCAAGTCTTTCAGAATAAAATCATGTAATATCCTGGCTGAGATTCGCAGTGTTCTGTGGAAAGCCAACCTGTGCCTAGATCTCAGGTTCCAATGGCAACTTCATGCCTGGCCTCCTAAAATCCCAACACAATTCATGGCAATACTTCTCTCAGGTCAGTTCCAGAACTCAGTCTATAAGGAGAATCACACCAGAGTTCAAGTCCAGGTGGACCCAGACAACTCTTCCAACCGCGACTCAAATGAAAACAATTAAAACCAAAATACTCCCTCATGGCCCTATTCTTCTTCCATATAGACACTAATCGTAACCTCTTCCTGGAGTTTTCCATGAGTTGTGCAGCCCAAGAGAATGTCCAAAATAAGCTTCTTGCACCTCTTTTGCCTAACTTCAGGGTGGCCTGGGCACCCTTCCTGTGAATCAGGAGTGATCAAATAGGCCTGCCCTTAATACTGCTCCACTTATCCAATTTGAGGCTCTCTGACTGTGGGGTCTAGATTCTTTATGTGAATTGGAGTCATGAGAAAAGCCAAGACAGTGTCCAAAATCAGCTCGCTTGCCCCTCATTTGCCTAAAGTCAGGGTGGCCTGGACACCGTTTCTGTGAACGAGGAGTGATCAAATAAGCCTGCCGTTAATACTTCTGTGTTTCTCCAATTTGACGCCTACTGATTTCAGGTATCAATTCTTTATGTGATTTGGAGTTATGCGAAAACCCAAGCACCTCTGCAGGGAATTGAAGAACTCATTTGACCCAAAAAATCCCTATTCTCACTTGATGGAGTTCAGGAAATTAACAGAGGAAGGCAAGAGACTTCATCCATAATGAATGATTTTTTTTTTGCCATTATGGCTTTGGACGCACACATGGGACCATTCTTTAGATCCATCAGGTGCTGAGAATCTAAGTCATAGACACAAACATGGCCAAGAGACTAATTCAGACACATACCTTCCCAAAGCAATTAAGCAAAGAGCCACAGGTGATGACATTCATTTCCATTTGAAAACTGTTTACTTCAGGCTTCACAAAGTGGTGGATTGAGGCAAAGAACTTCCTGACATTCAGTGCAAAACAACAATAAGTAAGCAAAAGGCCCAAAGCAGGGTTTCTCCACTGAGACTTTCCTGGTCACACTGATATCTGCATTTTCTGAGATGCTCGCCATTCTCTTCAGCTATCCAGTACATGGCCATGTCACAGAGTTTGGAGGTGGTACATATTTTGGACACAAATCCATGAGCCTATTCTGGATAGTGGCCAGAATTCAGGAAGAAAACAGCAACTTAGAAAGATAGCAGGTGTTGCACATCAAAAAGACAAGCTGCACTCCATTCATATATTGGGCAGGTTGAATTATGGGAAGATTTACACTAGACAGTACACATCCATTAATGCATTCTCTTTTCCAATATCTACAACAACGGACACAGTGGGATACACAGACATAGAAACACTTGCCTTGTCAAATGACTTACTAGAAACTGTCCACTCCAAACCAAACTAACCGCCTTTCCCATCTATTCTCAGAACATGAGACAAAACAATAAACCCATACCCACTCCCACAAAGGCACCTCCTTCCCCCAATTAGGTCTGTGACTATCCAGATTGTCCTCTGACAGGTGGGCCATACTATGTTCCCCTGAAATGGTCCATCTTCTCTAAGATCTGGTGAAATATAAGTATGAAAACAGAAATCTAGGTATGATTTGAAGCCCAGAAGGGTTTTTCCCTTGATTGGGATACTTAGCTTTGAATTATGCTATGCAAAGTTGTCTCAGATAATTCGATATACAATGGCATAGGACCTTTTACATTGGATGATTGAATGTAGAAGAGAACATCCAATCAAAAAGGGATAGTCGGTAGGATTAGGAAGATAGTCGGTAGGTTTAGAAAGAAGAGTGATTAAAGGATTTGGACCAAAAGTTCTTTAGCAATAGGGTTTCGATTATAGAGTGAATGTAAATGTCAGCACATATGAAGTGTCAGTCACTAGGATCAACTTGGGAAAATATGTAAAAAAGCAGATATCAATAGAAACATTATGAAATCAGGCAAAGTATAAAGTGAGTGATAGGATTAGACATTTTCAACAGGGTTGAGTTTGAACATATAAATTAGGAAGAAACAAATATGTAGTCATCAATAGGATTGACAATTGACAGCATTAGGCAACCTGGACATGGATGTTTTTAGTAATCCATGTACACTTTACATTTAGGCTTTGGTACAATCATAAATGTGACCTTTACATTTTTTTGTCCAGAATATTACTTTGATTAAATGTATATGTACATCAGGTGACATGAGTATGTCTTCCACCATTTCTGCGAGCAATATATTGAAGATGTAAAATTAGAATCGGGGGTACAAAGAGGTGTACCCTGTGTCTATGAATATAGAGATAAAGCATGAATAGACCCTAATGTGAATAAGTAATATAACTTTTTTCAACTTTAAAAAATGAATTGATCTAATATCTGAAAAATTAAAGGAAATCGTATATTGATATACAATCATTCATTCCAACCAGGTATATATGTAATGGAAATATTTGTGTTTTGGTTTATCATGAAGAGTGTGTGAGTTTTGCTTCAAAATGATTATGGAAATTCAAATTAATGTGTTTGGAAAGAAGTCTCATGAAAAGACCAGTCAAGAAACCCTGACAATACATGTGTTCTGAAGCAAGAAGTGGTGAAAGTTGAAACAAATGCATATTAATTTGTGAACTTGTGGATGAAATGTATATCCTATAATGTGCAAAAACTGAAGAAATAATAATGTACCAGTGTCGAATACAAATGAATAAAGAATTACATATCATGTCCCATAGGAATCTACTTGCATTGATGTTAGACTGGGTCAGTTACTGTAGAATAATTAGGATTTGTATGCATCATTCCCTGAAGTTAGTTTTCAGTACTAGGAAACAAATATGTATTTCAGGTGGATGAATATTTCTGAGAATAATCTTGTGAAATGTTGATTAAAAATCTACATACATGAACATGAATGAATTTAGAGAGTGTATATTAGACACATATATTTCATATTTTGAAAAATCTGGAGAGTGTATACACACACACACACACACAAATAAAAAACACTCACAGACATTAAAAAGTAGCAATATAAATGCTAATCGAAATTCATCAGTAAATATATATCATCCACAGATGCAAAAATGTTTATTTTACTGAACATGAGTTTATGTATAATGTTGTTCTACTAGGACGCTCCCTATAGGTTGAATTTTCAGTTCCAACAGCGTTTAGGAGGAGTGATCTCTTCTCACAATTTGTATCTGCCAAGTCAGCCACCTCACAAAGATGTACATGTGATACCTGGTAGGATTCTATATATGCATATAAATATATAAGTGTGAATAGGCTAAAGAGAAAGGGAAACATGAATTCTCATATTTGTTAACTTTAAAAACACATGGAGATCTTTTTCTATTAAACATTGACCAGATTTATAACTCCTACCTTGTATAATGCAAAATGCAAGTCCAACTATACAACATGCCTCCAATGAACTGCTTGTATTTCTATAGGTTTGTGTTATTTTTCTCTATCATATTAGGATGAGTTGTCTGAGTCTAGTAGGTATGGGTTAGTGTCAGGGATTCAGTATTTCAAAAGGAAAATTGGAAATTGAATCCAATTTGTATGCAAATATATGCTGCACAAATATCCTCCCCTCTCATCCAGAACAATGCCTTGAAATTACCTTCACCCCAAGTAAGACACAGTTAGAGGAGAATAGATAGAAAATCAGTGAATACATATCTGGAATGGAAAATGCTCAGGAGTTCACAACCTTGGAGGTTGTAGAGGAGTTTCCAAAAGTAAGGGACAGGGTAAACACTCCACAAACATGGAGCTCTGCTGGCCTAAAAACTTTTAGAGCAACTGCCTCTGAGTTTGGCAACGTGAAAATTATGTTGTTGTTAGGAGAATTGGCTTCCTTTGTAGTGAGACCATCAAAGCTGGGTCTGCCTCTATGTGACGTGGAGGACATGGTATCTTATTTTCCAATGAACATGAGGTAGCAGTGTTGATTTTCTTCTTTTTAGGTAAACTGTGGCCTCTGGGGACTAAGTGTCTCCCCGTTGGACTGTGAAGCCATTTGGTCCTCCTCCACTTTTTGTGGGGTTTTTGCTGCTGAACTGGGAGTTTGGTATTTGCTTCATGAAATTCAAGGAGTTCAACTGAGACACAGTGCTGGAGGGAGTTCTGCCATGTGCGGTGGTTAAGAGTCTGCAGAAGAACGCACCAACCACGCTTCTATCCCTCAAAGCTTGCCACATTGCATCCTTGTCCATAGCAACCTGATTCTGAACATTGCCCTGAATCCTCTTCATATAACAAGATGCCTTTAATTACAAGGGTCTGCTGGCTGCTTCATGTAATCCACAAGCCATTTGGAAGCCAATGGAAGATCCACATTGCTCCAACAGAGATGTTTTATCACACTCCTGCCCACCAAAGCTCTAGGCCCACTTCTCAGCAGGCTGCAACTTTATGGCACCTCTGTTATACACCATTTTCATGAAACCCAGTCAAGCAAGGCACTGTCTGGTACATCCACGATCAGCAACAGGACATCCAAAGGTTCTCCAGTGCCACCTGGTCATGGGAATTTCAAAAATTTCATGGTATTTATTTAGACATTTTTCAAGGATGAAGTTGGAGGCACTGTGGGTTTCAATTCATTCAGGAACCAGTAAATGGTGAGCAAGATTATTTCAATGAAAGCTCTGGAGAACCCTCACAGGCAAGGCTTCCCAAAGAATGGCCAAAAGGTCACATTAAGCCAGGCCCATTGAGGTCTACAATATGAGGTCCATGTGTGTTTTCACTCTCAACTATGGCTGCCAAGTCTTTCGAATGAAATCATGTGATATCTTGGCTGAAATTCCCAGAGCTCTGTGGAAAGCCACTCTGGGGCTAGATCTCAGTTTCCAAGGGTGACTCTCATACATGGCCTCTTAAATCACAACACAATACATGGCAATACTTCTCTGAGATCAGTTCCTGAACTCAGTCTATAAGGGGAATCACACCAGAGTTCAAGCCCAGGTAGACCTTGTTATGTCTTCCAACTGTCACACAAATATCCACAATTAAATCCAAAACACTTCCACATGGCACTCATCTTCTTCCATTTACACAATCATCATAACCTCTGGCTGGAGGTTTCCATGAGGGGTGCAGCCCAAGACAGTGTCCAATATAACCTCCCTTGTCCCTCTTTTGCCTAAAATCAGGGTGGCCAGGACATCCTTCCAGTGAACCAAGAGTGATCAAATAGGCCTGCCATTAATATGGCACTGCTTCTCCAATTTGAGGCCTACTTACTGTGTGTTTTAGATTCTTTATGTGAATTGGAGTCTCGAGAAAAACCAAGCACTTATGGGCTAGCCTCTGCAGGGTTTTGAGGAACACATTTGAACCAAATGATCACTGTTCTCACATGATGGAGAACAGGACACTTACAGAGGAAGGCGAGAGACTTCATCCACACTGACTGCTCTTTTGTCCATTTTCGTTTTGGATGCACACATGGGATCCTTCTTTAGATCCATCAGGTGCTGAGAATCTAAGCCACAGTCTCACACAGGGCCAAAAGACTGATTCAGACACATCCCTTTCCAAAGCAATTAAGCAAAGAGCCACAGGTGATGCCCTTTCATTTCCATTTGAAAACTGTTTCTTTAGGCTCTACAATGGTGTGGCCTGAGGCAAAGGCCTTCCTGACATTCAGGGCAACAGAACAATTGATGAGCAAAAGGCCCAAAGCAGGGTTTCTTCACTTAGAATTTCCTGGTCAAACTGATATCTGAGTTTTCTGAGATGCTCCCATTTCTTTCAGCTATCCAGTACATGGCCATGTCACAGAGCTTGGAGGTGGTACATATTTTGGACACAAAACCATGAGCCTATTCTGGAGAGTGGCCAGAATTCAGGAAGAAAACCGGAACTTAGGAAGATTGTTGGAGTTGTCCTCCCATAAGTCAAGCCGCAGTCCATTCATAAATTGGGCAAGTTGAGTCTAGACAGGACACATCCAATGATTCATTCTCTTTTCTAATATCTAAAACCACGGACACAGTGGGATACACAGACAAAGAAACACTGGCCTTGTCAAACGACTTACCAGAAACAGTTCACTCCAAACCAAACAAACCGCCTTTCCTACCTATTATCAGAACATGAGACAAAATCTCAAACCCACACCCACACACACAAAGGAAGCTCCTTCCCCCAAGTAGGTCTGTGACTATTGGGAGTGTCCTCTGACTGGTGGGCCAAACTATGTTCTGATGAAATTGCCTGTCCTGTGTCACATATGGTCTCCTTGGCCAAATCTGTGAAGTTGTCACTAGCCAGCGGTGAGCCACTACCTGCTTTCTCAGGAAAGGCCCCTCTTTAGAGCTTTCCTGACATTTGTTCATCCTCACCTCAGTAGGTACCAAGAAAGACTGACTCTGTCCTTGGTAAATCCAAAAAATACGACCACTGGGACTGGGACTGAGACTGGCTCTGGGTGCCTGGCTTCCCGGATTCCAAGTTCAGAGAGTTCCATCACCAAGGAAGTGAGGTGAGATTACTTCCTTCAGGAATTCTTTGAGGTCATTGCCTTGGCAACCACTTTGTCCTAACTGTTGCTTACAATACTCCTATGAGATGGAGACTGCCCTTTCTTCCTGTGACACTTTTACAAGTTAGAATGGTATATCAACCATAGGGACCCCGGAATAGCTCTCCACACATGCCTGGTTTGGTCTATCTTCTCTACATTAACAAGAGAGAGGCTTATTCAGACACAACCCTTCATCCTGGGAAGGTTGTTTGCGATGGAAGATGACATTTGCTCTCTCAGGTCCTTCATAGCTGCCTACATCTTCTCCAGGGATCAAGTCTGCATGGACATTTGAGGTTCTCAGCAGGAGGAAGATACCCTACATTCCTGTATTGTAAGACGAACTCTGTCCCTGCTCTTCTGCAAAGTTAGATTAAGGTAAGAGTGTATGGTTAGGGTTAATAACATGTTCGATTTGGGTTACGAATCATTGCGAAGGATGATTAATAGTATTGGGAACCTGCGATATTTATAAGATTATAGAGGTGAAATATAAGTATGGAAACAGAAATCTAGGTAAGATTTGAAGCCCAGAAGGGCATTAGGCCCTTGATTGGGATACTTAGCTTATAATTACGTTCTGCACAGATGTCTCAGATAAATCGATAATCAATGGCATAGGACCTTACACCTTGGATGATTGATTTTAGAAGAGAACATCCACTCAAATTGAGATAGTCGGTGGGATTAGGAAGGTAGTCAGTATCTTTAGGAAATAGAGTGAGTATAGGATTTGGGGCAAAAGTTCTGTAGCAATAGGGTTTTTGTTATAGAGTGAATGTAAATTTCAGCACATGTGAAGAGTCAGTCACATGATGAACTGGGGAAAATATGTAAAAAGGAAAATATCAATACAGACATTATGAAATGAGGCAATTATACAGTGAGTGATAGGATTAGACATTTTCAATAGGGTTGAGATTGAATACATAATCTTAGGAAGAAACAAATATGTCATCACCAATAGGAATGACATTTGAAAGCATTAGGCAACCTGGACATTTATCGTTTTAGTAATCCATGTTCACTTTCCATTTAGGATTTGGTACAATCATAAGTGTGATCTTTGCATTTTGTGCCCAGAAAAATATTGTGATCAAATATGTATGTAGATCATATGACATGAGTATTTCTTCCACCATTACTAGGAGCAATATTTGAAGACATATAAATTAGTATTGGGGGTACAAAGTGGTGTACCCTGTGTCTTTGAATATAGAGATAATGCATGAATAGACCATACTGTGAATAAATATTATAACTGGTTCCACTTTAAATAATGGATTGAATTGATATCTGAAAATATATAGGAAATCATATATTGACATACAATCATTCACTCCAACCAGTTATATATCTAATGGTAATCTTAGGGTTATTGTTTATCATGAAGTGTGTGTGAGTTTTGTTTCAAAAGTGATTATGGAAATCGATAATAATATGTTTGGAAAAAAGTCTCATAAAAAGACCAATCAAGAAATATGGAGGAATTCATGTGTTCTGAAGCAGGAAGTGATTGAAAGTGAAACAAGTGCCTATAAATTTTCTAAATTGTGAATGAAATATATATCCTGTTATGTGCATAAACTGATGAAATAGTAATGTACCAGTGTTGAATAAAAGTGAACGTCAAAATACACATCATGTCCAATAGGAATCTACTTGCATTGATGTTAAACTGGGTCAGTTACTGTAGAAATATTAGAATTGCATGCATTATTCACCAAAGAGAGTTTTTTTTTTTATTTTTATTTATGGTTGTTCAAAACATTACATAGTTCTTGATATATCATATTTTACACTTTGATTCAAGTGGGTTATGAACTCCCATTTTTACCCTGTATACAGATTGCAGAATCACATCAGTTACACATCCATTGATTCACATATTGCCATACTAGTGTCTGTTGTATTCTGCTGCCTTTCGTATCCTCTACTATTCCCCCTGGCCTCCCCGCCCCTCCCCACTTCTCTCTCTACTCACTCTACTGTAATAAATTTCTCCCCCTTGTATTATTTTTCCCTTTCCCCTCAATTCCTCTTGTATGTAATTTTGTATAACCCAGAGGGTCTCCTTCCAATTCCATGCAATTTCCCTTCTCCCTCCCTTCCTCCTCTCATCCCTGTTTAATGTTAATCATCTTGTCATGCTCTTCATCCCTATCTGTTCTTAGTTACTCTCCTTATATCAAAGATGACATTTGGCATTTGTTTTATAGGAATTGTGTAGCTTCACTTAGCATAATCTAGTCTAATGCAATCCATTTCCCTGCAAATTCTATGATTTTTTATTTTTCAATGCAAAGTAATAATCCATTGTGTATAAATGCCACATTTCTTTTATCCATTTTTCTATTGAAGGGCATCTAAGTTGGTTCCACAGTCTTGCTGTTGTGAATTGTGCTGCTATGAACATCGATGTAGCAGTGTCCCTGTAGCATGCTCTTTTTAGGTCTTTAGTGAATAGACCAAGAAGGGCAATAGCTGGGTCAAATGGTGGTTCCATTCCAAGCTTTCCAAGAAATCTCCATAATGCTTTCCAAATTGGCTGCACCAATTTGCAGTCCCACCAGCAATGTACAAGTGTACCTCTTTTCCCACATCCTTGCCAGCACTTCTTGTTGTTTGACTTCATAATGGCTGCTAATCTTACTGGAGTGAGATGGTATCTTAGGGTGGTTTTGATTTGCATTTCTCTGACTGCTGGAGATGGTGAGCATTTTTTCATGTACTTGTTGATTGATTGTATGTCCTCATCTGAGAAGTGTCTGTTGAGGTCCTTGGCCCATTTGTTGATTGGGTTATTTGTTATCTTATTGTCTAATTTTTTGAGTTCTTTGTATACTCTGGATATTAGGACTCTATCTGAAGTGTGAGTAGTAAAGATTTCTTTCCAGTATGTAGGCTCCCTATTTACCTCTTATTGTTTCTTTTGCTGAGAAAAAACTTTTTTAGTTGAGTAAGTCCCATTTGTTGATTCTAGTTATTAACTCTTGTACTATAGGTGTCCTATTGAGGAATTTGGAGCCCAACCCCACAGTATGTACATCGTAACCAAATTTTTCTTCTATCAGACAGTGTGTCTCTGATTTGATATCAAGGTCCTTGATTCATTTTGAGTTAACTTTTGTGCATGGTGAGAAAAAGGGATTCAGTTTCATTTTGTTATATATGGATTTTCAGTTTTACCAACACCATTTGTTGAAGATGCTATCCTTCCTCCATTGCATGCTTTTAGCTCCTTTATCAAATATAAGATAGTTGTAGTTTTGTTGATTGGTTTCTGTGTCCTCTATTCTGTACCATTGGTCCACCTGCCTGTTTTAGTACCAGTACCATGCTATTTTTGTTACTATTGCTCTGTAGTATAGTTTGAAGTCTGGTATCGCTATACCGCCTGATTCACACTTCCTGCTTAGCATTGTTTTGCAATTCTGGGTCTTTTATTTTTTCATATGAATTTCATGATTGCTTTCTCTATTTCTACAAGAAATGCCTTTGGGATTTTGATTGGCATTGGATTAAACCTATAGAGAACTTTTGGTAATATCGCCATTTTGATGATGTTAGTTCTGCCTATCCATGAACAGGGTATATTTTTACATCTTCTAAGATCTTCTATTTCTCTCTTTAGGGTTCTGTAGTTTTCATTGTATAAGACTTTCACCTCTTTTGTTAGGTTGATTCCCATTTTTTTTTTTTAGGATATTGTGAATGGAGTGGTTGTCCTCATTTCCATTTCAGAGGATTTGTCACTGATATACAGGAATGCCTTTGATTTATGCGTGTTGATTTTATATCCTGCCACTTTGCTGAATTCATTTATTAGCTCTATTAGTTTCTTTGTAGAACCTTTTGGGTCTGCTAGGTATAGAATCATGTCATCTGCAATAGTGATAATTTAAGTTATTCTTTTCCTATTTATATGCCTTTAATTTCTTTCATCTGTCTAATTGCTCTGGCCAGTCTTTTGATAACTATATTGAACAAAAGTGGTGAGAGCAGGCATCCCTGTCTTGTTCCAGATTTTAGACGGAATGTCTTCAATTTTTCTCCATTCAGAATGACGCTAGCCTGCGGTTTAGCATAGATTGTTTTTACAATATTGAGGAATGTTCCTGTTATTCCTAGTTTTTCGAGAGTTTTGAACATAAAGGGATGCTGTACTTTGTCGAATGCTTTTTCTGCATCTATCTAGATGATAATATGGTTTTTATTTTTAAGTCTATTGATGTGGTGAATAACACTTATTGATTTTCGTATATTGAACCCTCCTTGCATCCCAGGGATGAACCCTACTTGATCATGGTGCACATTTTTTTGATATGTTTTTTTATCTGATTTGCCAGAATTTAATTTAAGATTTTTGCATTTAGGTTCATTAGAGATATCGGTCTTTAGTCTTCTTTCTTTGAAGTGTCTATCTGGTGTAGGAATCAGGGTGATATTGGCCTCGTAGAATGAATTTGGAAGATCTCCCTCTTTTTCAATTTTCTGAAATAGCCTGAGTAATTTGTCTGCAACACAAAGGTGAATGGCATCCTGAAATTACCTGTTCTATAGCTGAATGAGCTTTGATCAGTCAAAAACAGGGATGGTGACATCAGCTCTCCAAGATAGTGGCCGCTGGCTTCCTCTGTGGTCTGACCGGTGTGGAGAATCGAATTGGACCGCATCCTTACCCATCTCAAACAAAGAATTCAGCACTTAGCACAGTGATTGCATACCTGGCAGGAGCCCACAGAATCCACACCGCTGTATATTTGCATTGCTATCTCTTCGTTTCCCAGTGCGCGCCGCAGACTCTAGCCACAGACCGATTTCCTGAATAAGCAGCATGACGCTCCATGCGGACAAATCACTCTTGTTTGAGCTCGCGTAGCTGATCCTCATGAAATGGAAATATGTCCACTAGGTTTTGGAGCACCCCAATTTTGCTGGAAATTTCTAACAAGATATATTTTAGCCGTTATAACTCGTCATTCTCCCGCACAGTGACGCGGTACATGGGGGTGATGCACTCCCTTCACCACCATCATATGATCCCCCGAAGTTAGTTTTCAGTACTAAGAAACAAATATGTATTTAAGGTGGATGAATATTTCTGAGAATATTCTTGTGAAAACATGATTATAAATGCACATACATGAATATGAATGAATTTAGGGAGTGTATAATAAGAAAAATATACTTCATATTTTGAAAAATCTGGAGAGTGAATATATATATATATATATATATATATATATATATATATACACTCACAGACATTAAAAAGTAGCATTATGTATGCCAATCGAAATTCACATGAAATAATATATCATCCACAGATCCAAAAATATTCATTTTAATGAACATGGATTTATGTTGTTCAACTAAGAAGCTCACTCATATGTTGTATTTTCAGTTCCAACAGCGTTTAGTAGGAGTGATCTCTTCTCACAATTTGCAGCTGCCAAGCCAGCCACCTCACAAAATGTACGAGTGATACCAGGTAGAATTCTAAATGTGCATATGAAAATACATGTGATGAATAGGCTACAGAGAAAGGGAGACAGTTATTCACATATTTGTTAACTTTTAAAACACATGGAGAACTATTTCAATTAAAATTCGCTAGATTTATAACACCTACCATTTTTCATACGAAAGGCAAGTCCAACTATACAGCATGCCTCCTGTGAACCTCTTGTATTTCTATTCTGTTTGGGTTATTTTTCTCCACCATATTAGAATTAGAAGTCAAAGTCTAGTAGGGTATGTGTTAGTGTCAGGGATTCAGTATTTTGAATGGAAAATTGGAAAATGTATCCAATGTGTATGCAAATATGTGCTACACAAAAAATTCCCACTCTCATTCAGCACAATGCCTTGACATTACCTTCGCCCCACATAAGACACAATTAGAGGAGAAGAGTTAGAAAATCTGTGAATACATATGTGGAATGAAAAAATGCTCAGGAGTTCACAAATTTGCAGGTGGTAGAGGAGTTTCCAAAAGTAAGGGACAGGGTAAAAACTCCACAAACATGAAGTTCTGCCAGCCTAACATCTGGAGAAACTGCCTCTGAGGTTGGGCAATGAAATATATGCTGTTGTCAGGAGCATTAGTTTCATTTGTTGTGAGACCATCATAGCTGAGTCTTCATCTATGTGATCTGGATGACATGGATTCTTATTTTCCAATGAACATGAGGCAGCAGTGCTGAATTTTCTATTTGTAGGTAACCTGTGGCCACTGGGGTCTAAATGTCTCCCCTTGTGGACTGTAATTCCATTTGGTCATCCTCCACTATTCGTGGTATTTCTTGCTGCTGAACTGGGAGTTTGGTATTTGCTTCATGAAATACAAGGAGTTCAACTGGGACACAGTGCTGAAGTGAGTTCTGTCAAGTGTGGTGGGTCAGGTTCGTCAGGAGAATGCACCAACCAGGCTTCTATCCCACATAGCTTGCCCCATTTTCCATAGCAACCTGATTCTGAACATTGCCCTAAAACCTCTCCATATAACAATATGCTTTTACATATAAGGGTCTACTGGCTGCAAAATGTCAGTCACAATCCATTTGGAAGCCAATGGCAGATTCACATGCCCCCACCACAGATGTTTTATTACACACCTGCCATCCACTACTCTAGTACAACTACTCAGCAGGATCCAACTTACTGGCATCTCTGTTAAACACCATTTTCATAAAACCCAGTCAATCAAGGCACTGTCTTGTATACTCATGATCAGCAACAGGACATTCAAATGTTCTCCAGAGCTACCCGGTGATGGGAATTTCAAAAATTTCATGGTATTGAAATAGCCAATTTTCAAGGATGAAGTTGGAGGCACTGTGGATTTCAATTCACTCAGAAACCATTAAATGGTGAGGAAGCTCATTTCAATGAAAACTCTGGAGAATTCTTACAGGCAAGGCTTCCAAAAGTGCCCAAAAGTCAGATTAAGCCAGGCCCATTGAGGTCTACAATGTATGTTCCATGTGTGTTTTGACTCTCAAATATGGCTGCCAAGTCTTTAAGAATAATATCATGTGATATCCTGGCTGAGATTCCCTGAGCTCTGTGGAAAGTCACCTTGGGCCTAGATGTCACTTTCCAAGGACAACTCTCATGCATGGCCATCTAAAATTCCAACACAATTCCTGGCAATAATTCTCTGAGATCAGTAAAAGAACTCAGTCTCTAAGGGGAATCACACCAGAGTGCAAGCCTAGGTGGACCCAGTGATCTCTTCCAACCGCCAGACATATGTCCACAATTAAAACCAAACACTCTCACATGGCCCTCATCTTCTTCCATATAGACACTCATCATATCCTCTGGCTGGAGGTTTCCATAAGGGACGCAGCCCACGACAGTGTCTAAAATAAGCTCCCTGCCCCTCATTTGCCTAAAGTCAGGGTGGCCTGGACTCTCTTCCTGTGAACCAGTAGTGATCAAATAGGCCTGCCTTTAATATTGCTTGGCTTCTCCAACTTGAGGCCTTCTAGCTTTGGGGTTTAGATTCTTTAAGTGAATTGGAGTCATAAAAATCAAGCACCTATGGCCTAGCCTCTGCAGGGCTTTGAAGAACTCATTTGACCCAAAGGATCCCTATTCTCACTTGATGAATATCAGGAACCTACCAGAGAAAGGCAAGAGAGTTCATCAACAATATCTGATCTTTTTGCCATTTTGGTTTTGGATGCACGCATGGGATCTATCTTTAGATCCATCAGGTGATGAGAATCTAAGCCACAGCCTCACACAGGGCCAACAGGCTGATTCAGACATATCCCAATCCTAAGCAATTAAGCAAAGAGCCACAGGTGATGCCCTTTCATTTCCATTTGAAAACTCTTTTCTTCAGGCTTCACAAAGTGGTGGCTTGAGGCAAAAAACTTCCTGATATTCAACAGAACAATAGGTAAGCAGAAGGACCAAAGCAGGGTTTCTCCACTGAGACTTTCCTGGTCAACAGATATCTGAGATTTCTGAGATGCTAGCCATTTCCTTCAGCTTCCAGTACATAACAATGTCACAGATCTTGGAGGCGGTACAAATCTTGGACACAAAACCATGATACTATTCTGGAGAGTCGCCAGAATTGAGAGAGAAAACAGGAAATTAGGAAGCTTGTAGGTGTTGCCCATCCATAAGGCAAGCCAGAGTCCACTCATGAATTGGGAAGGATGAATTCTGGGAAGCTTTCTACTAGACAGAACACATCCATTGATGCATTGTCTTTTCTAATGTCTACAACAATGGACTCAGTGGGATACACACACACATAGGAACACTCGCCTTGTCAAAAGACTTAATACAAATATTCCACTCCATACCAAACAAACCGCCTTTCCTACCTATCCTCAGAACATGAGACAAAACCACAAACTCACACCCACACCCACAAAGGCACCTCCTTCCCCCTAGTAGGTCTGTGACTCCCCGGAGTATCCTCTGACTAGTGAGCCATACTATGTTCCTCCAAAATGACCTCTCCTGTCTCAGATCATGTCTGCTTGGCCAACTCTGTGAAGTTCTCAAGAGCCAGCGGTGAGGCACTACCTGCCTTCTCAGGAAAAGCCCCTCTTCAGAGGTTTCCTGGCATTTGGCCTTCCTCACATCTGTAGGTACCAAGAAAGACTGACTCTGTCCTTGGTAAATCCAAACATGTCAGACCACTGGGACTAGGACAGAGACTGTCTCTGGGTGCCTGGATTCCTGGATTTCAAGTTCAGAGAGTTCCATCACCAAAGAAGTGAGGTGAGATCACTTCCTTCAGGATCTGAATTATGTCACTGCCTTGGCAACCACTTTGTCCTAACAGTTGCTTCCAAAATACTATGAGGTGGAGGCTGCCCTGATTTTCATGGGACACTTTCTCTAGTTAGAATGTTATATCAACCGTAAGCACCCGGGAACAGCTTCCACACAGGACTGGTTTGGTCCATGTTCTATACATTAAGAAGAGAGAGATTGATTCAGACACAACCCTTCATCCTGACCAGGATGATTGCCATGGAAGATGACTTTTGCTTTCTGAGGTAATTCATAGCTGCCTTCATCTTCACCAGGGATCACTTCTGCATGAACATTTGAGTTTCTCAGCAGGTGAACATCCCCTAGATTCCTGTAGTTTAATACACACACTGTTCCTGCTCTCCTGCAAAGTTAGTGTATGGTTAGGGTTAATAATATGTTCGATTTGGGTTAGGAATCATTCTGCAGGATGAATAATGAGATTGGGAACCTGCGATATTTATAAGAATATATAGGTGAAATATATGTATGAAAACGGGAATCTAAGAAGGATTTGAAGCCCAGAAGGGCATTGAGCCCTTGATTTGGATACTTAGTGTTGAATTATGTTCTGTACAATTGTCTCAGTTAAATCGAAATACAGTGGCATAGGACCTTGTACCTTGGATGATTGAATGTAGAAGAGAACATCCAGTCAAAAAGGAATAGTCAGTAGGATTAGGAAGATAGTCAGTAGGTTTAGGAAGAAGAGTGAGTATATGATTTGGAATAAAAAGCTTCTTTAGCAATAGGGTTTCATTGGGAGAGTGAATGTAAATGTCAGCACATGTGAAGAGTTAGTCACAATGATGAACTGGGGAAAATGTGTAGGAAAGCAGGTGTCAATAGAGACATTACGAAATCAGGCAAAGTATAAAGTGAGTGATAGGATTAGACATTTTCAACAGGGTTGAGTTTGAATACATAATCATAGGAAAAAACAAATATGTCGTCACGAATGGGAATGACATTTGAGAGCATTAGGCAACCTGGACATGGATGTTATTAGTTATCCACGTTCACTTTCCTTTTAGGCTTTTGTACAATCATAAGTGTTACATTTTTATGTTTTTTTTTTGTTCAGAATATTACTGTGATAAAATGTATATGTAGATCAGGTGACATGAGTATTTCTTTCACCATTTTTTGGGGCAATATTTTGAAGACGTATACATTAGTATTAGGGGTACAAAGAGGTGTACCCTGTGTCTATTAATATAGAGATAATGCATGAATAGACCATACTATGAATAAATAACGAAACTGATTCCACTTTAAATAATGGATTGAATTGATATGTGAAAATATATAAGAAATCTTATATTGATATACAATCATTCATTCCAACCAGTTATATATCTAATGGTAATATTAGGATTATGGTTTATGAAGAATGGTGTTTGAGTTTTGCTTTATACATGATGATGTTAAACAAAAATAATGTGTTTGGAAAGAAGTCTCATGAAAAGACCAGTCAAGAAACATGGAGGGATACATGTGTTCTGAATCAGGAAGTGATTGATCGTGAAACAAATGCCTATAAATTTTCTAATTTGTGACAGAAATATATATCCCATGATTTGCATAAACTGAAGACATAGTAACGTACAAGTGTTGAATAAAAATGAAAGTCAAAATACACATCATGTCCCCTAGAAATCAACTTGCATTGATTTTAAACTGGCTAAGTAACTGTAGAAATATTAGGGTTTGTATGCACCATTCACTGAATTTAGTTTTCAGTACTAGGAAACAATATGTATTTCAGGTGGATGATTATTTCTGAAAATAATCTTGTGGAAAGTTGATTATAAATCCACAGATATGAATATGAATGAATTTAGGGAGTGCATAATAAGACACATATATTTCATATTTTGAAAAATCTAAAGAGTATATATATATATATACATATACATATATATATACACACACACGCAAAAGCACAGATATTAAAAAGTAGCAATACAGGAGATCCATTATGAAGGCAGGCATGGAGAAATCAAGTCTCTGATCTCTTCAGCTGCGCGGGCATAGGGTGTCGTAAACTGTCTAAATGCTGTTTGCTCAGAATCACTAGGCAATATTGACCTGTTGTGAATCTGGGGTGAACAGTCTGGGCCCCTCAGAACACACACAAAGCCCGGATTGGCTGCATTCAAGCTTAGATTCGTCTGGTTTTTGTGACTCAGCACTAACATTCCCGCTGAAATAACTGGTCGGGCTTTCTGAATTGAGAGTTAAAAGCCAACTGAGCCTTCATAGGCAGTGGCCACAGGATTGAAATGGGGCTTGGGAGAGATAGTCAGGACCCACCTGTTGCATTGGTCACCCAGCAAAGGGAACGAACGGTCACCATTTGAATGGGATACCACCATGGCAGAGAACTGACGTCACAGGCGGAGGAGATAACTTCATTGAAACCAGCGCGACAAGTGTGTAATCCCATTGCCATATCTCTCAACAACGCAGGGAAACCTCAAGGGCCCTTCCCACCTCTGCCGTAATGGCCCCTCCCAGCTCTCCAAGGAGCGCGATACCCAGACCTAGGGAATCAAGATTGGCTCGGGACTCGCGGCGTGGAATTCCCTGCTACCGCTCCCACCAGTGCTGACAATTGAGGTCTCTTACACCACCTACCGGGGCCATGGCTCCTGAAGGGCAAGCAAATTCGCTGGAGGTTCTCAGCCCCAAGCTCTACAAACTTATTGTCTGAGGAAGGCAAACAAGGAGAGTGTGCCCAGGCGTTCATGGAAACAGGGCTACCAGGAGCAGAGGCCTGGTTTGTAACCAGTATTGTGGTGAGCATCACAGGTGAGTGGGGCCTGGCTTGAGGAAGCACAAGAGAAAGCCCTAGGCACTCAGAATTGGAGACCCACCCAGTCTGGGAGGAAGAGCTGCTGCACAGTGATTGGTTCTCACTTTTTGAGAGGAGAAGCTTGGCCCAGTGCGCACAGCTCCACCTACTGGAAGAGAAGTTATTTGAACTCTAGGACTGCATGTATTATTATTATTTTTTTATTTGTTTTTTTTTCTTTCATTTTCGTTTTTGTTATTGTTGTTCTTTAACTTTTTTAAATGTTTTTATTTTTTAATTTTTTAATTTTATTATTATTATTATTATTTTAAATTTTAATTTTCAATTTTTTAATCATCATCATTACTTAAAACTTTCTTTCTTTATTTTCTATTTTTTTCTTTTGTCTTTTCATTTCTTTTCATTTTTCTTATTCCCCCTTCCTTGAATTCTACCTGCCTACTCTCATTCTCTTTAGTGACTTCTCCCTTCCCTTCTAATATCTTTCCTCCCAAGCATCAAATGAATTTATAAGAGTAAGCAGTAACTCAGTAGTCAAACAGAAGAAGAAGTAACATGAGCAGCATATAAAAACAAAGAAGAAAAGTATTACGAACAATGAAGGACAGCCTAAATATTCAAGAGCACCTAGAGTCATCAGAAAAATGGTCATATAAAGAACTCAAGTAATACCTTAGACAGATGGAATGGAACCTTAAAGAGGATACGAGACAGCAAAAACAAACAGTGATAAAACGCATTGAAAATGAATTACATAAACAGATAAAATGAGAAATTAAGCATCTTTATCAGGAGATAGAGATTATTAGAAAAATCAAACAATAATTCTAGAAATCAAGGAAATGATAAACCAAATTAAAAACTCAATTGAGAGTATCACTAACAGAGTAGAGCAAGTAGAAGACAGAATGTCAGATAATGAAGACAAAATATATCATCTTGAAAAAAGTCTAGCCAACAAAGAAATGCTGTAAAAAATTATGAGAAAACATTCAAGAGATATGGGATAACATAAAAAAAACAAACTAATGAGTCATATGGATAGAGGAAGGTACAGAGATTAAAACCAAGGGAATGAGAAACCTGGTGAATGAAATAATTACAGAAAACTTTCCAGAAATAAAAATGGAAACGGATAAACAAATTGTAGATGCTTACAGGACACCGAGCACACAAAATCACAGTAGACCAATGCCAAGACACATTGTTATAAAGATATCCAATATACAGAACAAAGAGAAAATATTAAAAGCTACCAGAGAAAGGAGGCAGATTACAATCATTACAATCAGGGGTAAACCAAAAAGTTTAACAATGGATTTTTCATCATAGACGCTGGAAGTGAGAAGATCCTGGAACAACGTACTTCAAACACTGAAAGACAATGGATGCCAACCAAGAATTATGTATCCAGCAAAATTAAGCTTAAGATAAGACAATGAGATAAAAATATTTCATGATAAACAAAAGCTAAAAGAATTTCAGCCAGATAACCAGCATTGCAAAGCATCTTGAGCAAAACACTACACGAGGAAGAAATGAAAATCAACAACGAAAACCATCAGTGAGAAGTGCCGCAGTAATGACAGAGGGAAGGGGAAAGCAAATCATGGAGAATCAAACTAATTAAAAAATATATATATAAAAACATGGGTGGCAGTACAAACCATATATCAATAGTAACTCTAAATGATAATGCCTTAAACTCTCGAATAAAGTGACATTGGCTTGTAACTTGAAATGAAAAAAAAAAAAATCCAACAATATGTTGCCTCCAAGGGACACATCTGAATGGAAAAGACATACACAGGCTGAAGGTGAAAGATTGGGAAAATTTATACCATGCACACGGTCCTCGAAAGCAAGCAGGGGTGGCCATCCTCCTATCGAATAAAATCGACCTCAAGACTAATTTAATCAAAGGGATAAGGAAGGACTTTATATATTGTTAAAAGAAACCATTCACCGACAAGACATAACAATTATCAATATTCACGCAGCAAATAATGGTGCTGCGACGTTCATAAAAAAATTTATCATCAAGTTCAAGAATCAAATAGACCACAATACAATAATTATGGGTGACTTCAACTCACCTCTCTAACCATTGGACAGATCCTCCAAACAAAAGTTGAATAAAGAAACTATAGAACTCAATATCACAATCAATACCCTATACTTAACTGACATATATAGAATATATCAACCATCATCAAGTGGATATACTTTTTTCTCACCAGCACATGGATCCTTCTCAAAAATAGACCATATGTTATGCCATAGGGCAACCCTCAGTAAATATAAAGGGGTGGAGATAATACCATGAATTTTTTGTGATCATAATGGAATGAACCTGGAAACCAATGATAAAGAAGGAAGAAAAAATCATACATCACATGCAAAATGAAGAATATGTTACTGAATGATCAATGGGTTACAGAAGACATAAAGGAGGAAATCAAAAAATTCTTAGAGATAAATGAAAATACAGACACAACATATCAGATTCTATAGGACACAATGAAAAGAAGTTTTAAGAGGTAAATTCATCGCCTGGAGGTCATTCCTCAAAATAGAAAAACAAACAAACAAACAAATGAGCTCACACTTCATCTCAAAGCCCTAGAAGAAGAAGAGCAAAACAACAGAAAATGTAGCAGAAGGAAAGAAATAATTAAAATCATAGCGAAATTGAAACAAAAGAAACTATTGAAAAAATTAACAAAACTAAAAGGTGCTTCTTCAAAAAGATAAATAAGATCGACAGACTCTTAGCCATGCTAACGAAGAGAAGAAGAGAGAGAACTCAAATTACTAACATACGGGATGAAAAAGGCAATATCACAACAGATGCTACATAAATACAGAAGAAAATTAGAAATTATTTTGAAAAACTGTATTCCAATAAAATAGAAAATAGTGAAGACATCGATAAATTTCTTAAGTCATATGATTTGACCAGACTGAGTCAGGAGGAAACACACAATTTAAACTGACCAATATCAATGGATGAAGTAGAAGAAGCAATCAAAAGACTACCAACCAAGAAAAGCCCAGGAACGGATGGGTATACAGCAGAGTTTTACAAAACCTTTAAAGAAGAATTAATACCAATACTTTTCAAGTTATTCAGGAAATAGAAAAACTGGAAGCTCTGCCAAATTCATTCTATGAGGCCAACATCACCCAGATTCTGAAACCAGACAAAGACACCTCAAAGAAAGAAAACTACAGACCAATATCTCTGATGAACCTAGATGCAAAAATCCTCATTAAAATTCTGGCGAATTGAATACAAAGGCACATCAAAAAAATTGTGCACCATGATCAACTTGAATTCATCCCAGGGATGCAAGGAGGCTTCAATATATGGAAATCAATAAATGTTATTCACAACATCAATAGACTTAAAGATAAGAACCATATGATCATCTTGATAGATGCAGAAAAACCATTCAACAAAGTAGAGCATTCCTTTATGTTCAAAACATTTTAAAAACTAGGGATAACAGGAACTTACCTCGACATTGTAAAAGATAACTATGTTAAGCCTCAGGCTAGCATCATTCTGAATGGAGAAAAATTGAAGGCATTCACTTTAAAATCTGGAACAAAGCAGAGATATCTTCTATCACCACTTCTATTCAATATAGTTCTCGAAAAACTGGCCAGAGCAATTAGAGAGATGAAAGACATTAAAAGCATAAAAATAGGAAAAGAAGAACTTAAATTATCACTATTTGTAGATGACATGATTCTATACATAGAAGACCCAAAAGGGTCTACAGAAAAAACTACTAGAACTAATAAATGAATGCAGCAATGTGGCAGGATATAAAATCAACATGCATAAATCAAAGGCATTTCTGTATATCAGCGACAAAACTTCTGAAACAAAAATGAGTCAAAACACTGCATTCCCAATTTCCTCAAAATAATTAAATACTTGGGAATCAACCTAACAAAAGAGGTGAAAGATTTATATAATGCAAACTACAGAACCCTAAAAAGAGAAATAGAATAAGATCTTAGAAGATGGAAAAATATACCCTGTTCATGGATAGGCAGAACTAACATCATCAAAATTGCTATATTACCAAAAGTTCTCTATAGGTTTAATACAATGCCAATCAAAATCCCAAAGGATTTTTTTTGTAGAAATAGATAAAGCAATCATGAAATTCAAATGGAAAAATAAAAGACTCAGAATAGCAAAAGCAATTCTAAGCAGGAAGTGTGAATCAGGCAGTATAGTGATACCAGATTTCAAACTATATTACAGAGCATTCATAACAAAAACAGCATGGTACTGGTACCAAAACAGGCGGGTGGATCAATGGTACAGAATGGAGGACACAGAGACTAATCAAAAAATCTACAACTGTCTTATATTTGATAAAGGAGCTAATGGCCTGCAATGGAGGAAGGATAGCATCTTCATCAAATAGAGTTGGGTAAACTGGAAATCCATATGCAACAAAATGAAACTGAATCCCCTCCTCTCGCCATGCACAAAAGTTAACTCAATGTGGATCAAGGAGCTAGATTCAAATCAGAGTCTCTGCGTCTGATAGAATAAAAAGTTGGCTCCTATCTACATATTGTGTGGTCAGGCTCCAAATTCCTTAATAGGACACCCATAGAATAAGAGTTAATAATAAGAATCAACAAATGGGACTTACTTAAACTGATTTTTTTTTCTTAAAGAGAGAAACAATAAGAGAGGTAAATATGGAGCCTACATCATGGGAACAAATTTTTAGTCCTCACCCTTCACATGGAGCCCTAATATCCAGAGTATACAAAGTATACAAAGAACTCAGAAAATTAGACAATAAGATAACCAATAACCCAATGGGCCAAGGACCTGAACAGAAACTTCTCAGAGGAGGACATAGAATCAATTAACAAGTACATGAAAAAATGCTCTCCATTTCTAGCAGTAAGAGAAATGCAAATAAAAACCACCCTAAAATACCATCTCAATCCAGTGAGATTGGCAGCCATAATGAAGTCAAACAACAACAAGTGCTGGCGAGGATGTGGGGAAAAGGGTACTCTTGTACATTGCTGGTGGGACTGAAAACTGGTGCGGCCAATTTGGAAAGCAGTATGGAGATTCCTGGGAATCAAATGGAAGCACCATTTGATCCAGCTATTGCCCTTCTCGGACTATTCCCTGAAGACCTTAAAAGAGCGTACTACATGGATACTGCCACATCGATTTTCATAGCAGCACAATTCACAATTGCTACACTGTGGAACCAACCCAGATGCCCTTCAATAGATGAATGGATAAAAAAATGTGACTTTTATATACTATGGAGAATTACGCAGCACTAAAAAATGACCAAATCTTGGAATTTGCAGGGAAATGCATGGCACTGAGCAGATTATGGTTAGTGAAGCTAGCCAATCCCTAAAAAACAAATGCCAAATGTCTTGTTTGATATAATGAGAGCACCTAAGAACAGAGCAGGGAGGAAGAGCATGAAGAAAAGATTAACATTAAGCAGAAACATGAGGTGGGATGGAAAGGGAGAGAAGAGGGAAATTGCATGGTAATGGAGAGAGACACTTATTGTTACACAAAATTACATATAAGAGGTTGTGGGAAAATAAACAAGGAGAGAAATGATTTAGAGTAGGTATGGTAGAGAGAGAAGATGGGAAGATAGGGGAGTGGGGATAGTAGAGTATAGGAAAGGTAGCAGAATACAACAGTAACTAATAGGGCATTATGTAAAAATATGGATGTGTAACTAATGTGATTCTGCAATCTGTATTTGGAGTAAAAATGGGAGTTCATAACCCACTTGAATCTAATGTATGAAATATGATATGTCAAGAGCTTTGTAATGTTTTGAGCAACCAATAAAAGAAAAAAAAGTAGCAATATATATGCCAATAGAAATTCATCATGAAATGTATATAATCCACAGATCGAAAAATATCCATTTTACTGAACATGGATTCATGTATAATGTTTTTCAACTAGGAAGCTCACCCATAGGTTGAATTTTCAGTTCCAACAGCGTTTAGGAGGAGTGATCTCTTCTCTCAATTTGCATCTACCAATTCAGCCACCTCACAAGTGTATACGAGTGATATCAGGTAGAATTCTATATGTGCATATAAACATACATGTGCTGAATAGGCTACAGAGAAAGGGAGATAGGGATTCACATATTTGCTAATTTTAAAAACACATGTAGAACTATTTCAACAAAAAATTGACTAGACTTATAACTCCTACATTATATAATGCAAAAGGCAATTCCAACTATACACCATGCGTCCTTTGAACTGCTTGTGTTTCTTCTCTTTTTGGCTTATTTTTCACCATCATATTAGGATTATTAGTCAGAGACTAGTAGGGTACGGGTTATAGTGTCAGGGATTCAGTATTTCAAATGGAAATTGAAAAATGAATCCAATGTGTATGTAAATATGTGCTACACAAAAATCTTCCCACTCACATCCAGAACAATGCCTTGACATTACCTACGCCCCAAGTAAAACACAATTAGAGTAGAAAAGTGTGAAAATCTATGAATACAAATATGGAATGGAATATGCTCGGGAGTTCACAACCTTGGAGGTGGTAGAGGAGTTTCCAAAAGTAAAGGACAGGGTAAACACTCCACAAACAAGGAACTCTGCTGGCCTAAGAATTCTTGGGAAACGGCTTCTGAGGTTGGGCACTTGAAATATATGTTGTTGTCATGAGCTTTAGCTTCCTTTGTAGTGAGACCATCAAAGCTGGGTCTGCATCTATGTGACCGAAAGACATGGTTTCTTATATTCCAATGAACATGAGGCAGCAGTGCTCAATTCTCTCTTTGTAGCTAAACTGTGTCCATTGGAAGCTAAGTGTCTCCCGGTGGGGACTGTGAAGACATTTGGTCATCCTCCACTTTTCGTGGTATTTCTTGCTTCTGCACTGGGAATTTGGTATTTGCTTCACAAAACATAAAAAGTTCATCTGGGATACAGTGCTGGAGGGAGTTCTGTCACATGTGGTGGGTCAGGGTCTGCAGGAGAATGCACCAACCAGGCTTCAATCCCACATAGCTTGCACCAATAACCATAGCAACCTGATTCTGAATATTGCCCTGAAAACTCTCCATTTAACAAGATGCCTTTACATATAAGGGTCTGATGTCTGCACTATATCAGTCACAAAAAATTTGGAAGCCAATGGCAGATTCACATGGCCCCAACATGATGTTTTATCACACACCTGCCCACCACTGCTCTAGCCCCCCTACTCAGCAGGCTCCAAATTACTGGCTTCTCTTGTTCTACACCATTTTAATGAAACCCAGTCAAAAACAAGGCACTGTCTGGTATACACATGATCAGCAACAGGACATCAAAAGTTTCTGCAGTGCCACCTGGTCATGGGAATTTCAAAAATTTCATGGTATTTATCTAGCAATTTTTCAAGGGTGAAGTTAGAGGCACTGTGGGTTTCAATTCATTCAGGAACCATTAAGAGTTGAGAAAGTTCATTTCAATGGAAGCTCTGGAGAACTCTCACAGTCAATGCTTCTCAAACAGTTGCCAAAAGGTCTCCTAAAGCCAGGCCAATTGACATCTACAATGTGAGGTCCATGTGTGTTTTGACTCTCAAATATGGCTGCTAAGTCTTTCAGAATAAAATCATGTGATATCCTGGCTGAGATTCTCAGGCCTCTGTGGAAACCACCCTGGGCCTAGATCTCAGTTTCCAAGAGTGAGTCTCATGCGTGGCCTCCTAAAATCCCAACACAATTCATGGCAATACTTCTCTGAGGTCAGTTTCAGAACTCAGTCTCTAAGGGGAATCACACCAGAGTTCAAGCCCAGGTGGCCCCATCATCCCTTCCATCCGCCAAAAAATGACCACAATTAAAATCAAAACACTACCACAGGGCCATCATCTTCTTCCATGTAGACACTCATCATAACCTCTAGCTGGAGGTTTCTATGAGCCCAAGGTAGTGTCCGAATAAGCTCACTTGCCCCTCATTTGCCTAAAATCATGATGGCCTGGACACTCTTCCTGTGAACCAGGAATGATCAAATATTCCTGCTGTTAAAGTGTTCCACTTCTCCAATTTGAGGCCTACTGGCTGTAGGGTATAGATTCTTTATGTGATTTGGAGTCATGAGAAAACCCAAGCAAATACGGGCTAGCCTCTGCAGGGATTTCAAGAACTCATTTGACCCAAAGGATCCCTATTCTCACTTGATGGAGGTCAGGAACCTAAAACAAGAGGGCAAAAATATTCACCCACAATGACTGCTCTTTTGGCCATTTTAGTTTTGGAAACACATGGGATCTTTCTTTAGATCCATCAGGTGCTGAGAATCTAAGCCACAACCTCATACAAGGACAAGAGGCTGATTCAGACACATCCCAATCCAAATCAATTAAGCAAAGAGCCACTGGTGATGTCCATACATTTCCATATGAAAACAGTTTTCTTCAGGCTACACAAAGGGGTGGCCTGAGGCAAAGACCTTCCTGACATTCAGGGTAATAGAAATAGAAGTAAGCAAATGGCCCAAAGAAGGGTTTCTCCACTGAGACTTTACTGGTCACACTGAAATCTGAGTTTTCTTAGATGCTCCCATTCCCTTCAGCTATCCAGTACATGGCCATGTCACAGAACCTTGTGGTGTTACATATTTGGGAAACAAAACCATGAGTCTATTCTGGAGAGTGGCCAGAATTCACGAAGAAAACAGGAACTTTAGAAGATAATAGATGTTGCCCATCCATAAGGCAAGCTGCAGTCCATTCATTAATTGGGCAGTATGAATGCGGGGAAGCTTTCAACTAGAGACAACACATCCATTGATGCATTCTCTTTTCTAATGTCTACAACCACGGATACAGTGGGATACACGGACTTAGAAACACTCACCATGTCAAACGACTTACTAGAAACAGTCCACTCCAAACCAAACAAACCACCTTTCCTACCTATTCTCAGAACATGAGAAAAAACCACAAACTCACACCTACAACGGCAAAGGCACTTCCTTCCCCCAAATAGGTCTGTGACTATCCGGAGTGTCTTCTGACTGGTGGGCCATATTATGTTCCCCCAAAATGGCCTGTCCTGTTTCAGATCTGGTCTCCTTGGCCAACTCTGTGAAGTTGTCAGGAGCCAAAGGTGAGCCACTACCTGCTTACTCAGGAAAGGCCCCTCTTCAGAGCTCTGCTGGCATTTGGCCATCCTCACATCAGTGGGTACCAAGAAAGACTGACTATGTCTTTGGGAAAAGCAAACAAGTTAGCCCACTGGAACTGGGAGTGGGACTGGCTCTGCGTGCCTTCCTTCCTGGATCCCAGGTTCAGAGAATTCCATCACCAAGGAAGTGAAGTGAGGTCACTTCTTTCAGGAACAGAATATGCTCACTGCCTTGGTAACCACTTTGTGCTAACAGTTGCTTCCAGGGTTCCCATGAGATGGAGGCTGCCCCAACATCCTGGGACACATTCAGAAGTTAGAATGGTATATCAACCATAGGCACCAGGGAACAGCTCTCCACAGAGGCCTGGTTCAGTCCATCTTCTCTTTATTAAGAAGAGAGAGGCTGATTCAGACCATCAATTAATCCTGACCAGGTTGTTTGCCATGGAAGATGACTATTGCTCTCTCAGGTCCTACATAGCTGCCTATATCTTCTGCAAGGATCATTTCTCCATGGATCTTTGATGTTCTCAGCAGGTGGAAGATCATCTACATTCCTATATTGTAAGACCCACACTGTCCCTGCTCTTAAGTAAGTTATACTGAGGTAACAGTGTATGGTTAGGGTTAATAACTTGTTCAATTTGGGTTACAAATAATTCTGCGGGATGAATAATGGTATTGGCAAAATGCGATGTTTACAAGAGTATATATGTGAAACATAAGTATGAAAGCAGAAATCTAGGTAAGATTTGAAGCCCAGAAGGGCATTGGGGACTTGAGTGGGATACTTAGCTTTGAGTAATGTGCAGCACAGATGTCTCAGATAAATCAATATACACTGGCATCGTACCTTGTACCTTGGATATTGAATGTTGAAGAGAACATCCAGTCAAAAACCAATAGTCGGCAGGATTAGGAAGGTAGTTGGTAGGTTTAGAAAAAAGAGTGAGTATAGGATTTGGACCAAAAGTTCTTTAGCAATAGAATTTAGTGTAGAGAGTGTATGTAAATGTAAGCACATGTGAAGAGTCAGTCACAATGATGAACTGGGGAAAAATATAGGAAATCAGATATCAATAGAGACATTAGGAAATCAAGCAAAGTATAAATTGTGTGATAGGGTTAGACATTTTCAACAGGTTTGAAGTTGAATATATAATCTTAGGAAGAAACAAATATGTAGTCAAAAATAGAATTGATATTTGAGAGCATTAGGCAACCTGGACATGGATGTTTTTAGTAATCCATGCTCACTTTCCATTTACGCTTTGGTACAATTGTAAGTGTGACCTATGCTTTTTGTGTCCAGAATATTTCTGTAATAAAATGTGTATGTAGATCAGGTGACAATCGTATTTCTTCCACCAATTCTGGGAGCAATATTTTGAAGACTTACAAATTACTATGGGGGTACAAATAGGTGTACCCTGTTTCTATGAATATAGACATAATGCATGAATAGACCATATTGTGAATAAATAATATAACTGGATCCACTTTAAATAATGAATTGAATAAATATCTGAAAATTTATAAGAAATTTTATATTGATATGCAATCATTCATTCCAACCAGTTATATATCTAACGATCATCTTAGGGTTACGGTTTATCATGAAGGGTGTGTGAGTTTTGGTTCAAAATTGATTATGGAAATCGAAAATAATATATTTGGAAAAAAGTCTCATGAATAGACCAGTCAAGAGACATAGAGGAATACATGTGTTCTGGAGCAGGAAGTGATTGAAAGTGAAACAAATGCCTATAAATTTGCTAACTAGTGAATAAAATATATATCCTATGATGTGCATAAACTGATGAAATAGTAATGTACCAGTGTGGAATAAAAATTAACGTCAAAATACACATCATGTCCCATAGGAACCTACATGCATTAATGTTAAACTGGGTCAGTTAATGTACACATATTAGGATTTGTATGCACCTTTTACTGAAGTTAGTTTTCAGTACTAGGAAACAAATATGTATTTCGGGTGGATGAATATTTCTAAGAATAATCTTGTGAAAAGTTGATTATTAATCCACATACATGAACATGAATGAATTTAGGGAGTGTATATAAGACACATATATTTCATATTTTTAAAAATATGGAGAGTATATATATATATATATATATATATATATATATATATATATATATATATATACACACACACACACACACACAAACACAGACATTAAAAAGTAGCAATATATATGCCAATCAAAATTCATCATGAAATATATATCATAAAGATGCAAAAACATTCATTTTAGTGAACATGGGTTTATGTATAATGTTGTTCCACTGGGAAGCTCACCCATAGGTTGAATTTTCAGTTCCAACAGCGTTTAGGAGGAGAGATCACTTCTCACAGTTTGTATCTGCTAAGTCATATATCTTACAAGGATGTACGTGTGATACCTTGTAGGATTCTTTTTGTGCATATAAAAATACATGTGCTGAATAGGCTCCAGAGAATGGGAGACCGTAATTCACATATTTGTTAACTTTAAAACACATTGAGAACTATTTCAATTAAATATTGAATAGATTTATAACACCTACCCTTTATCATGCAAAAGGCAAGTCCAACTCTGAACTGCAAGTATTTATGTACTGTTTGGGTTACTTTCTTCCATCATATTAGGATTAGTAGTCAGAGTCTAGTAGAATATGTGTTAGTGTCAGGGATTCAGAATTTCAAATGGAAAAAAGGAAAATTAATCTTCCAACTCTCATCCAGAACAATGCCTTGTCATTACCTTCGCCCCAAGGAAGACACAATTAGAGTAGAAGAGTTACAAAATCTGTGATTACATTTCTGGAATCGAAAATGCTCAGGAGTGCACAAACTTGGAGGTGGTATAGGAGTTTCCAAAAGTAAGGACAGGGTACACACTCCACAAACATGAAGCTCTGCTTGCCTAAAACTTTTTGAGAAACTGCCAGTGAAGTTGGGCACTGAAATATAGGTTGTTGTCAGGAGTTAAGCTTCCTTTGTAGTGAGACCCTCAAAGCTGGGTCTTCATCTATGTGACCTGGAGGACATCGTTTCCTATTTTTCAATGAACACGAGGCAGCAGTGCTCAATTCTCTCTTTGTAGGTAAACTGTGTCTCCCTGTGTGGACTGTGAAACAATTTGGTCATCCTCCACTTTTCGTGGTGTTTCTTGCTGCTGCACTTGGAGTTTGGTTCATGCTTCACAAAATACAAGGAGTTCAACTGGGAAACAGTGCTTGAGGTATTTCTGTCACGTGTGGTGGGTCAGGGTCTGCAAGAAAATTCACCAACCAGGCTTCTAGCTCTCAAAGATTGCCCCCTTGTCCATAGCAACCTGATTCTGAACATTGCCCTGAAACTACGCCATATAACAAGATGCCTTTACATATAAGGGTCTGATGTCTGCACTCTGTCAGTTACAAGCCATTTGGAAGCCAATGGCAGATCCAAATGGCCCCACCATGATGTTTTATCACACACCTGTCCACCACTGCTCTAGGCCCACTACTCAGCAGGCTCCAAAATACTGGCATCTCTGTTCTAAACAATTTTCATGAAACCCTGTCAATCAAGGCACTGTCTGGTACACTCATGGTAAGCAACAGGACATCGAAAGTTTCTGCAGTTCCACCTGGTCATGGAAAATTCAAAAATTTCCTGGTATTTATCTAGCCATTTTTCAAGGATGACTTTGGATGCACAATTATTCAGGAACCATTAAATGTTGAGAAAGTTCATTTCAAAGAAAATTCTAGAGAACTCTCACAGGCAAGGCTTTCCAAAGAGTGGACAAAAGGTCACTGAAGCCAGGACCATTGAGATCTACAATGTGAGGTCCTATGTCTTTTGACTCTCAACTATGGCTGCCAAGTCTTTCAGAATAAAATCATGTGATATCCAGGCTGAGATTCCCAGTTCTTTGTGGAAAGCCACCCTGGTCCTAGATCTCAGGTTCCAAGGGCGACTCTCATGTGTGGCCTCCTAAAATCCCAACACAATTCATGGCAATTCTTCTCTGAGATCAGTTTCAGATCTCAGTCTCTAAGTGGAAACACACCAGAGTTCAAGCCCAGTTGACCCAGTCATCTCTTCCAACCGCCACACCAATGACCAGAATTAAAACCAAAACACTCCCACATGGCCCTCATTTTCTTCCATATAGACACTCATCATAACCTTGGCTGGAAGTTTTTATGAGGCACACAGCCCAAGACAAAGTCAAAATAAGTTCCCTTGCCCTTCATTTGTCTAAAGTCAGTGTTTCCTGGACAACGTTCCTGTGAACCAGGACTGATCAAAGATGTCTGCCATTAATACTGTTCTGCTTTTCCAATTTGAGGCATACAGACTGTCGGGTATAGTTTCTTTATGTAATTTGCAGTCATGAGAAAACCCAACCACCTATGGGCTAGCCTCTGCATGGCTTGAAGAACTCAGTTGACCCAAAGATCCCTGTTATCACTTGATGGAGATCAGGAACCTTACAGAGGAAGGCAAGAGACTTCATCACAATGACTTCTCTTTTGGCCATTTTGGATTTGGATGCACACATGGGATCTTTCTTTAGATCCATCAGGTGCTGAGAATCTAAGCGATAATCTCACACTGCACTAAGAGGCTGATTCAGACATATCCCTTTGCAAAGCAATTAAGCCAGGAGCCACAGGTGATGCCCATTTATTTCCATTTGAAAACTGATTTTTTCAGGCATTGGAAATGTGTGGCTTTAGGCAAAGTCCTTCCTTTCATTCAGGGCAACAGAACAATAGGTAAGCAAAATACCAAAGCAGATTTTCTCCACTGAGACTTTCCTGGTCACACTGATATCTGAGTTTTCTGAGATATTCACCATTCTCTTCAGCTATCCAGTACATGGCCATGTCCCAGATTGTGGAGGAGATACATATCTTGAACACAAAACCATGAGCCTATGGGAGAGTGACCAGATTCAGGAAGATATCAGGAATGTAGGAAGGTAATAGGTGTTGCCCATCCATAAGGTAACCTGCAGTCCATTCATAAATTGGACAGGATGAATTCTGCGAAGAATTCTACTAGACAGGACACATCTATTGATGCATTCTCTTTTCTATTGTCTACAACCACAAATACAGTGGGATACCCAGACATAGAAACACTCACCTTCTCAAAGGACTTACTAGAAACAGTCCACTCCAAACCAAACAAACCGACTTTCCTACATTTTCTCAAAACTTGAGACAAAAATCACAAACACACAAACACACACACACACACACCCACAAAGGCACCTTCTTTCCCCAAATAGGTCTGTGACTATCCGGAGCGTCCTCTGACTGGTGGGCCATACTATGTTTCCCCGAAATGGGCTGTCCTATGTCAGATCTGGTCTTCTTGGCCAAAACTGTGAAGTTATCAGGAGCCAGCGGTGAGCCACTGCCTGTTTTCTCAGGTAAAGCCCCTATTCAGAGCTTTCCTGGCATTTGTCCATCTTCAATTTAGTAGTTGCCAAGAAAGACTTACTCTATCCTTCTTAAATCCAAAAATTTGAGACCACTGGGACTTACACTGGGACTGCTTCAGGGTGCCTGGCTTCCTGGATTCCAAGTTCAGAGTGTTCCATCAACAAGAAAGTGACATGGGTCACTTCGTCTAGAACTGAATGAGGTCACTGCCTTGGCAACCACTTTGTCCTAACAGTTGCTTCCAAGGGTCCATGAGATGGATCCTGCCCCTACTTCCTATGACACTTTCACAAGTTAGAATGGAATATCAACCATAGGCACCCGGGAACAGCTCTCCACACAAGCCTGGTTTGGTCCATCTTCTCTACATTAACAAGAGAGAGACTGCTTCAGACACACCCCTTCATCCTGACCTGTTTGGTTTTTTTTGTCATGAAAGATGACTTTCGCACTCTCAGGTCCATCATAGCTGCCTACATCTTCTTTAGGGATCATTTCTGCATGGACCTTTGAAGTTCTCCGGAAGTTGAAGATCTCCTACATTCCTGTATTGTAAGACCAACTCTGTCCCTGCTCTTCTGTAAAGTTAGATTGAGGGAACAGTGTTGGGTTACAGTTAATAACATGTTTGATTTGGGTTAGGATCATTCTGCTGGATGAATAATGGTATTGGGAACCTGCAATATTTATAAGATTATATAGGTGAAATATATGAATGAAAACAGAAATCTCGGTAACATTTGAAGCCCAGAAGGGCATTGGGTCCTTGATTGGGATACTTAGCTTTTAATTATGTTCTGCACAGATGTCTCAGATAAATCTATACACAATGGCATAAGATCTGATACCTTGGATGATTGAATGTTGAGGAGAACAACCATTCAAAGAGGGAGAGTCGGTAGGATTAGGAAGATAGTTGGTAGGATTATAAAAAAGTGTGAGTATAGCATTTGGACAAATAGTTCTTTAGCAATAGGTTTTCAGGTAGACAGAAAATGTAAATGTCAGCATATGTGAAGAGTCAGTCACAGTGATGAACTGGGGAAAATATGTAGGAAAGCAGATATCAATAGAGACATTAGGAAATCAGGCAAAGTATAAAGTGAGTGATAGCAAAAGACATTTTCAACAGGCTTGAGATTGAATATATAATCTTAGGAAGTAACAAATATGTAGTCACCAATAGGATTGACATTTGAGAGCATTAGGCAACCTGGACATGGGTTATTTTCATAATCCATACTCACATTCCATTTAGGCTTTGGTACAATCGTAAGTGTGACTTTGCATTTTGTGGCCAGAATATTACTGTGATAAAACGTATATGTAGATCAGGTGACATGAGTATTTCTTGCACCATTTCTTGGAGCAACATTTTGAAGGGGTATAAATTAGTATTGGGGGTACATATAGGTGTACCATGTATGTATGAATATAGAGATAATGCATGAATAGACCATACTGCGAATAAATAATATAACTTGTTCCAACTTTAAATAATGGATTGAATTGATATCTGAAAATACACAGGAATCATATATTGATATACATACATTCATTCCAACCAGTAATACATCTAATGGTAATATTACGGTTGTGGTTTATCACCAAGAGTGTGTGAATTTTGCTTCAAATTTGATTATGGAAATCGAAAATAATGTGTTTGGAAAGAAATCTCATGAAATGACCACTCAAAAACAAGGAGGAATACATATGTTCTGAAGCAGGAAGTGATTGAATATGTTACAAATTTCTTTAAATTTGTGAACTTGTGGATGAAATGTATATTCTATAATGTATAAAAACTGCAGAAATAGTAATGTACCAGTGTTTAATAAAAATGAACGTCAAAATACACATCATGTTCCATAGGAATCTACTTGCATTGATGTTAAAGTGGGTCAGCTACTGTAAAAATATAAGGATTTGTTTGCACCATTCATTGAAGTAACTTTTTAGTACTAGAAAACAAATATGTATTTCAGGTGGATGAATATTTTTAAAATAATCTTATGAAAAGTTTAATATAAAACCACATACATGAACAAGAATGAATTTAGGGAGTGTATAATAGGACACATATATTTTATATTTTGAAAAATCTAGAGAGTATATATATATATATATATATATATATATATATATATATACACACACACACACACACAAAACACACACAGAGACATTAAATAGTAGCAATATATATGCCAATTAAAATTCATTGTGAAATATATATCATCCACAGATCCAAAATATTAATTTTACTGAACATGGATTTATGTATAATGTTTTTCAACTAAGAAGCTCACTCATAGTCTGAATTTTCAGTTCCAAAAGCATTAATGAGGAGTGATCTCTTCTCACACTTTGTATCTGACAAGTTAGCCACCTCTCAAGAATATACGTGTGATACCAGGTAGGATTCTATATGTGCATATAAAAATACATGTGCTGAATAGGCTACAGAAAAATGGAGACAGGAATTCACATATGTGTTAACTTTAAAAACACATGCAGAACTATTTCAACAAAAATTGACAAGATTTATAACTCCTACCCTATATCATGCAAAAGGCAAACCAACTATCCACCATGCCTCCTCTGAAGTGCTAGTATTTCTATTCTGTTTGGGTTACTTTTCTCCATCATATTAGAATTAGTAGTCAGAGTCTAGTAGGGTATGGGTTAGTGTCAAAGATTCAGCATTTCGAATGGAAAATTGAACAATGAATCCAATGTGTATGTAAATATGTGCTACACAAAATTATTCCCACTCTCATCCAGAACAATGCCTTGACAATTCCTTCACCCCAAGTAAGACACAATTAGAGGAGAAGATTTAGAAAATCTGTGAATAAATTTGTGGAATGCAATATGCTCAGGAGCTCACAACCTTTGAAGTGGTAGAGTAGTTTCCAAAAGTATGGGACAGGGTAAAAACTCCACAAACATGGAGGTCTGCTGGCCTAGAGATTTCTAGAGAAACTGCCTGTGAGTTTGGGCACTTGAAAAATATGTTGTTGTCAGGAGCTTTAGCTTTCTTTCTAGGGAGACCATAAAAGCTTGGTCTGGATCTATGAGACCTGGAGGACATGGTTTCTTATTTCCCAATGTACATGAGGCAGCAGTGCTGAATTCTCTTTTTAGGTAAACTGTGGCCACTGGGGAATAAATGTGTGCCAGTGTGCACTGTGAAGCCATATGGTCATCTTCCATTTTCGTGGTGTTTCTTCCTGCTGCACTGGGTGTTTGGTATTTGCTTCACGAAATACAAAGAGTTCAACTGGGTCACAGTGCAAGAGGAAGTTCTGTCATGTATGGTTGGTCAGGTTTTGCAGGAGGATCCAAGAACTAGGATCCTATCCTACATATCTTGCCCCCTTGACCATAGCACCCTGATTCTGAACAATGTCCTGAAACCTCTCCAAATAACAACTTGCCTTTACATGGAAGGTTCTGCTGGCTGCACCATGTCAGTCACAAGGCATTTGAAACCAATGGAAGATACACATGGCCCCACCACAGATGTTTTATCACATACCTGCCCACCAGTGCTCTAACCTACTACTCAACAGAGTCCAACTTACTGGCATCTCTGTTCTACACCATTTACATGAAACCCAGTCAATCAAGGCACTGTCTGGTATATTCATGATCAGCAACAGGACATCAAAAGGTTTTCCAGTGCCACCTGGTGATGGGAAATTCAAAAATTTCATGGTATTTATCTAGCCATTTTTCAAGGATGAAGTTGGAGGCACTGTGAGTTTCAATTCTTTCAGGAACCATTAAATGGTTAGGAAGCTCATTTCAATGAAATCTCTGGAGAACACTCACAGGTAAGGCTTCCCAAAGAGTGGCCAAAAGATCATATGATGTTATGCCCATTTAGGTCTACAATGTGAGGTCCATATGAGTTTTGACTCTCAACTATGGGTGCCAAGTCTTTCAGAATAAAATTTGTGGTATCCTGGCTGAGAGGCTCAGTGCTCTGTGGAAAGCCACCCTGGGCCTAGAACTCAGTTTCCAAGGGCAACGCTCATGCCTGGCTTCCTAAAATCTCAACACTATTTATGGCAATACTTCTCTGAGGTCAGTTCCAGAACTCAGACTCTAAGGGAATCACACCAGAGTTCAAGAACATGTGGACCAAGTCATCTCTTCCAACCGCCACCCAAATGACCACAATTTAAACCAAAACACTCCAACGTGGCGCTCATCTTCTTCCATATAGACACTCACAATAACCTATGGCTGGAGTTTTCCATGAGGGGCACACCCCAAGACCGTGTCCAAAATAAGCTCTCTTACACCTAATTTGCCTAAATTCAGGGTGGCCTGGACACCCTTCTTGTGAACCAGGAGAGATTAAGTAGGCCTCCCGTTAATACTGCTCCGCTTCTTCAATTTGAGGCCAAATGACTGTGGGGTTTGGATTCTTTATGTGAATTGGAGTCTTGAGAAAACCCAAGCAAATATGGGCTAGCCTCTGCAGGGCTTTGAAGAACTCATTTGACCCAAAGGATCCCTAATCTGACTTGATGGAGGTCAGGAAAGTTACAGAGGAAGGCGAGAGACTTCATCCACAAGGACTGCTCTTTTGGCCATTTTGTTTTTGGATGTAAACATGGGATCTTTCTTTAGATCCATCAGGAGCTGAGAATCTAAGTCACAGCCTCACACAGGGTAAATAGGCTGATTCAGACACATCCTTTCCAAAGCAATTAAGCAAAGAGCCACAGGTAATGCCCATTCATTTCCATTTGAAAACTGTTTTCTTCAGGCTTCAAAAAGTGGTGGACTGAGGAAAAGACCTTCCTGACATTCAGGGCAACAGAAGAATAGGTAAACAAAAGGCCCCAAGCAGGGTTTCTCCACTGAGACTTTCCTGGTCACACTGATATCTGAGTTTTCTGAGATGCTCACCATTCCCTTCAGTACATGGTCATGTCACAGAGCTTCGAGGTTGTACATATCTTAAACAGAAAACCATGAACCTATTCTGGAGAGTGGCCAGAATTCAGGAATAAAACAGGAACTAAGGAAGATAGCAGGTGTTGCACATCAATAAGGCAAGCTGCAGTCCATTCATAAATAGGACAGGATGAATGCTGTGAAGCTTTCTACTAGACAGGACATATTCATTGATGCATTCTCTTTTCTAATGTCTACAACCACGGACACAGTGGGATACACAGACATAGAAATTCTTGCCTTGTCAAACGACTTACAAGAAATAGTTCACTCCAAACAAAACAAACTGCCTTTCATACCTATTCTCAGAACATGAGACAAAACCACAAACCCACACCCACACAACAAAGGCAGCTCCTTTCCCCAAGTAGGTCTGTGACTATCCGGAGTGTCCTCTGACTGGTGGGCCTTACTATGTTCCCTGGAAATAGCCTGTTCTGTCTCAGATCTGGTCTTTTTGGCCAACTCTGTGAAGTTGTCAGGAGCCAGCGGTGAGCCACTGCCTGCTTTCTCAGGAAAGGCCCCTCTTCATAGCTTTCCTTGCATTTGGCCATCCTTACATCAGTAGGTCCCAAGAAAGACTGAGTCTGTCCTTGGTAAATCAAAATAAGTTTGACCACTGGGACTGGGACTGGGACTGGCTCTGGGTGCCTGGCTTCCTGGATTCCAAGTTCAGAGAGTTCCATCACCAAGGAAGTTAGGTGTGGTCACTTCCTTTTGGAACTGAATGAGGTCACTGCCTTGGCAACAACTTTGTCTTAACAGTTGCTTCCAAGGTCACCATGAGAAGGATGCTGCTCCTACTTCCTGTGACACTTTCACAGGTCAGAGTGGTATGTCAACCATAGGCATGCAGGAGCAGCTCTCAACACATGCCTGCTTTGGTACACCTTCTCTACATTAAGAAGAGAGTGGCTGATTCAGACACATCCCTTCATCCTGAGCAGGTTGTTTGCCATGGAAGACTTTTGCTCTCTCAGGTCCTTCGTACTTGCCTACATCTTCTCCAGGGATCATTTCTGCGTGGACCTTTGAGGTTTTCAGCAGGTGGAAGATCCTCTATAATTCTGTATTTTAATACCAATTCTGTCCCTGCTCTTCTGTAAAATTAGATTGAGAGAACAGTGTATGGTTAGGATTAATAACAGGTTCGATTTGGTTTAGAAAGGAAACTACACGGTTGAGCAAACAGGGTCCTAACGTTAGCAATAATATGAGGATTTTTAATGGACCGGCCATGGAAGATAAAAACGTAGTTAATCAGGTCACTATGTGAACCAAGACTCAAAGCTCCCTTTTGGGGCCTCTGTCTCTCTTTGACGCTCTTCAAGTCGTTTTCTTAATTTACTCATAGATTCTTTTACAACTCCAGTATTGTCGGCATAAAAACAACATTCTTCCCTCAATGCAAGCAAAAAGGCACCTTTCTCTCATAAAGAGGAGGTCCAACACTCGCCTGCTTTGTAAAACAACTTCAGCAAGAGAGAGGTTAAAATTCCTCTAAAGCTGTGATGTCGGTTTTTAATGTCTTTAAACTTTGGCATATTTCTGCTTCTAATTGTGTCTTTGTTGTGTCTCATGGACTAGCCCACCCCTTCAGCAACTATTATTTCTAATAGGATGGCTAAAGTGAGGGATACAGGTTCCCAGTGGAACCGGGTTGTATGCCCCCCTAGTTGATCTTTAAATGAACCTAAGTCATGATAGAGAACTCTGGAAAACATCTGCATCATTACATAATTAATCACATATATTGACCATTTTATGAAAACATAAATAATGTTAAAGTGTATAGAATTATACTGTTGTAGGGACGGACAAGGAAAGGGACCTAAGATAGCACCAAACACAGGAAAACAGTCTTATTTGGTTGCATCCGGATTTAGAGGGCATTGCTTCTGTTGTAATCAATTAATCCCCTGAAGCCCAAGTTTCGGTAGTTTTAGAATTTGTACCCAACATGTAAGGGAAGTGGCTCAGAAGTTCACAGTCTGTAGAAATTCACAGAAATCAGTTTTTGTTTTTGTTTTTGTTCCTCTGTTCTGGGCAAGTTAACTTTTCAAAGACACCTTGGAAAGGGAGAGCTTTTTTGTCTCTTTTTTTCTCCCTGCCAGCTGTCACCATGAAGCCCAATTGGTAACTTTTTTATCTTAGAAATCTAGCCATCTCTGTGAATCCCCAGCTCAAGGCCAGAGGCCTTGTTCACATATTTTGTGAAAATCTAGTAAGGCGGTGTCAAGCTTAGGGGTGGTGATTTTTTCAGCGAGTGGCCAAGTAGAACAGGGCAACACGAAAAGTGGAAGTTCATCTACATTGAACTCTTTCAGAGGGACTCTTTTGCTGAAAGACCTAATGTAAGCCTCGGTGAAGACTTCTGGAGAAGGTTATTTAAGACATATCTATGGACCTGGTACAGAGGGGGAAGACGGGGAAGGCGAGGCTGAGAGCAGCTCCGTGGATCTGAGAATGAGGAAGATGAGATGTAAAAGAATAATGGAAAAGGGGTTTGGGATTTTCCTAGAACAAAACTTGAGCAGTAGAACAGGTAGAGCAGAGGTGAAGATGGGAGTGAGTATTCCAAAAAGCCTGTGAGGGACTTTAAATTCTTAGTAACCTGTTTTCAGTGATGACAAAGCAACTTTAAAGGCTATTTTTATTACATCTTGGATAGGGGTCTGAGGGCTCTTCTCAGCTGGTTTGAGCTTTGGTTTAGCTTCTTAGAGGACTTGGTGGGACCTAGTGCAGGCACAGACAGAAAAAGAGAGGAGTGAGTGAGTGGAGGGGTTCCTCGGTACCTGCTACCTCAGCAAGGGGGCAATGGTCTGAGAACTGGCGGAGGTTTGGGTTTTTGATGTAGTAATTGGAGGGAAGAAATCAGGTTGCTGAGGTGGGAGTGACAGCAGAGAGTCTAGAGCAGAAGGCTGAGGGTGAGGAACTATTGGAGAAGCACAGTACAGGATGTGAGTGAAGGAGGGAAAAGGATTCCACATAGGGGAATTTTCCCCTTTTGAGCACTTGCCGAAGTTAAAAATGTCACGCAGAATTTGAGGATCTAGAGAACCCTCTGGGGGCCATAGTTTTTGGTTGTCTAATTGGTTATATGGCCAATGCTGTGTACTGAATTTGATGAGGAGTTTGGGTTCCACCAGGCAGCCCCGGTATGCTCACATCCCCATGAATTACACAAGAAGTTGGCTTTCCCCCGACACAGCCATGGCTGTTTGTGGCTTTGATAGTTCGCCGGGCATATATAGTAATCTAGGCTAACCAACCTGAATCTGGCTCGCGTTTCCGTGCATCCATAATGTTTGTTTCAATTATCTATGGTATGGAAGGGATTTAATGGAACTTTAGTGGGATCCTCTTCATTGGGGTTATCTCAATAGGAAAGACCTATACCAAGCTGAAAAATGTCTGGGTGGAGAGATAGCCACCAGGTCCCTAAGGGGGCTGTATGCGAGATAGACCATACTTCTTGTCTAGTAGGATTTCAGATCAGCCTTCACTGCTGAACAGGCTGATGAGGGTTAGGAGTACTGGTGGCCAAGGGGAGAGTCTATAGTCTTGTCCACATAGCGAATACGCAATTTGAAATGGTTACCAGTTTTTTCCAGTTTCCAACCAGAGTCTGGACACAGCGAAGGCTTGAGATGAGAGGCATGGATCCAAAAAGTGATTCTGTCTACTTTTATGCCTGTAGGTGTTATAAGTAGCACCTGGTATGTTCCTTTCCAGCGGGGTTCTAGGGATAACACCTGATGTTGTCTTATGTTGACGAAGTCTCTTACTTGATATTGATGTGGAATCCCCTCGTCCCCAGGTTGGTAGGCAGTGGCCAGCTGTTTCCACAGTTATCACTGAGTTCTTTCAATGGCTTTAAGTCTGTCAAGCAAGGGGTGTGGAAGGGATTGTTAGGCCTTAGAGTTGGGGATTAGGTCCCTTACTGGATGATGGGCATCATAGAGAATTTCATAGGGGGTGAGGTTACACAAAGAAACTGAGGGAATATTTCTCGCATGAAACAGTGCATAAGGCAGGAGCATAGTCCAATCTTTTATGCCGGTCTCTAAGCTTAATTTTGTTAAGGTCTGTTTAATGGTTCTATTTATTTTTTCTACCTCTCCTGAGCTCTGGGGTATATAAGCATAATGTAACTTACAATTAATCCACACCTGACTTACCTGGGCCATGAACACAAGTCCATTATTAGACCCTATTATCTTATACAGACCGTATCTTGGAAAAATATCTTCCAGGATCTTCTTGAGAACCATTTGCGCCGTTTTTTTTTTTTTTTTTCTGTGTGTGTGTGTGTGTGTGTGTGTGTGTGTGTGTGTGTGTGTGTAAGGCTTCAATCCATCCTGAGAATGTATCCACAAAGACTAGGAGATATTTAAGTCCATACCTTGCTGGCTTAATTTCAGTAATGTCCACTTCCCAGAATTGTCCTGGTCTGGTTCCTCGTAGGTGCTTTCGTCTAAGAAACTTGGAAGGGTAAGCATTAAACAATTGACTGACCCGACAGGCTTTTGTTACCAGTTCAATTATTTCCTTTCGCTGTGCGTCAGTTAGTGGAAAACTCTGTTCTTAATCCTACAGGAATGCCTGCAGTTTCTTTGAACCAAGGTGAGTGAGTTGATGTACATTTTTAACGTAGTGTAGGGCTTTCTGTAATTGCAGGCTGAGCTCAGTAAAGTTGAGGCGTTCAATGTCCGTGTCCTTAGATGTTATCTAAAACTTCCTGGTACTTAGGGGTCCATTGGAATTGGGCATCTCCCTTTAACAGCGGGTATAAAGGAGCAGCTAAGGACTCAAACCCATTTATCCATAACCTGCAAAACCCAGCAATCCCAAGAAACTCTTAGTTGTCTGCTGTAAGATGGGCTTGGTATCTGCTCAATGGTTTGTTTTCTGGGCTCAGTGAGCCATCGTTTACCGCCCCTAAGAAAATAGTCGAGGAAGATTACTTCTTGCTGGCAAATTGGGCAATTTTGGCCGAAGCTCTATACCCGAGTTGAGCAAGCTCGGATAATAGTGCTTGGGTCCCAGTTCAGTTTTCCTTGGTGTTGGATGCCAGTAGCAGGTGATCCACATATTGAAGCTGGGTGAATTCGGGGTGTGTAGTTCTGAAATTGTTGAGATCTCTGTGGAGGGCTTCATCAAAGAGAGTGGGGGAGTTTTTGAACCCCTCTGCGAGTCTAGTCCAAGTTAGTTGACTAGACTTTCCGGTTTCTGGGTCTACCCACCCAAAAGCAAACAGCAACTGACTATCTTTATGCAGAGGCAAGCAAAAGAAAGCTTGTTTTAAGTCCAGAACAGTATACCATTTCTGCTCAGGGTTCAGAGTGCAAAGCAGATTGAACAGATTAGGTACCGTGGGGTAAATGTCCTGCACTCTGTTGTTGATCTCTCTTAGGTCTTTAACAGGGTGATAGTCCCTGGTTCCTGGCTTTTTCTTCTAATAGCAGGGGAGTGTTCCAGGCCAATTGACAGGGCCTTAGGACCCCTAAGGCCAGATATTTCTGAATATAGGGCCTTATCCCATCTTTAGCTTTTTATGCTTAGAAGATATTATTTGACATTGATTGGGGAGGCTGAGGTTTTTAAATCCACTGTTATTGGAGGTTGTTTCACGGCCAGGCCTAACACAGCAGTTTTTGCCCATGCATCTCGGTAATATGTTATCCATTTCTGGGGTACCTTGCCTGTTTGATCAGTCTTGGGGGGTGTGAAGAGTGGACGTTCATCTTCTACTAATATAGTGAAAGCCGTGACTATAGGAGTTTTTACTGAAGGATTTAGAAATTTCATTTGGGGGCCTTCAGGGTTAAAAGTTATTTTGGCCCAGAGCTTGGTGAGCAGATCTCTGCCCATCAATGGGTGCGGGCATTCTGGGATTACTAGGAAGGAGTGATGGATTTTTCCTTTCCCCAGGTCCATGGTCCTCTTAGAAATCTAAGCCCGATATTTACTGCCGTTAGCCCTTTGAACTACAGACCTTTTATTTGATAGACGGCCCAATGGGGCCTTAAGGGCTGAGTATACTGCTCCTGTATTCACTTCAAAGTTTACTGGGGTCCCCTACACTTCAAATCTTACCCTGAGCTAGGGGAAAGAATCTGAGCCCCAACTTTCTTAGTCATCCCCCAGAGTCAGAATGGCTGGCTGGCATGTCTGTCTCTTTATAGGGCACTCTTTGGCCCAGTGTCCTTTTTTTTTACAGTAGGCACATTGATCTGAGGCCAGGGTGGCCTGTGGCACGGGCCCAGGTATCGCTTCCTGTCACCTTATGTCTTAATTTCTGGCCTCTTTCTTGTTGTGAGCAGGATCTTAGTCAATGCCTTAGTCTTTCTTTTGCTTCTCTCATCCTCCCTCTGCTCCCTTTCTTTTTCCCTGTTTCTCTCTTATAGTATACTTTTTCGGCTTCTCTGACTAAATCTCTCTTTTAACTTTTTTTTTTTTAATATCCATGGCAGCTTCAACAATTAAGGCCATCGTGACAGATGCCTTTTGATCTGCTGCCTGAGGATCGAAAGGAGTATATCTCTTATATGCCTCCATAATTCTCTCTAGAAACATAGAGGAAGATTCATCAGGCCTTTAAATAATTTCTCTTACCATGGCCAAATTAGTTGGTCACCTAGCGGCCCCTTGGATACCCGCAATTAGAGCCTGGCAATAATTGGACAGATGCTCCCTATCTTCAAAGGTGTTGGGGTCCCAGTTGGGTTGGTTAAAGGGGAAGGCAGCTTTTATTATGTTGGGAAGTTGTGTTGGTCGCCCATCAGGTCCGAGGATATTTTTTTCTAGCTTCCAGGAGGTTTTTCTCTCATTCCTCTGTCATGAAGAGAGTCCCTAGGAGTTGTTGGCAGTCATTCCAAGTAGGCAGGTGTGAAAACGTTGGCGAGTTCTCTGAGTTTTTTTAGCCGGGCCAGCTTCCTCCAGGGAAGGAGGCGCTGTGTGTGTCATGGGACAGTCATCTGGAGGGCGCTGGGCCATTCTGGCTTCCTCGAATGGTGGAGAGGCTGAGTCAGCAGCAGGGGAATTACTTACAGGGTTTTGGGGGTTGGGGGACAAGGGCAGAGGATAAGGACGAGTAGAGTCTTGAGACTCAGGGAGAACAGAGGGTGGAGGTTGAGGAACAGAGAGTTTGAGAGATAGAATCATAGGGGAAGGAGTAGTAGTGGGTGCAGGGACAAGGAAAGGCTTCACCCATGGAGGAGGAGATTTGCAGAGGTCCTGACAAGTTAAGATATATGGCTATTGATCTGGATGTCTATGTGGCCCCAGCTGAAAGACAATATCTCAGACTTTTCAAATTAGTGCGAAGTAGAAACATCCTTCTAGAGGCCATCCGACTACAAAGGTGGGTTATTCTGAGACACAGAATCTGCCAGGTCTGGTGTTTTAATGAAAAAGAAAGATTGTGAGCCCTTAAGCAGACTTTGGTCCAGTGATTAAGGGTCAGGGACAGAGGCATTGAAGTGCTCTGTCCCATAATGAAATATACACAGACAGTGAAAGCAACAACACATGACACAGACAAGACAAGACAATAAAGACAGGCAATGGACGTCCAATACTGAGACCAGGACTGAGTAGCCGGCAAAACCTGATGGGCTGGCAATTCCGAATCTGAAAGAAAATATCACTGAGTCGAGGAGACTATGGTTCCTTGATTTCCCGAGTCCATCCCCCAGGGACATGGCCTGTGGCTCTGTGACATGTGTGTCAGCCACCGTGGGAGAGAGCTCACGCTCTTTACCAATAGCCATTTTGTCAAACCCTAACCTGAATCCTGAAACCAGAAAGAGGGGCCTTATTTACCCCCAGAGCATCCCGTTGGGGGTCTTTCATCTGCAGCTGCCGGATCTCGCTGGGGCCACCAGAAGTAAAGGTCGGGTGAGCATCGATGAAAGAGACCACCAAGAGACTGTCTAATGCAACAGCAAAGGGTTTATTGGGAGTCCGGCATGCAAGGGCTCAGAGCTCGCTTGAACAGAGCAGAGAGCCCTGAGAACAGCTTAAGAAGTGCTTATATATTTTCCTTGGAGAGGGCAGGGAGGGAAGTTTATTGATGGGTAAGGGCGAGTGGGCGGTTTGCGTGCAAATGGTTGATGGAGTACATTCTGCAGTTTGGCAGTTGGGGGCAGCACATTCTGGGAACAAGAAGAGCAAACAGTTCTCAAGATTTCAACAGTGTTTTATTAAGCATACAGAAAAACAGGAAGTGACAAGTACCTATTTTATTAACCTTTCAATATAAGTATGAAAACAGAAATCTAGGTTAGATTTGAAGCCCAGAAGTTCATTTGGCCCTTGATTGGTATACTTAGCTTTGAATTACGTTCCGTAGAGATGTCCCAGAAATATGGATATACAATGACACAGGACCTTGTACCTTCTCAGAGGTCAGTTCCAAAACACAGTCTCTAAGGGGAATCACACCAAAGTTCAAGACAAGATGGACTCAATTATCTCTACCAACCACCACACAAATGACCACAATTAAAACCAAAACACTCCCAAATGGCACTCATCTTCTTCCAAATAGACACTCTTCATAACTTCTGGCAGGAGGATTCCATGAGAGGCGCAGCACAAGACAGTGTCCCAAATAATCTCCCTTTCCCCTCATTTGCCAAAAGTCAGAGTGGCCTGGACACCCTTCCTGTGAACCAGGAGTGATCAAATATGCCTGCCATTAATACAGCTCTGTTCTTCAATTTGAGGCCTACTGACGGTGGGGTTTAGATTCTTTATTTGAATTGGATTCATAAGAAAACCCAAGAACCTATGGGCTAGCATCTGCAAGGCTTTGAAGAACTCAATTGACCCAATGGATCCCTTTTCTCACTTGATTGAGGTCAGGAACCTTACAGAGGAATGCGAGAGACTTCATCAACAATGACTGATTTTTTGGCCATTTTGATTTTGGATCCACACATGGGATCTTTCTTTAGATCCATCAGGTGCTGATAATCTAAGCCACAGGCTCACACAGAGCCAAGAGGCTGATTCAGACACATCCCTTTACAATGCATTTAAGCAAAGAACCACAGGTGATGCCCATTCATTTCCGTTTGAAAACTGTTTTCTTCAGGCTTCACAAAAGCGTGGCCTGAGGCAAAGACCTTCCTGACATTCAGGGCAACATAACAATAGGTAATCAAAAGGCCCTTCACAGGGTTTCTCTACTGAGACTTTCTGCGTCACAGTGATATCTGACTTTTCTGAGATGCTTGCCATTCTCTTCAGCTATCCAGTACATGTCCATGTCACAGTGCTTGGAGGTGGTACATATCGTGGATGCAAATGCATGAACCTATTCTGGAGAGTGGCTAGATTTCAGGAAGAAAACAGGAACTTAGGAAAATAGCAGGTGTTGCCCATCGATAAGGCAAGCCCTAGTGCATTCATAAATTGGGCAGGATGAATGCTGGGAAGCTTTCTACTTGACAGGAAACATCCATTGATGCATTCTCTTTTCTAATGTCTACAAGCACGGACACAGTGGGATACACAGACATAGAAACACTCGCCTTGTGAAACAACTTACTAGAAACAGTTCACTCCAAACCAAACAAACCGACTTTCCTGCCTATTCTCAGAACATGAGACAAAACCACAAACACACATCCACACCCACAAAGGCACCTCCTTCCCCAAGTAGGTCTCTCACTCTCCAGAGTATCCTCTTACTGCTGGGCCATACTATGTTCCCCCGATATGGCGTTTCCTGTCTCAGATCTGGTCTCCTTGTCCAACTCTGTGAAGTGGTCAGGAGCCAGCTGTGAGCCACTACCTACTTTTTCAGGAAAGGCCCCTCTTCAGAGAACTCCTGGCATTTGGCCATCCTCACATCAGTAGGTACCAAGAAAGACTGACTCTGTCCTTGCTAAATCGAAGCAAGTGAGACACTGGGACTGGGACTGAGACTGACTCTGTGTGCCTGGCTTCCTGGATCCCAAGTTCAGAGAGTTCCATTACCAAGGGATTGAAGTGAGGTCACATCCTTCAGGAACTGAATGAGGTCACTGCCTTGGCAACCACTTTGTCCAAACAGTTGCTTTCAAGCGTACCATGAGAAGAAGGCTTACCCTATTTTCTGTAGCACTTTCACAAATTAGAATGGTATATCAACCATAGGCACCAAGGAACCGCTCTCCACACAGGCCTGATTTGGTCCATCTTCTTTATATTTGGAAGAGAGCCTTTAGTCCAGGGAGCACTGCAGTGAACCTCTGCACTAAAACTATTAGCAAGCACCTGATGGAGGACGCCTCCATAGGTAAGTGGCTCCTTTATAACATCTGATATCTGGTTAAGGGAGATCTCTTCTGATGACAGAGATGTGGCACGGGGAGGCTCACATATACTTCTGTCCAGGACAGTAACGAGAATCTTTCTGTCCTCTGTTCTGTTCTGTAGGGAATTCCTCTGGAACTGTAGAGAGGTGCCGACGGGCACGCATGCACTCCTACCCTGGAGCTTTAGCAAGATGTTGCACTCTTGCCCTGTTTCTGTGTTTAGGCGCTGGGCTTCTGTTTTTTTGTGTTCTGTGTTCTATTTTTTGGTTTTTTGTTTGTTTGTTTTTGTTCGTTTTGTTGTGTGATATTGGTGGTAAAAACTTAAGTATATTGGACATGAAAATCAGAAATAAAGAGATTAAGCCTGACACCCCTTTGGACTGTGTTTTAAGGAACTGCAATGAACTTTATCCCCCATTGTAAAGCAGGATGATAGAAGCCCCTAGCTGGCTGCCTGGAGCACACCCATTGCAGAGGGCTATGCCTGCTGGGGACCTAAGAACTGAGTATCTCCCAGGTTAACAAGTGAAACTCCTTTAAAACCCCTTGTCCCTCCAGATAAAGAGAGTCACAACTTTGGCAGAGTCCCCTGTGTTTCTCCTTTGTTAGCCAAGCAATAAAACTCCTTTTTTCTTTTTCTCAAAACCCAGTCCTCATTATTAAATTTGTATTAATTGGCTTCAAGGTCAGGAACCAAACTTTAAGTTACAAATCTTGTACCCCCCCTCTGCCCCGGAACTTTGTGAGAGCTATCTACTGAAATGTTAGGAGATAGAGCATGCTTGCTGTGGAACTGAATCAGAGGAGCTAATCCTGTATGTAAAAGGGGAAACTGAGGGACTCCCAGCAGCTGCCAAAGCCCTGTTGATTCAGGGAATTACCTCCTTCCTTCCCTGCACTGTAAGGATTATGCCACCTCTGTCTTGTTAAAAAAAGAGAAAAAGAAAAAGGTGACACTAAATGCAGTAAAGTCACCATGGAGACACTTTATTTTACATTTCAGGTTGCCCTTCTGTGAAAACATCTGGTCCCCTTGTGGGGACATCTATGGTGCCACTGCTGTAGGAGATTTTTCTCTTATCTGCTCTGGTTTAAAGGGTTCTGTCTGACAGCCATAGTCTGAACCTCCTTTCTGTCTGTATTGTGTCTTAGTTTCTGGCCCTTTAAGACATCTGCAATAATGTGTTGATATTATAAATTGTTTTTGGGGAATGATCTTAGCTGAATGTGTGTCTAAATGATGATGTTTTATTTTAACAATCTGGTAACTGAATGGGTTTTTGAAGCATTGCACAATCTTGGAGTAAAAAGTCGGGTTTAGGTAATTGTTTAGTTTATGATTTCAGATAATTCATGCCAGAGAACTTAAATACTTAGGATGGATAACTGAAAAACTCTACTTCCAAGTTGGCAAGAAACTTCCCAATCATACGGTCTTTTTTTTTTTTTTTTCACCAATTTTGAATTGGGTAGCCTGGGAAAATGTCACTGTGTGTACCAGTGCATTAATTTGGACATAAATAGTAAATCATAGTATGGTGTCTGTTGACAAAACAAGATGTAAAGATATAAAATTTTGTGAATTGTATCTTAAACTTGTATCATAATTTTCAACATCTGAACCTAAAAATTATGGTTAAAATGCCTTAGTCCTGAGATGTCTGTTCAGAATAGCAGTTTTTTTGCTGCTCCTTCCAGACCTCAGCCATGACTTATGTTGAAATGCAAATGAAAGAAGCCTGCAAGCTTTGTAGGAGAGTGATTTGAGGTCTAAGGGAAAAAAAGGTAAATTGTATGTTATTTACTAATTACTGGCAAGTCATTTTTTCTAGGACTCTTATTTTTTTTCTTAGATACTTTATGTTTTTTGACCTCATGATTTTGAGCATACAGACCTAGGTTAATGTTTTTCTGATCAGTTCTATCTTTGACCAACTGTGGACTTTTTGAAACATTGCAATAAAGATTTCAACTACGAAAAGCTACAAGGCCTTTACTATTATTATGTGTGCACAAATTGTTATGTGTTGTATGTCTATATATACATATATCCGTATATCATATATATGATACACAAATTAACATATATAAGGAGCACTCATAAAAAAATAGCGCTCGTAAAAACAAATTTTAAAAAAGTGGATCCAAAGATCTTTAATTCATGTGATTTAAATGTTTCAATTTAAATTGGATAAAGAGATAAAAACAAATGTCTTTAAATTTAAGCTTACAAAGTTTTCTAGGTGTTCAAACATCTAACAAAATATTAACATCTACAAAATGTCTAATATGCCTTGGCTCTAGTACCTTTCCTTCAACATAAAAATGGTTTACACTGTTCAATACATTTCTCTAACTTTTTGATAAATAAGTAAAGTAAATTTGATATGGGATTACTCATTCATGAGTACTTTTGTTAGATATCTGATTGATTTACTAAGATCTGCATTTTTTTTAGTAAACTCTGTATAAGATTGTAAAAATCAGTCATGTGTTAATGAGACAAAAATTTCTTAAAACATAAGTTTACCCATAACATTGAGTTTATTAAGATTTATGTTTTCTAGAGCAAGCAACCATAAAAATTAAACAACTGATTAAATAAAAACTGTTATTCTAGAGCACCGTACTGCCATTTCTTTAAAAGCCAAACTTGATTAATGTAGAAACATAAATGTAATTGTTATGCTATTAATGTTTTCATATCTTACAGGTATGGAAGTCTGTAAGGTAGAAACGTTTAAAGAGTATTATATCAAGCTGGTGCTCTGAAGTTGTGTGGTAAAAAATATATTGTGGATTTATTTACCTGTTATCAATAAGATATGTAAATTTTTATGTTACTTTTTACATTGGGGAACAATTTAAATGTATTTTTAAGTTAATTAGAGCCTAATCTTTGTAAAGGTTAAAAACTTTCAGCCTTTCTTTAATTCATGTTTTAAATGTGATATCATATGTTGTTAGCTAATGTTCATGTGACCTCAAACAATTTATTTAAACATTGTCAAATGATATTTAAAAATAAAGATCAGCTTTAGAACTAAAATAGTTAAGATTTATAAAGAGCCCTGCCTTTCCTGAGATAAGGCTGTGTGTCCCATCTTACTACATGTGAGAATGACTATGAAACGATTAGGTCAGATAATATTTCTTTAAAGTTATGTTAAAAAGTTTTTTTTTTATTGTCAATATTCCTAGGATCTCAAACAGGGGATATAATGTATAACTCAGCCAAAAAATTCAGGGAAGATATTACACGAACTAAGTATTTTTACTTTTGTTAATTTTAGTTTGAAATTTTCTTATAAGTGATCTAAAGATTCCCTGTTAGTGTTTTACAAATGCGTTGCTATAAGAACACAACATGGGTTTATTCAAGATAATAAGTCATCAACTACAATACAGACAGAATAATACAGATCCCAATTAATAAAAAGGTAATTATAAAGTTATAGACATTAAAGCCCAGTACTCTTAATGTAAGGCTGTTAAAATTTATTTGCTGGATTTTTAAGATTAGGATTTAAAATGAATGTTAAATGAAAAGGGCCAAGAAAACCAATATTTGGCTCTTGCCCTCTGAGTCAGTCTGAATCCAGGGAACAGGGGACTTCTCTAAAGAGCTTTGCAACTCTGGGCCACATAACCTCCTGATCAGGGAGATTAATGAGACCACTGAAGAACAGAAAGCCAATCAGTGCATTTGTTACAAAGAGGAGAGTCATCAGAGAAAGGAGACATCCCTGATGCTTCTGAGGGAAGCCAAATGGTCAAGCAAGACCTGGACCCACCTAGCGCAAATGGCACTAGCAGAACTGAGAATCTCCTCTCAAGTTTCCCCAGAATTGATTCCCACAAAAGCTCAGCTGACTGTTAACAATAGATAGAAACAAAAGTCAGTTTGACTGCTTCATCTTAAACACTTAGCAAAGACAGTTAAGACCAAAATACAGCCACTCCTGGGCATTTTAAATAATAATAATAATAATAATAATAATAATAATAATAATAATAATAATAAAATTTTAAGGTATGCACTTTATCTTATCCTCCCAAAATAAGTAAGACTGGAGGCTACAAAGAAGGATTCTCACACAGGAATGCCTAATACTTATAAAAAGAGACTATCAAGAAGAGCTGCCACAGGCAGAAGTTTTCAGTTTAAGACCTACAGATATTCCTAACCTACACAGGTAGGCTTGGTGTTTGCTAGTACGATTATCCAGCCCTGAGTAACAGAATTAAAGGTTTCTCTATTAGACGCAGAGGTCATATTAGTAAAAGGATTTTTACAAGATCAGATGACATTAAATTATTAAACTGTGTCTTATTGGGAGGGCCAACTGTAACACTTAAAGTTAAATATTAAGTTGACAGTCCTGATAATTGGGGATATTAAAGACTGGTGAGGGAATTTCTATACAGTGACATGTTCCAGCTGCTGCAACATTTATTCAGTACTCATGGTTTTTGTTTCACTCATAGAAGAATCCATTCACAGATGACTTTACAACCTGTTCTTCCCCAACCTGACTTCAAACCGAACTGACTTCTAAAGGGCAACTCATGTCTCTCAACTGACTTCTAATAGTCAACTCATGTCCCTCACGACGAGCCCACTCACGTCACCCTGTTTCAGGAGAGAAGAAGAAAAAATTAGTGATGCCACTCTTTTTACAACAATGGAGAGAAAGATAATAGACTATCAATATAAATAATTAATTAAGTCAGGTAAAATCAGGGAGATCGGTTTTGGGTGAGTTGTAAAATTTTGGAGACTCTTATCAGAGGGATAAAAATTTCCTCAGTGTTCTTCCCATAATCTATCAAAGATTTGAAAGGGACACAGAGAAAAGGGGGAAATTGTAGACCCAACCTGATCTTTTATTAAAATTGGGAGCCATCATGCCACAAAGCCATGAAAAGATAATTTTGGCTTTACCATAAATTACTTCAAATTCTGAACCTGCGTGGAATGCCTGCCCACGTCTTGAACTCACGCATGCCCAGCTCTCTGACCAGATAGCAGCCCTCTCTGAAACTTTAGTGACACATCACAAATATTTGCCTTCTCTGGCCAGACAACAACCCTCTCTGAGGCTCTAATGGTCCTCATGAATTCTGATGTAGGGACAGCAAAAAAATTGTAAACTACCTTTAATGTGATGTTTATCAGAGTTCTGTTATCTGTAACCCCCCTTTTGTGTAACTTTCTGGGCTATAAAACTGGGCTGTAGGAAAGCTGGGGATGCTGTCTTGTTCCCACCATTTTGGGAGGGAGAGGCAGCACGGCCGGTGGAAATAATAAGCTTAATTTTATTTGATTTTAATTTGAGTCAGTGGTCTTTTCTAGCATCCTGGTCTAACAGGTAAACACTCCAAAGACGTGGAGCTCTGCCGGCCTAAAGACTTCTTGAGAAACTTCCTCTGAGGTTGGGCACTTGAAATATATGTTGTTGTAAGGAGATTTAGCTTCCTTTCTAGTGACACCATAAAATCTGGGTCTGCATCTACGTGACCTGGAGGACATGGTTTTTTGTATTCTAATGAACATGAGGCAGCAGTGCTGAATTTTGTATTTATAGGTAAACTGTGGCCACTTGGTGCTCAGTGTCTCCCTGTGTGAACTGTGAAGCCATTTGGTCATCCTCCACTTTTCGTGGTGTTTCTTGCTGCTGCACTGGGAGTTTGGTATTTGCTTCATGAAATACAACGAGTTCAACTGGGACCCAGTATTGGAGGGAGTTCTGTCACTTGTGGTGACAGAGAATGCACCAACCAGGCTTCTATCTCACAAAGCTTGCCCATTTGTCCATAGAAATCTGACTCTGAACTTTGCCCAGAACCCTCTCCATGTAACAAGAAGGGTCTGCTGGCTGCACCATATCAGTCACAAGCCATTTTGAAGGCAATGGAAAATCCTCCTGGCCACACCACAGATGTATTATCACACACCTGCCCACCACTGCAATAGGCCCACTACTCAGCAGGGTCCAACTTACTGGCATCTTTGTTCTACACCATTTTCATGAAACCCCATCAATCATGGCATTCTCTTGTACACTCATGATCAGGAAAAAGACATCCAAAGGTTCTCCAGTGCCACCTGGTTAAGGGAATTTCAAAAAATTTATTGTATTTATTTAGCCATTTTTCATGGATGAAGTTGGAGGCATTGTGGGTTTCAGTTCATTCAGGAACCATTAAATGGTGAGGAAACTCATTTCAATGAAATCTCTGGAGAAATCTCACAGGCAAGTCATCCCATAGGGTGGTCAAAAGGTCACATGAAGCCAGGCCCATTGAGGTCTTCAATGTGACGTCCATGGGTGTTCTGACTGTCAACTATGGCTGCCACATCTTTCAGAATAAAATCATGTGATATCTTAGCTGAGATTCCAAGGCTCTGTGGAAAGTCACCCTTCTTTTTTGATCTCAGTTTCCAAGGGGAAATCCAATGTGTGGCCTCCTAAAATCTGAACACAGTTCATGGCAATATTTCTCTGAGATCAGTTCCAGAACTCAGACTCTAAGGGGAATCACACCAGAGTTCAAGCCCAGGTAGACCCTGTCATCACTTCCAAGCACTACACAAATGACCACAATTAAAACCAAAACACTCCCACAAGGCCCTCATCTTCTTCCATATAGACACTCATCATAACCTGTGGCTGGAGGTTTCCATGAGGGGCTCAGCCCAAGACAGTGTACAAAATAAACTCCCTTGCCCATAATTTGCCTAAAGTCAGGGTTGCCTGGATACCCTTCCTGAGAACCAGGAGTGATCAAATAAGCCTGCCATAAATACTGCTCTGCTTCCCCAATTTGAGGCCTACTGACTCTCGGGTATAGACTCTTTATGTGAATTGGAATCATGAGAAAACCCAAGCACATATGGGCTATCATCTGCAGTGTTTTGAGAACTCATTTGACACAAAGGATCCCTATTTTCACTTGATGGAGGTTAGGAACGTTACAGAGGAAGGCGAGAGACTTCGTCCACAATGACTGCTTTTTTGGCCATTTTGGTTTTGGAAGCACACGTGGGAACTTTCTTTAGATCCATCAGGTGCTGAGAATCTATGCAACAGCCCCACACATGGCCAAGAGTCTGATGCAGACACATTCCTTTCCAAAGCAATTAAGCAAAGAGCAACAGATGATGCCCATTAATTCCCCTTGAAAACCGTTTCCTTCAGGCTTCACAAAGGAGTGGCCTGAGGCAAAGACCTTTCTGACATTCAGGGCAACAGAACAATAGATAAGCAAATGGCCCATTGCAGGGTTTCTGGAATGATATCTGAGTTTTCTGAGATGATCCCATTCCCTTCAGCTATCCAGTACATGGCCATGTCACAGAGCTTGGAGGTGGTACATATCGTGGACCCAAAACCCTGAACCTATTCTGGAGAGTGGCCAGAATTCAAGAAGACATACAGGAACTTAGGAAGATAGTAGTTGTTGCCCATCCATTAGGAAAGCCACAGTCCATTCATAAATTGGGCAGGATGAATGCTGTGAAGTTTTCTACTAGACAGGACACATCCATTGATGCATTCTCTTTTCTAATGTCTACAACCACGGACACAGTGGGATAAACAGACATAGAAACACTCGCATTGTCAAAAGACTTACTAGAAACAGTCCACTCCAAATCAAACAAACCGACTTTCCTATATATTCTAAGATCATGAGACAAAACCACAAACTCACACGCACACCCACAAAGTCAACTCCTTCCCCCAAGTAGGTCTGTGACTATCCGGAGTGTCCTCTGACTGATGGGACATACTACGTTTCCCCGAAATGGGCTTTCCTATGTCACATCTGGTCTCCTTGGCCAACACTGTGAAGTTGTCAGGTGCCAGTAGTGAGACACTACCTGCTTTCTCAGGAAAGGCCCCTCTTCAGAGCTCTCCTGGAATTTGGCTATCCTCACATCAGTAGTTACACAGAAAGACCGATTCTGTCCTTGGTAAATCCAAACATGTGTGGCCACTGGGACTGGGACTGGGAATGACTCTGGGTACCTGGCTTCCTGGATCCCAAGTTCAGAGAGTTCCATCACCAAGAAAGTTATATAGGTCACTTCCTTCAGGAACTGAATGAGGTCACTGCCTTGGCAACATCTTTGTCCTAACAGTTGCTTCCAAGTGTCCCAATAGATGGAGGCTGCCCCTACTTCCTGTGACACTTTCACAAGTAAGAATGGTATATCAAACATAGGCACCCGTAAACAGCTCTCCACACAGGCCTGGTTTGGTCCATCTTCTCTACATTAAGAAGAGAGAGACTGCTTCAGACACACCCCTTCATCCTGACCTTTTTTTTTTTTTTTTTTTTTGTCATGAAAGATGACTTTCGCTCTCTCAGGTCCTTCATAGCTTTCTATATCTTCCCCAGGGTTCACTTCTGCATGGACCTTTGAGGTTCTCAGCAGGTGGAAGATCTCTTACATTTCTATATAAGAACAACTTTGTCCTTGCTTTTCTGTAAAGTTAGGTTGAGGAAACAAAGTATGGTTAGGATTAATAACATGATTGATTTGGGTTAGGAATCATTCTGCTGCATGAATAATGATATTGGGAACCTGCAATATTTATAAGGATATATAGAGGTGAAATATATGTATGAAAACACAAATCTAGGTAAGATTTGAAGCCCAAAAGGGCATTGGATCCTTGATTGGGATACTTTACTCTGAATTATGTTGTGCACATGTGTCTCAGATAAATCTATACATAATGGCATAGGACCTTGTACCTTGGATAATTGAATGTTGAAGAGAACATCCAGTCAAAAAAGGATAGTTGGTAGGATTAGGAAGATACTTGATAGGATTAGAGAAAAGAGTCAGTATAGGATTTGGACAAAAACTTCCTTAGCAATAGGGTTTCAGGTAGACAGAAAATGTAAATGTCAGCACATTTGAAGAGTCAGTCACAATGATGAACTGGGGAAAATATGTAGGAAAGCAGATATCATTAGAGACATTAGGAAATCAGGCAAATGATGAAGTGATTGATAGGATTAGACATTTTCAACAGGCTTGAGGTTGAATACATAATCTTAGGAAGAAACAAATATGTAGTCACCAATAGGATTGACATTTGAGAGCATTAGGCAACATGGACATGGGTGATTTTCATAATCCATACTCACATTCCATTTAGGCTTTGGTACAATTGTAAGTGTGACTTTGCATTTTGTGGCCAGAATATTACTGTGATAAAATGTATATGTAGATCAGGTGACATGAGTCTTTCTTGCACCATTTCTGGGAGCAATATTTAGAAGAGATATAAATTAGTATTGGGGGCACAAATAGGTGTACCATGTGTGAATATATAATATAACAGATTCCAACTTTAGAAATTGGAATAAATTGATATCTGAAAATACACAGGAAATGTCATATTGACATACATACATTCATTCCAACCAGTTATACATCTAATGGTAATATTAGGGTTGTGGTTTATCATAAAGTGTGTGTGAGTTTTGATTCAAAATTGATTATGGAAATCGAAAATAATGTGTTTGGAAAGAAGTCTCAATAAATAACCAGTCAAAAGCAAGGAGGAATACATGTGTACTGAAGCAGGAAGTGATTGAATGTGTTTCAAATGTCTTTAAATTTGTGAACTTGTGGATGAAATGTATATACTATGATGTACAAAAACTGAAGAAATAGTAATGTACCAGTGTTAAATAAAAATGAACGTCAAAATACACATCATGCCCCTTTGGAATCTACTTGCATTGATGTTAAATTGGGTCAGTTACAGTAGAAATATAAGGATTTGTTTGCACCATTCAGTGAAGTGAGTTTTCAGTACTAGAAAACAAATATGTATTTCAGGTGGATGAATATTTCTGAAAATAATCGTATGAAAATTTGATTATAAAACCACATACATGAGCATGAGTGAATTATTTAGGGAGTGTATAATAGGACACATATATTTTATATTTGGAAAAATCTAGAGAATATATATATATATATCTCACAGAGAAACATTAGAAAGTAGCAATATATATGCCAATCAAAATTCATCGTGAAATATATATCATCCACCGATCCAAAAATATTAATTTTACTGAACATGGATTTATGTATAATGTTGTTCAACTAAAAATTTCACTCATAGTTTGAATTTTCAGTTCCAAAAGCGTTTAGGAGGGGTGATCTCTTCTCATACTTTGTTTCTGCCAAGTTAGCCACCTCACAAAAATGTACGTGTGATACCAGGTATGATTTTATATGTGCATATAAAAATACATGTGCTGAATTGGCTACAGAAAAAAGGAGACAGAAATTCACATATGTGTTAACTTTAAAAACACATGGAGTACTATTTCAACAAACAATTGACAAGATTTATAACTCCTACACTATATCATGCAAAAGGCAAGACCAACTATACACCATGCCTCCTCTGAACTGCTTGTATTAATATTATGTTTGGGTTATTTGTCTCCATCATATTAGGATTAGTAGTCAGAGTCTATTAGGATATGGGTTACTGACAGGGATTCAGTATTTCGAATGGAAAATTGGAAAATGAATCCAATGTGTATGTAAATATGTGCTACACAAAAATCTTCCCACTCTCATCCAGAACAATACCTTGAAAACACCTTCACCCCATGTAAGACACAATTAGAGGAGAAGAGTTAGAAAATCCATGAATACATATCTGGAATGGAATGCGATCAGAAGTTCACAACCTTGGAAGTGTTAGAGGAGTTTCCAAAAGTAAGGGACAGGGTAAACACTTCAAAAACATGGAGGTCTGTTGTCCTAGAGACTTCTTGAGATACTGCCTGTGAGGTTGGGCACTTGAAATATATGTTGTTGTCACGTGCTTTAGCTTCCTTTCTAGTGAAATCATCAACCTGGGTCTGCATCTATATGACCTGGAGGACATGGTTTCTTATTTTCCATCCGTGGGTGGGCCCCTTGCTTAAGAGCTCTGGCTACTGGACAAATTTTACACAAAGAAGCCTCTAATCTGACTTTTGGGGCCCCTTGAACTATCTACTCCCCACATCACTTGAAAGATCTTTTACCTTAAAAGGGTCTTCAAACCCTCCCTACATCCAGAGTTCTGTCGCTCCTCACTTCCTTTCTGGAAAACCCTAATATTATTTTCCTCCCCTGCTCTGCACTGAACCCTGCCTCACTGCTCCCAATAACTCCCATGTCTCACACACCAACTCAAAATTGCTTGGAAAACTTAGATGATTTCCTCCCCTGTCATTCTTCCATTTTTGAGAGACCACTCACCAAGCCTGACCTTATCTGGTTTACTGACAGCAGTTCCTTTAGGCAGAATGGAACTCATTACTCTGGATACGCTGTATTTTCAGCCACTGAGATTATAGAGGCCAAAGTTTTGCCTTCAGGAACTACAGACCAGCAGGCTGATTTTATAGCATCCACTCGTGCCTGCCTTCTAGCATAAGGCAAATCCCTCACCCTCTAAAATGATTCAAAATATGTCTTCCATATCTTATTATCCCATGCTGCAATTTGAAAGAAGCGAGGCCTACTTACCACCAAAGGTAATGCAATCACTAATTCAGCTCTTATAACCAATCTGATAGAGGCCTCCCACTTACCCACCCAGTTGGGAGATGTCCATTGTAGGTCCCATCAGAAGGACGGCTCTCTTATCACTGAGGGCAATGCCAAAGCTGACCAGGTGGCACGAATGGCTGCTACCACTTCCAATCATGGCCCCCATGGTGGACATATAATGGCCACTTTAGACAGCTCATCTGAAGCCCCTACTTCTTTCAGTAAGAACAAGCATCTTTTCAAGTTCCTTCATACTCTATTCCTTTCCAATTCTCAGTCTTTGACCCTCTTTTTACAGAGTTTCTTCTTCCTCACTCCCTCTGACAAGCCATGCTACAGAATATAGCCTCTAATTGTCAGATCTGTCAGCGGACCAACCCTCATACTCCTTTAAGGCCCAAACGTTTCCCTTCCCAACAAGCCTGGGGACACATTCCCTCTACTGACTGGCAGGTAGACTTCACCAACATGCCCACAGTATGGCACACTAAATACCTTCTTGTCTTTGTGGACACTTTCTCTGGTTGGGTTGAGGCATTTCCCACTTCCAATAAAAAGGCTTCCACTTTAGCTTCAATCTTACTGACAGACATCATCCCCAGGTTTGGTATGCCCACTTCCCTACAATATGACAATGGCCCTGAGTTTACTTCTAGGATCACACAAAAGGTCTCTCAAGCCCTCTCTTTCAAGTGGCATTTCAACTGTCCATATTTCCCCCAGGCTTCAGGGAAAGTGGAAAGGGTAAATCGTACTCTAAAGGAAGTCCTTACCAAATTGACAATGGAATTAAACATAGACTGTTTCAAACTCCTTCCCTTGGCTTTGCTTCGAATCAGAGCTCTCCCTAAGAAACCATCTTTACTGTCTCCTTTTGAGATAATGTATGAAAGACATCTTATAACCCCTGCGTTGGTCATTTCACAAGGACCTCTCACCCGAGATTTGTCTTTGCCTCTCTTGCTTCAACTCCGCTCGGAACTCTGGAAATATCAGGACTGGCTTCTTCCGGACCCAGTCTCCTCTCCAAACACTCCTCCCTTAACACCTGTTAGTCTAGTCAATTATAATACCCCAGAGGAGAAAGGGACTCTTGCCCCAAAATGGGAAGGCCCCTATCCTGTCATTCTCTGTACCCCCACCGCCGCCAAACTCTCCTTACCAGACAACCGTCTCACTCCCTGGAATCACATGTCTAGGTTGAAGCCACATCACCAGGAGGCCCCACATGCTGACGACAGGGCCACCCCAGAGGAACTCCAAGAATCACCTCCTGAACCTCCCCTTTACTCCTGCTCTCCACACCCATCTCACCCATTTAAGTTGCGGCTCACACGGTTTTCCTTGCAGCCCAATTCCTCTTAAAGAAGGCACAATGAGCTCTCCCAACACCCTAGTCTTCTCTAACTGCTTGTTTTTTGTGCTCTGCTTATTTTCTGTGCTCTTTCAGGACTGGTCTTTACCCTCCTCACCTACCATGCATTTATTCACTCTTCGGGGACGATACTCAGAACATGGCATGCAGACGGTCCGCGGAGTGGATGCAACTACTTGCTTCATCCACAACTGCACCTCTATTTCCCTAAAATTGTCACCTTCAAGGACCTTCGTCCCTGGTAGCTGGAACTGGCCTTTCATTTGCTTCCTTTTTGATCAAACAAAAGATTATTGTCATTGGTGGCCTGAGATATATAATGGGTGACCCTATTGGTCATGCAGGTTCCATGATGAACGTGGTAGCTATTCTTACCACTCACTCGGTTACCCTGAAGGGTGGACTTCTAGTTACATAAAGTGGCATAAAGGCTCTTCATCCAATAACAATGCATGGTATACTTTAGATAAACCTGACCCCAAGGCCAAACGTTGGGGCTATGTTGAGTTTGCTGTCTATGCTCAGACAACCTCAGTCAGACCCACAGGGTGGATGACTATTGGCCGCACCCTGATTACGCCACCTAAGGCAACCATCCAGGTAGTCGAACACATTAAGGACTCAGAATCAAAACTTCGAGATCGTATCCATAGCTCATCCAAAGAGGATTCAGAGCCTTCAACCCCCTCAGGTCCCTCTCCCACATGGCTCAATTTGCTACACCAAACGTTTTGATTATTAAACTCCACCCGTCTTTCTTTGCCTACTTCTCAGTGCTTTCTCTGTGCTTCACTTAGTCGTCCACTTCTAGCAGCAGTCCCATTAGCGGCAGAAAATATTCCAGCAAAACCCTACAATTTCTCTAAAAAGGACAAACCCTACATGTGACACGTAACCCACTGTGGGAAAGTTATTCCACCAATACTTTATTTCCTTTCATCTGTTTCCACCTGCCAATAATGAATCCTTTACCCGTTTGTTCCTTGAGCTACAACACCCCATAGAGCCCTGTGTTTAGGCAACCTGAACATTTCCTCTGGTGTAATGGGTCTTTAAGTACCTCAACCATCAATGTCTCTGGCACCTGTTTCTTGGTTACTGTAGTTCCTCAGCTATCTTTGTATACTCCCACCGAATTCCGACAGTTGGCCCTACCTTCCCGCACCCGTAAGGTAGTCTTTCTGCCGGTCTGGTAGGCCTCATTTTAACAACCTCAGTGACGAGTCTCGGACTCTCTGGTGGAGCTATAGGTCATGCTCTATGGGCATCCAATGACCTTCAACAAAAACTGCAGGAAACACTCAATACCATGGCTGAGTCTCTGGGTTCCTTGCAGCAGCAGGTTACATCATTGGCACAAGTGGCTTTACAGAACCAAAGGGCAATTGATCTTCTCACTGCAGAAAAAGGGGTTACATGCCTATTCCTCAGAGAGGAATTTTGCTATTATGTTAATAAATCTGGGCTAATAAAAAAAAATGTTGTTAAATTGCAGGAATTATCGACCGAATTTCTCAAACATACCTCCTCCAATCCCATCATAGGGTTCTTCCAATCCTATCTTGCCATGTACTTACTACATATCTTGGGGCCCCTTATTGGGATGCTCCTTTTTGTGCTCTCTTGCCCTGCAAAATGAAGTGCCTTCAAACCCAACTGCAAAAAATTCCTAATCAAACTTTCAACCAGCTTTTGCTTAGGCACTACCAGCCTCTGATGACCGATGAACCCCCAACATCTCCAAGAGAACAGTAACTCAGTGATGAAGCTCACTACCAGGCATGATGGAATGCAATGGGTATCAGACAGCGGGAGACAACGAGCTCTGAGAACCTCTTAATCTGCCATCCTGGATTCATGAGTCTTTACCACCTTCTAAGATTTCTCATGGCCCTTGGCCTCTTCTATGTCAGCCCCCAACATGGAACTTCTGCCAAAAAATGACATTTCCTTTAATTTTTATCTTCATTCTGTTTTTATTTGCTCTGATCTTCTTCAGGTGCTGGTGACGCCATGTCCAGGCAACGCTTCCAGTATTTCCTAGAGTCTCTGTTACAGGACCAGTGGCTGATACCAACAATCTCTTCCATCCAGGACTAGTTCCATGCCATCGACAACTTTGGCTTCAGGGAACATTCATTGACTTCACCCCTACGAAAGTAGCTGTCTATAGCCACTGGGTTTTATTTCTGGCTGCCATGATAATCCCAAACCTGCTCCATGAGCATTCCTCCACTTCTCTTTCTAGGCCCCACACCACCCCCACACAGCAGGAAGCAGCCGGATCTGACAAATGACGCCCCACTTCCTAAGAAAACAAAAAGGGTGGAATGTTGGGAAAAGAATAAATGGCAGCCATACCCCAGAGAAAAACCTCAACATGGCGCCTAAGGACTTCTTCTTCCTACCTTCTTCATTTCTGCAGTGGTGCAAAAAGTTCCCACCCTTGTGAACTCTCACGTCAGCGCCAATTTCAAATCTCACTTGTGGGGAACCTTAGCCCCAATGAGAACTAATTCCTGGGCTCTGGAGCTGATATCTGAAAGAACTTGCCAATAAACGGGTTGCTGCCATTTATCTAAGCCCTACCATCTCCCCCTTAGTTCTATATAAGCACACAGCTTTGAGCAATAAAATTGGAATTCTCCCGGTGAAGTGTCATTGCGTGGGGAATTATTTCACTCATGATCAGCAACAGGATATCCAAAGGTTCTCCAGTGCCACCTGGTCATGGGAATTTCAGAAATTTGATGGTATTTATTTAGCCATTTTTGAAGGATGAAGTTGGAGTCACTGTACGTTTCAATTAATGCAGGAACCATTATGTGGTGAGGAAGCTCATTTAAATTAAAACTCTGGAGAAATCTCACAGGCAAGGCTTCCCAAAGAGTGGCCAAAAGGTCACATGAAGCCAGGATCATTGAGGTCTACAATATGAGTTCCATATGTGTTTAGATTCTCAACTATGGCTGCCAAGTCTTTCAGAATAAAATCATGTGATATCCTGGCTGAGATTCTCACTGCACTGTGGAAAGACACCCTGGCACTCGATCTCAGTTTTCAAGGGAGGCTTCTCATGCGTGGCCTCCTAAAATCCCAACACATTTCATGGCAATACTTCTTTGAGGTAAATTCCAGAACTCAGTCTCTAAGAGGAATCATGCCAGAGTTCAAGCCCAGGTGGATCCAGTTATCTCTTCCAACCGCCAAACAAATGACCACAATTAAAACCAAACACTCCCACATGGCCCTCATCTTCTTCCATATAGACACTTATCATAACCTCTGGCTGGAGTTTTTCATGAGGGGTGCAGCCCAAGACAGTGTCAAAAATAAGCTCCCTTGCCCCTCATTTGCCTAAAGTCAAGGTGGCCTGGACACCCATCCGGTGAACCAGGAGTGATCAGATAGGCTAGCTGTTAATACTGCTCTGCGTCTCCAATTTGAGGCCTACTGACTGTCAGGTATAGATTCTTTATATGATTTGGAGCCATGAGAAAACCCAAAAACCTATGGGCTAGCCTCTGCAGGGCTGTGCATAACTCATTTGACCCAAAGGATCCGTATTCTCACTTGATGGTGGTCAGGAACCTTACAAATGAATGCGAGAGACTTCATTCACAATAATTGCTCTTTTGGCCATTTTGGTTTTGGATGCACACATGGGATCTCTCTTTATATCCATCAGGTGCTGAGAATCTAAGCCACAACCTCACACAGGGCCAAGAGGCTGATTTAGACACATCCATTTCCAAAGCAATTAAGCAAAGAGCCACAGGTGGTGCCCATTCATTTTCATTTGAAAACTGTTTTCTTCAGGCTTCACAAAGGAGTGGCCTGAGGCAAAGACCTTCCTGACATTCAGGGAAACAGAAAAATTGATAAGCAAAAGGCCGAAAGCATGGTTTCTCAACTGAGACTTTCTTGGTCACACTGATATCTGTGTTTTCTGAGATGCTCGCCATTCCCTTCAGCTATCCAGGACATGGCAATGTCACAGAGCTTGGAGGTGGTACATATTTTGGACACAAAACCATGAGAATATTCTGGAGAGTGGTGAGAATTCTGGAAGAAACAGGAACTTAGGAAGGTAGCAGGTGTTGCCCATGGATAAGGCAAGCTGCAGTCCATTCATAAATTGGGCAGGATGAATGCCGGGAATCTTTCTACTATACAGGACATATCAATTGTTGCATTCTATTTTCTAATGTCTACAACCACGGACACAGTGGGATACACAGACATAGAAACACTTGCCTTGTCCAACGACTTACTAGAAGAAGACCACTCCAAATCAAACAAACCATCTTTCCTACCTATTCTCAGATCATGAGACAAAACCACAAAATCACACCCACACCCACAAAGACACCTCCTTCCCCCATGTAACTCTGTGACTATCCGGAGTTTTCTCTGAGTGGTGGGCCATACTATGTTCCCCCAAAATGGCCTGTCCTATCTCAGATCTGGTCTCCTTGGCCAACTCTGTGAAGTTGTCAGAGGCCTGCGGTGAACCACTACCTACTTTCTCAGGAAAGGCCCCTATGCAGAGCTCTCCTGGTATTTGGCCATCCTCACATCTGTAGGTACCAAGAAAGACTGACACTCTCCTTGGTAAATTCAAACAAGTGAGCCTACTGGGTCTGGGACTGGACTGGCTCCGGGTGCCTGGCTTCCTGGATCCCAAGTTAAGAGAGTTCCATCACCAAGGAAGTGAGGTAGATCACTTCTTCAGGAACTGAATGAGGTCATTGCCTTGACAACCACTTTGTCCTAACAGTTGCTTTCAAGAGTCCCATGAGATGGAGGCTGCCCCTACTTCCTGTGACACTTTCACAAGTTAGAATGGTATATAAACCATGGGCACCCGGGAACAGCTCTCCACCTAGCACTGTTTTGGTCCATCTTCTCTACATTAAGAAGAGAGAGGCTGATTCATACACATCCCTTCATGCTGACAAGGTTGTTTGCCATAGAAGATGACTTTTCTCTCTCAGGTCTTTCGTAGCTGCCTACATCTTCTCAAGGGATCATTTCTGCATGGACCTTTGATGTTCTCAACAGCTGGAACATGCCCTACATTCCTGTATTTTAAGAGCAACCCTGTCCCTGCTGTTCTGTAAAGTTCGATTGAGAGAACAATGTATGGTTTTGGGTTAGTAACATGTTCAATTTGGGGTTAGGAATCCTTCTGCATGACGAATAATGGTATTGGGAAACTATGATATTTACAAGAATATATAGGTGAAATATAGGTATAAAAACAGAAATCTATGGAAGATATGAAGTCCAGAAGGGCATTGGGCCCTTAATTGGTACACTTAGCTTTGAATTATTTAAGGGAAATTGCTTGGAAATGAAAGGAGACCCTCAGATAAATCTATATACAATGGCATAGGAGCTTGTACCTTGGATGATTGAATGTCGAAGAGAACATCCACTCAAAAAGGGATAGTCGGTAGGATTAGGAAGATAGTCAGTAGGTTTACAAAGAACAGTGAGAATAGGATTTAGACCAAAAGTTCTTAAGCAATAGGGTTTCAGGTAGACAGTGAATGTAAATGTCAGCACAAGTGAAGAGTCAGTCACAATGATGAACAGGGGAAAATATGTAGGAAAATAGATATAAATAGAGACATTACTAAATCAGGCAAAGTATAAAGTGAGTGATAGGATTAGGCATTTTCAACAGGCTTGAGGTTGAATATATAATCTTAGGAAGAAACAAAAATGTAGTCACCAATAAGATTGACATTTGAGAGCATTAGGCCACCTGGACATGGAAGGTTTTAGTAATCCATGCTCACTTTCCATTTAGGCTTTGGTACAAACTTAAGGGTGACCTTTGATTTTTTTGTACAGAATATTACTGTGATAAAATGTATATATAGATCAGGTGACATGAGTATTTCTTCCACCATTTTTTGAGGAATATTTTGAAAACGTATAAATTAGTATTGAGGGCAAAAATAGGTGTACCCTGTGTCTATGAATATAGAGATAATGCATGAATAGATCATACAGTTAATAAATAATATAACTGGTTCCCCTTTAAATAATGTATTGAATTGATATCTGAAAATATATAATAAATCATATATTTTTTTAATTAATTTTTATTGTAGGTTGTTCAAAACATTACATAGTTCTTGATATATCATATTTCACACTTTGATTCAAGTGGGATATGAGCTCCCATTTTTACCCCAAATTTTTACAGATTGCAGAATCACATCAGTTGCAGAACCATTGATTTACATATTGCCATTCTGGTGTCTGTTGTATTCTGCTGCCTTTTCTATCCTCTACTATCCCCCCTCCCCCCTCCCCTCCCCTCTTCTCTCTCTACCCCCTCTACTGTAGTTCATTTCTCCCCCTTATATTTTCCTCCTTTCCCCTCACATCCTCTTGTATGTAATTTTGTATACCCCTAAGGGTCTCCTTCCATTTACATGCAATTTCCCTTCTCTCTCCCTTTCCCTCCCACCTCTCATCCCTCTTTAATGTTAATCTTCTTCTCATGCTCTTCGTCCCTACTCTGTTCTTAGTTACTCTCCTTATATCAAAGAAGACATTTGGCATTTGTTTTTAAGGGATTGGCTAGGTTCACTTAGCATAATCTGCTCTAATGCCATCCATTTCCCTCCAAATTCTATGATTTTGTCATTTCTTAATGCAGAGTAATACTCCATTGTGTATAAATGCCACATTTTTTTTATCCATTCATCTATTGAAGGGCATCTAGGTTGGTTCCACAGTCTTGCTATTGTGAATTGTGCTGCTATGAACATGGATGTAGCAGTGTCCCTATAGTGTGCTCTTTTTAGGTCTTTAGGGAATAGACCGAGTAGGGGAATAGCTGGATCAACTGGTGGTTCCATTCCGAGCTTTCCAAGAAATCTCCATACTGCTTTCCAAATTGGCCGCACCAATTTGCAGTCCCACCAGCAATGTACAAGAGTACCCTTTTCCCCACATCCTCGCCAGCACTTGATGCTGTTTGACTTCCTAATGGCTGCCAATCTTACTGGAGTGAGATGGTATCTTAGGGTGGTTTTGATTTGCATTTCTCTGACTGCTAGAGATGGTGAGCATTTTTTCATATACTTGTTGATTGATTGTATGTCCTCCTCTGAGAAATTTCTGTTCAGGTCCTAGGCCCATTTGTTGATTGGGTTATTCGTTATCTCATTGTCTAATTTTTTTAGTTCTTTGTATATTCTGGATATTATGGCTCTGTCTGAAGTGTGAGGAGTAAAGATTTGTTCCCAGGACGTAGGCTCCCTATTTACCTCTCTTATTGTTTCTTTTGCTGAGAAAAAACTTTTTAGTTTGAGTAAGTCCCATTTGTTGATTCTAGTTATTAACTGTTGTGCTATGGGTGTCCTATTGAGGAATTTGGAGCCCGACCCCACAGTATGTAGATCATAGCCAACTTTTTCTTCTATCAAATGCCATGTCTCTGATTTGATATCAAGTTCCTTGATCCACTTTGAGTTAATTTTGTGCATGGTGAGAGAAAGGGATTCAGTTTCATTTTGTTGCAAATGGATTTCCAGTTTTCCCAACACCATTTGTTGAAGATGCTATCCTTCTTCCATTGCATGCTTTTAGCCCCTTTATCGAATATAAGATAGTTGTAGTTTTGTGGATTGGCTTCTGTGTCCTCTATTCTGTACCATTGGTCCACCCGCCGGTTTTGTTACCAGTACCATGGTGTTTTTGTTACTATTGCTCTGTAGTATAGTTTGAAGTCTGGTATAGCTATCCCGCCTGATTCACACTTCCTGCTTAGCATTGTTTTTGCTATTCTGGGTCTTTTATTTTTCCATATGAATTTCATGATTGATTTCTCTATTTCTACAAGAAATGCCGTTGGGATTTTGATTGGCATTGGATTAAACCTATAGAGAACTTTTGGTATTATCGCCATTTTGATGTTGTTACTTCTACCTATCCATGAACAGGGTATATTTTTCCATCTTCTAAGATATTCTTCTATTTCTTTCTTTAGGGTTCTGTAGTTTTCATTGTATAAGTCTTTCACCTCTTTTGTTAGGTTGATTCCCAAGTATTTTACTTTTATTGAGGATATTGTGAATGGGGTGGTTGTCCTCATTTAAATTTCAGAGGATTTGTCGCTGATATACAGGAATGCCTTTGATTTATGCGTGTTGATTTTATAGCCTGCCACTTTGCTGAATTCATTTATTAGCTCTAATAGTTTCTTTGTAGACCCTTTTGGGTCTGCTAGGTATCGAATCATGTCATCTGCAAATAGTGATAATTTGAGTTCTTCTTTTCTATTTTTATGCCTTTATTTTTTTTCGTCTGTCTAATTGCTCTGGCCACTGATTCGAGAACTATGTTGAACAGAAGTGGTGAGAGAGGGCATCCCTGTCTTGTTCCAGATTTTAGAGGGAATGCCTTCAGTTTTTCTCCATTCAGAATGATGCTAGCCTGAGGCTTAGCATAGATTGCTTTTACAATATTGAGGTATGTTCCTGTTATCCCTAGTTTTTCTAGAGTTTTGAATATAAAGGGATGCTCTACTTTGTCGAATGCTTTTTCCACATCTATCGAGATGATCATATGGTTCTTATTTTTAAGCCTATTGATGTGGTGAATAACATTTATTGATTTCCGTATATTGAACCAACCTTGCATCCCAGGGATAAATCCTACCAGATCATGTTGCACAATTTTTTTGATATGTTTTTGTATCCGGTTCGACAGAAGTTTATTGAGGATTTTTGCATCTAGGTTCATTAGAGATATTGGTCTGTAGTTTTCTTTCTTTGAAGTGTCTTTGTCTGATTTAGGAATCAGGGTGATGTTGGCCTCATAGAATGAATTTGGAAGTTCTCCCTCTTTTTCTATTTTCTGAAATAGCTTGAAAAGTATTGGTATTAGTTCCTCTTTAAAGGTTTTGTAAAACTCTGCTGTATACGCATCCGGTCCTGGGCTTTTCTTAGTTGGTAGTCTTTTGATGGTATCTTCTATTTCCTCAATTGATATTGGTCTGTTAAGGTTGTCAATATCCTCCTGACTCAATCTGGGCAAATCATATAACTTAAGAAATTTATCAATGCCTTCACTATCTTCTATTTTGTTGGAGTATAAGGATTCAAAATAATTTCTGATAATCTTCTGTATTTCTGAAGTGTCTGTTGTGATATTGCCTTTTTCATCCCGTATGCTGGTAATATGAGTTCTCTCTCTTCTTCTCTTCGTTAGCGTGGCTAAGGGTCTGTCGATTTTTTTTTATTTTTTCAAAGAACCAACTTTTAGTTTTGTCAATTTTTTCTATTGTTTCTTTCGTTTCGATTTCATTAATTTCAGCTCTGATTTTAATTATTTCTTGTCTTCTACTTCTTTTGCTGTTGTTTTTCTCTTCTTTTTCTAGGATTTTGAGTTGAAGTATTAGATCATTTATTTGTTGGTTTTTTCTTTTTTTAAGGAATGAACTCCAAGCAATAAATTTTCCTCTTAGAACTGCTTTCAATGTGTCCCATAGATTCCAATATGTTGTGTCTGTGTTTTCATTTATCTTTAAGAATTTTTTAATTTCCTCCATGATGTCTTCTATAACCCATTGATCATTCAGTAACCTATTGTTCATTCTCCAAGTGATGCATGATTTTTCCTTATTTCTTTTATCGTTAATTTTCAATTTCATTCCATTATGATCAGTTAAGATGCATAGTATTATCTCTACTCCTTTATATTGTCTAAGAGTTGCCCTGTGACATAATATATGATCTATTTTTGAGAAGGATCCATGTGCTGCTGAGAAAAAAGTGTAACTGCTTGATGTTGGGTGGTATATTCTATATATGTCAATTAAGTCTAGGTTATTAATTGTGTTATTGAGCTCTATAGTTTCCTTATTCAACTTTTGTTTGGAAGATCTGTCCAGTGGTGAGAGAGGTGTGTTGAAGTCTCCCATGATTATTGTATGGTGGTCTATTAGACTCTTGAACTTGAGAAGTGTTTGTTTGATGAACATAGCTGCACCATTGTTTGGGGCATATATATTTATGATTGTTATGTCTTGTTGGTGTATGGTTCCCTTGAGAAGTATGTAGTGTCCATCTTCATCCCTTTTGATTAACTTTGGCTTGAAATCTATTTTATTTGATATGAATATGGACACTCCTGCTTGTTTCCGAAGTCCATATGAGTGATATGATTTTTCCCAACCTTTCACCTTCAGTCTAAGTATGTCTTTTCCTATCAAATGCGTCTCCTGAAGGCAGCATATTGTTGGGTCTTGTTTTGTGATCCATTCTACTAGCCTGTGTCTCTTAATTGGTGAGTTTAAGCCATTAACATTTAGGGTTATTATTGAGATATGGGTGTTCTTCCAGCCATATTGGTTTATTTATGTTACTAAACATGGTTTGTTTTCCTCTTTGATTATTCCCCCCCCTTCACTGTACTACCTCCCGCTGTTGGTTTTCATTGACATTTTCCATTTCCTCTTCCTGTAATATTTTGCCGAGGATGTTTTGAAGAGATGGTTTTCTAGCTGCAAATTCTTTTAACTTTTGTTTATCATGAAAGGTTTTAATTTCATCTTCCATCCTGAAGCTTAATTTCACGGGATACACAATTCTTGGTTGTAACCCATTTTCTTTTAGTGTATGAAATATGTTATTCCAGGATCTTCTAGCTTTCAGAGTTTGTGTTAAAAGATCAGCTGTTATCCTGATTGGTTTACCCCTAAATGTAATCTGCTTCCTTTCTCTTGTAGCTTTTAAAATTCTCTCCTTATTCTGTATGTTGGGCATCTTCATTATAATGTGTCTAGGTGTGGATCTCTTATGATTTTGCACATTCGGCGTCCTGTAGGCTTCTAGGATTTGGGATTCTGTCTCATTCTTCAAGTCTGGGAAGTTTTCTCGTATTATTTCGTTGAATAGATTGCTCATTCCTTTGGTTTGGACCTCAATACCTTCCTGTATCCCAATGACTCTTAAGTTTGGTCTCTTTATGTTATCCCATATTTCTTGAATGTTCTGCTCATGGTTTCTTAACAGCTTTGCTGAGCTGTCTATGTTCTTCTCCAGTTGAAATACTTTGTCTTCATTGTCTGATGTTCTATCTTCTAAGTGTTCTACTCTGCTGGTAGTATTCTCAATTGAGTTTTTATGTTGGTTTATTGTTTCCTGAATTTCCAGGATTTCTGTTTGTTTGTTTTTTATAACCTCTATCTCCCTGAATAATTGATCTTTTGCTTCTTGGATTTGTTTATGTAATTCATTGTCGAAGTGGTCGAAGTGGTCTTTCATTGTCTGATTTTGCTGTCTAATGTCTTCCTTGAGACTCCAGATCATCTGAAGCATGTATATCCTGAATTCTTTATCTGACATTCCATCTGCTGCAGATATTACCTCTTCTAAAGTTGAATTGACCTGCATTGCTTGTGGTCCTTTTTTTCCTTGTCTTTTCATACTGATCACGTTTCTTTCTGCTTGGTGAAACTGTTGTGTTATTGATTTTTCCCCCTATATATTTATATTGCTTTTGTATAGCTGCATCGTCTCCCTTGCAGGCTTTGGCGGTGGTTCTGCCCCTCCTTCAATTGAGGCAATGTGCCTACCACGCCGGGAGGCCGCTGTGCCTCTACTTTCGATGGGCCTGTTCTTTCGGTGGTCACAGGTCCGCCTACCTTGCAGGAGTGAGCAGCGGTTTTGCCCCTCCGCTGGCCACTAGGCCTGTTCTGTCTGTCGGTTGCAGGTATGTCTACCTAAAAGGCGCTGGTGGCGGCTCTGCCCCTCCCCCAACCGGGGTGATGTATCTGGCGGGCCACTGGGCCTGTTTTGTCGGTGGTCACGGTTCCGCCTACATTGCACGTGCGTGAAGCAGCTGTGTCCCTCTGAGAGTTGCTGAGCCTGACCTGCCGGTGGATGGCAAGTCTGCCTACCTTGCAGGCGCAGGGGTGGCTCTGCCGCTCCGCGGGTCACTGGGCCTGATCTGCTGGTGAGTTGCAGGTCTGCCTAACTTGCAGGCGCCCGGCGGCTCTGCCCCTCCCCCAACTGGGGCGGGGCGATGTGTCTGGCCGGCCGCTGGGCCTGTTCCGTTGGTGGTCATGGTTCAGCCTACCTAGCAGGCACGTGGGGCAGCTGTGTCCCTCCGCAGTTTTTTGGGCCTGACCTGTCGGTGGGTCGCAGGTCTGCCTACCTTGTAGGCTCGGGGGGTGGCTCTGCCGCTCTGTGGATTGCTGTGCCTGTTCTGCTGGTGGGTCGCGGGTCCGCCTACCTTGCAGGCACCCGGCGCCTCTGCCCCTCCCCCAACCGGAGCTATGTGTCTGGCGGTCCACTGGGCCTCTTTTGTCGGTGGTCACGGTTCCGCTTACCCTGCACGCGCATGGAGCAGCTGGGTCTCTCTGAGAGTTGCTGGGCCTGACCTGTCGGTGGGTGGCAAGTGCGCCTACCTTGCAGGCCCGGGGGTGGCTCTGCCGCTCCGCGGGTTGCTGGGCCTAATATGCTGGTGAGATGCAGGTCTGCCTAACTTGCAGGCTCCCGGCGGCTCTGCCCCTCCCCCAACCGGGGTGGGGCAATGTGTCTGGCCGGCCTCTGAGCCTGTTCTGTTGGTGGTCAGCGTTCTGCCTACCTAGCAGGCTCGTGGGGCAGCTGTGCCCCTCCGCAGTTTCTTGGGCCTGACCTGCCGGTGGGTGGCAAGTGCGCCTATCTTGCAGGCCCGGGGGTGGCTCTGCCGCTCCACAGTTGCTGGGCCTGATCTGCTGGTGAGTCGCAGGTCTGCCTACCTTGCAGGCGCCCGGCTGCTCTGCCCCTCCCCCAACCGGGGCGGGGCGATGTATCTGGCCGGCCTCTGGGCCTGTTCTGTCGGTGGTCAGGGTTCTGCCTACCTAGCAGGCTCGTGGGGCAGCTGTGCCCCTCCGCAGTTTGTTGGGCCTGACCTGCCGGTGGGTGGCAAGTGTGCCTACCTTGCAGGCCCGGGGGTGGCTCTGCCGCTCCGCGGTTGCTGGGCCTGATCTGCTGGTGATTCGCAGGTATGCCTAACTTGCAGGCGCCCGGCGGCTCTGCCCCTCCCCCAACCTGGGCGGGGCGATGTGTCTGGCCGGCCGCTGGGCCTGTTCTGTTGGTGGTCACGGTTCAGCCTACCTAGCAGGCACGTGGGGCAGCTGTGCCCCTCCGCAGGTTTTTGGGCATGACCTGCCGGTAGGTCACAGGTCTGCCTACCTTGTAGGCTCGGGGGGTGGCTATGCCGCTTTGTGGATTGCTGTGCATTTTCTGCTGGTGGGTCGCGGGTCCGCCTACCTTGCAGGCGCCCGGTGGCTCTGCCCCTCCCCCAACCGGAGGGATGTGTCTGGCGGTTCACTGGGCCTGTTTTGTCGGTGTTCACAGTTCCGCCTACCTTGCACACGCGTGGAGCAGCTGTTTCATTAGTGCCTGGGCACACTCTTCTTGTTGGCCTCCCTCAGGCCCTAAGTTTGTAGAGCTTGGGGCTGAGAAACCCCAGCCAATTTGCTTACCTTCTGGTAGCCACGCCCCCATATCTGGTGCAAGAGACCTCAGTTGTCAGCACTGGTGGGAGCGGTAGTCGTGAGTTCCACGCCGAGGCGAGTCGGTGCAAGAGACCTCAGTTGTCAGCACTGGTGGGAGCGGTAGCTGGGAGACCCGCGCTGCGCAGCTACCGCCGGCTCCTGTGCCAGTGCTGCCTCCGGGTTTTCTTGACTACCACGCCGGCAGGTCGCTGGACCTGTTACGGGCCCGGGCGGCGGCTCTGTTCGGCCCCTCTGGCCTCCACAGTATTCAGCAGGACCCGGACCGAGAAACAGTTTCCGCCGGTTCTTTATCACCGGGCCAAAACAGTTCCGGGAGCCAGAATTCGGCCTCTCCGGACTTGGTGCATGCTCCGACAGGAGCAGGCTCCAAGAAGCAGTTTCAGCGGGTTCTATAGCCCTGGGCCAGAGCAGCTCCGGGAGCCAGAACTCCGACACTCCGGGCTCGGTGCGTGTTCTGATAGGAGCAGGCTCCAAGAAGCAGTTTCCGTGGGTTATTTAGCACTAAGTCTGAGCAATTTGTCTGCGAGATGCAGACAATTGTCAGCCTGAAATTACCTGTTCTATAGCTGAAAGAGCTGCAATCAGTCGAAAACAAGGATGGTGACGTCAGCTCTCCAAGATGGTGGCCGCTGGCTTCCTCCGTGGTCTGACCGGTGTGGAGAACCAACCTGGACCGTTTCCTTTCCCTGTCTCCAACCCAGAATTCAGCTCCGAGCTCAGCAAATGCCTAGCTGGCAGGAGCCCACAGAATCAGCATTGCTGTATCTCTGCGCCACCAGCCTGTCATTTCCCAGCGCGCGCCGCAGACTCCAGCCATGGGGTGATCTGCCGAACAAGCAGCGCTCCATACAGACGGACAGATCGCTCGCATTTGAGCCCCTGAAGCTGATCCTCGTGCGATGAAAATCCTTCCACTAGGTTTTGGAGCACCCCAATTTTGCTGGAAATTCCTAACAAGATAGCTTTTAGCCGTTCTAACTCGTCATTTTCCCTCACAGTGACGCAGTACACGGAGTTACTGCACTCCCTTTGCGGCCATCTTGCCTCTCAAGAAATCATATATTGATATAGAATCATTCATAACAACTAGTTATACATCTAATTGTAATCCTAGGCTTATGGTTTATCATGAAGAGTGTGTGAGTTTTGCTTCAAAAGTGATTATGGAAATCAAAAATAATGTGTTTTGAAAGAAGTCTCATGAAAAGACCAGTTTGAAACATGGCAGAACACGTGTTTTCTGAAGCAGAAAGTGATTGAAAGTGAAATATATGCCTATAAATTTGTGAACTTGTGGATGAAATATATATCCTATAATGTGCATAAACTGAAGAAATAGTAATGTACCAGTGTTGAAATAAAAATGACCTTCAAAATACTTATCATGTCCCATAGGAATCTACTTGCATTGATGTGAAACTGGATCAGTTACTGTAGAAATATTAGGATTCATATGCACCATTCACTGAAGTTAGTTTTCAATACTAGGAAAAAAATACGTATATCAGGTGAATGAATATTTCTGAGAATAATCTTGTGAAAAGTTTTTTATAAATCCACATACATATTCATGAATGAATTTAAGGAGTGTATAATAAGACACATATATTAAATATTTTGAAATATCTGGAGAGAATATATATATATATATATATATATATATATATATATACATATATAAATATATGTATATATATATATAACCACACAGATTTTAAAAATTAGCAATATATATGCCAATCAAATTAGACCGTGAAATACATATCATCCACAGATCCAAAAATATTCATTTTACTGGATATGGATTTATGTATAACTTTTTTCAACTAGGAAGCTCACCCATAGTTTGAATTTTCAGTTCAAACAGCGTTTAGGAGGAGTGATCTCTTCTCACACTTTGTATCTGCCAAGTTATGTAACTCACAAGAATTTACGTGTGATACCAGGTAGGATTCTAAATGTGCATATAAAAATACATGTGCTGAATAGAATACAGAGAAATGGAGACAGGAATTCACATATTTGTTAACTGTAAAAGCACATGGAAAACTATTTCAACAAAAAATTTACTAGATTTATAACTCCTACCCTATATAATGCAAAAGGCAAGTCCAAGTATACAACGTGCCTCCTCTGAACTGCTTGTATTTCTATTCTGTTTCGGTTATTTTTCTCCATCATATTAGGATTAGTATTCAGAATCTAGTAGGGTATGTGTTAGTGTCAGGGATTCAGTATATCAAATGTAAAATAGAAAAATGAAACCAATGTGTATGCAAATATGTGCTAAACAAAATCTTCCCACTCTCATCCAGAACAATTCCTTGACATTTCCTTCCCCCAAAGTAAGACACAATTAGAGGAGTAGAGTAATAAAATCTGTGAATAATATGCTCAGGAGTTTACAACCTTGGAAGTGGTAGAGGAGTTTTCCTAGTATGGGACAGGATAAAAACTCCATATATATGGAGCTCTGCTGGCCTAAATACTTCTTGAGAAACTGCCTCTGAGTTTGGGCACTTGAAATATTTGTTTTTGTCAGGAGCTTTAGCTTCTTTCTAGTGAGACCATCAAAGCTGTGTCTGCATCTATGTGACCTGGAGGACATGATTTCTTATTTTCCAATGAACATGAGGCAGCAGTGCTGAATTCTCTCTTTGTAAGTAAACTGTGGCCACTGGGGGCTAAGGGTATTCCCATGTGGACTGGGAAGCGATTTGGTCATCCTCCACTTTTCGTGGTGTTTCTTGCTGCTGCACTGGGACTTTGGCATTTGCTTCATGAAATAAAAGAAGTTCAACTGGGACACAGTTCTGGAGGCAATTCTTTCATGTGTGGTTGGTCAGGGTCTGCAGGAGAATGCACCAACCAGGCTTCTATCCCACATAGCTTGGCCACATGTCTATAGCAACCTGATTCTGAACATTGCCCGGAAACATCTCCAACAAGAAGCCTTTACATGGAAGGGTCTGCTGGCTGCACCATGTCAGTCACAAGCCATTTGGAAGCCAATGGCAGATCCACATGGCCCCACCACAAATTTTTTATCACACATCTGCCTACCACTGCTCTAGGCCCACTACTCAGCAGGTTCCAACATACTGGCATCTCTGTTCTACACCATTTTCATGAAACCCAATCAATCAAGGCACTGTCTTGCATATTTACGATCAGCAACAGGACATCCAAAGTTTCTCCAGTGCCACCTGGTCATGGGAATTTCAAAAATTTCATGGTATTTATCTAGGCATTTTTCAAGGATGACGTTGCAGGCACTGTGGGTTTCAATTCATTCAGGAACCATTAAATGGTGAGGAAGCTCATTTCAATGAATGCTCTGTAGAACTCTCACAGGCAAGGCTTCCCAAAGAGTGGCCAAAATGTCACATGAAGCCAGGCCCATTGAGGTCTACAATGTGACGTCCATGGGTGTTGTGACTCTCAACTATGGCTGCCAAGTCTTTCAGAATTAAATCATGTGATATCCTGGCTGAGATACCCAGGGCTCTGTGGAAAGCCAACCTGGGCCTAGATCTCAGTTTCCAAGGGTGATTCTCATGGGTGGACTTCTAAAATCCCAACAAAATTCATGGCAATACTTCTCTGAATTCAGTCTCTAAGGGGAATCACACCAGAGTTCAAGCCCAGGTGGTCCAGGTCATGTCTTCATACTGGACACAAATGACCAAATTTAAAACCAAAACCCTCCCATATGGCCCTCATCTTCTTCCATATAGACACTAATCACAACCTCTGGCGGAAGGTTTCCATGAGTGGCGGAGTCCAAGAGAGTGTCCAAAATAACTCCCTTGCCCCTCATTGGCGTAAATTCAGGATGGTCTGGACACCCTTCATGTGAAACAGGAGTGATCAAATATGCTAGACGTTAATACTTCTATGCTTCTCCAATTTGTGGAAAACTGAGTGTCAGGTATATATTTTTATGTGATTTGCAGTCATGAGAAATCACAAGCACCTCTGCAGGTCTTTGAAGAACCCATTTGACCCAAAGGATCCCTATTCTCACTTGATGGAGTTCAAGAACTTTAAAGAGGAAGGCGACAGACTTCATCCACAAGGACTGCTTTTTGGCCGTTTTGGTTTTGGATGCACACATGGGATCTCTCTTTACATCCACCAGGTGCTGAGAATCTAAGCCACAACCTCACACAGGGCCAAGAGGCTGATTCAGACACATCCCTTTCCAAAGCAATTAAGCAAAGAGCCACAGGTGATGCCCATTCATTTCCATTTGAAAACTGTTTTCTTTAGGCTTCACAAAGGGGTGGCCTGAGGCAAAGACCTTCCTGACATTCAGGGGAACAGAACAATAGGTTAGCAAATGGCCCAAAGCAGTGTTTCTCCACTGAGACTTTCCTGGTCACACTGATATCTGAATTTTCTGAGATGCTCACCATTCCCTTCAGCTATCCAGTACATGGCCATGTCACAGAGCTTAGAGGCAGTACTTATCTTGGTCACAAAATCATGAGCCTATTCTGGAGAGTGGCCAGAATTCAGGAAGAAAACAGGAACTTAGGAAGATAGCAGGTGTTACCCATCCATAAGGCAAGCCGCATTCCTTTCATACATTATGCAGAAAGAATTCTGGTAAGCTTTCTACTAGCCTGGACACATCCTTTGATGCATTCTCTTTTCTAATGTCTACAACCATGGACACAGTGGGATACACAGACTTAAAAACACTCGCCTTGTCAAATCACTTGTTAGAAATCGTCCACTCCAAACCAAACAAACTGCCTTTCCTACCTATTCTCAAAACATGAGACAAAATCACAAACACACACTCACACCCACAAAGTCACCTCCTTTCCCAAAGTAGGTCTCTGACGATCGGGTGTGACCTCTGACTGGTGGGCCGTACTATGTTCCCATCAAATGGCCTGTTCTGTCTCAGATCTGGTTTCCTTGGCCAACTCTGTGAAGTTGTCAGGAGACAGCGGTGAGCCACTTCCTGCTTACTCAGGAAAGGCCACTCTTCAGAGCTTTCCTGGCATTTGGCCATCCTCACATCAGTAGATACCAAGAAAGACTTACTCTGTCCTTGGTAAATCAAAAGAAGGGAGACCACTGGGACTGGGCCTGGGACTAGATTTGTGTGCCTGGATGCCTGGATCCCAAGTTCAGAGAGTTCCATCACCAAGAATGTGAGGAGAGGTCACTTCCTTCAGGAACTGAATGAGGTCAATGCCTTGGCAAGCACATTGTCCTAACATTTGCTTCCAAAGGTCCCATGAAATGGAGGCTGTCCCTAATTTTTTTGACACTTTCACAAGTTAGAATGGTATATCAAATATTGGTAACCAGGAACAGCTCTCCACAGAGGCCTCGTTTTGTCCTTCTTCTCTACATAAAGAAGAGAGAGGCTGATTCAGACACATCCCTTCATGCTGACCAGGTTGTTTGCAATGAAAGATGACTTTTGCTCTCTCAGTTCCTTCATAGGTGCCTACAACTTCTCTAGGGATCATTTGCGCCTAGACCTTTGAGTTTCTCAGCAGTTGGAAGATCCCCTACATTCCTGTATTTTAAGACCAACTCTGTCCTTGCTCTTCTCTAAAGTTAGATTGAAGGAACAGTGTATGGTTAGGGTTAATAACAGGTTTGATTTGGAATAGAAATCATTCTGCTGGATGAATAATGGTATTGGGAATCTGCGATATTTTCAAGAATATATAGGTAAAATATAGGAATCTGAAAACAGAAATCTAGGTAAGATTTGAAGCCCAGAAGGGCATTGGGCCCTTGATTGCGGTATTAAGCATAGGACCTTGTAACTTGGATGATTGATTTTCAAAGAGAACTTCCAGTCAAAATGGATAGTCAGGAGTATTAGGAAGATAGTCAGTATGTTTATAAAGGAGAGTGATTATAGGATTTGGACCAAAAGTTCTTTAGCTATAGGGTTTCGGGTATTGAGTGAATGTAAATGTCAGCACATGTGAAGAATTAATCACAATGATGAACTGGGGAAAATATGTAGGAATGCAGATATCAATAGAGACTTTAGGAAATCTGGCAAAGTATAGTCGGTAGTGAAATGTTAATAAAATAGATTCTTGTCACTTCCTGTTTTTCTGTATGCTTAATAAAACACTGTTGAAATCTTGAGAAGTGTTTTCTAAACTTTTTCCCAGAATGTGCTGTCCCCAACAGCCAAACTTCAGAATGTACTCCCTCACCCAGTTGCACGCAAACTGCTCACCCGCCCAGGCCCATCAATAAACTTTCCTCCCTGCCCTCTTCAAGGAAAGTATATAAGCTCTGCTTAAGCTGTTCTCAGGGTTCTCTGCTCTATTCAAATGAGCTCTGAGCCCCAGCATGCTGGACCCCCAATAAACCCTTTGTTTTTGCATGAGAGAGTCTCTTAGTGGTCTCTTCCCCCAATGCTCTTCCGATCTTTATATATGGAGGTTCCACCGAAATCCAGCAGCGGTGAACGAGAGACCCCAATGGGCTACTCTCAGGGTAAGTAAGGCGCCTCTTTCTGGTTTCAGGTTTCAGGTTAGGGCTTGGCAAAATGGCTGTCGATGAAGTGTGTGAGCTCTCTTTGATGGTGGCTGGCAGACGTGTCACAGAGCCACAAGCCAAGTCCCTGGGGGAGGCCACAGAGGACCCGGGAATCGAGGAATAATAGTCCCCTTGACTCAGTGATACTTTGTTTCAGATTCGGTATTGCCAGGCCATCGGGTTTTGCCGCCTGCTCAGTCTTGGTCTCAGTGTTGGACGTCCATTGCCTGTCTTTATTGTTTTCTCTTGTCTGTGTCCTGTGTCGTTGCTTTTACTGTTTGTGTATCTTTCATTATGGGACAGATCACTTCAATGCCTCTGTCCCTGACCCTTGATCTATGGACCAAAGTCCGCTTAAGGGCTCAGAATGTTTCTTTTTCAGTAAAACGCTGGACCTGGCAGACTCTGTGTGCCTCAGAATGGCCCACCTTTGGATTCGGATGGCCCCTAGAAGGATCTTTCTACTTACCACTAATTTAAAAAGACAGAGATATTGTCTTACAGCCAGGGCCACATAGCCATACTGATAAACAGGAATATACCTTAACTTGGCAGGACCTCTGCAAATCTCCTCTTCCGTGGGTGAAGCCTTTCCTTGCTGTGTCCCCGTTCCTACTCCTTCCCCCACGATCTCTCAACCCCTCTGCTCCTCCTCCTCCACCACCCTCTGTTCTCCCTGAGTCACAAGATTTGACTCTACTGGACTCTCCTCCCCTTCCTTATCTTCTACCCTTGTCCCACAACCCCCAACACCCTCTAAGTGATTCTCCAGCTGCTGACTCAGCCTCTCCGCAATTGGAGGACGCTAAGCCAGCCCAGGGCCCTCCAGATAACTCCCCTGCGTCACACACAGCCCCTCCTCCCCTGGAGGAAGCTGGACTTGCTAAAGGAACTCGCTGGTGGCAAATGATTGAAAACCCTGGAACTCCCGTGTTGCTTCCCTCCATCCCTAAGGGCCAATGATTGACGATGGCCATGGGGAAAAAAATGGAAGCCTACCAGTATTGGCCTTCTCCTCTTCAGACCTATATAAATGGAAAAATAACAATCCCCCTTTTACCGAGGACCCAACCTGGCTCTCAGGTCTGGTGAAGTCATTGATGTTTTCACACCAACCTACTTGGGATGACTGCCAACAACTCCTAGGCACTCTCTTCATGACAGAGGAACAAAAGAGAATCCTCCTGGAGGCTAGAAAAAAGTATCCTCGGACCAAATGCGTGACCGACACAACTTCCCAACATATTCAAAGCCGGCTTTCTCTTGAAACGACCCAACTGGGACCCCAACACCTTTGAAGGTAGGGAGCATCTGTCCACTTATCGCCGGGCTCTAATAGTGGGTATCTTAGTGGCCGCTAGGTGACCAACTAATTTGGCCAAGGTAAGAGAGATTATTTAAGGGCCTGATGAATCTCCCTGTATGTTCCTAGAGATAATTATGTAGGCATATAAGAGACATACTCCTTTCGATCCTCAGGCAGAGGATCAAAAGGCATCTGTCACAATGGCCTTTATTGGGAAAGCTGCCCTGGATATTAAAAGAAAGTTACAATGCTTAGATGGATTACAAGATATGACTTTGAGGGATTTAGTCAGAGAACCCGAGAAGGTATACTTTAAGAGAGAAACTGAGGAAGAGAAGGGAGCTGAGTGAGGATAAAAGAAACAAAAGACAGACTAAGGCATTGACTAAGGTCCTGGTCACAACAACAAATAGGCCAGAAACTAAGAAACAGAGAGACAGGAAGGGATTCCTGGGCACACACTAGAGGCCACCCCTGGCCTCAGATCAATGTGCCTACTCTAAAGAAAAAGGACACTGGGCCAAAGAGTGCCCTAGAAAGAGACAGCCATGCCAGCCAGATATTCTGACTCTGGAGGAATACTAAGAAAGTCCGGGCTCAGATCCTCTCCCTGACCTCAAGGTAACTTTTGAAATGGAGGGGAACACAATAAACTTTGAAGTAGATACAGGGGCAATATACTCAGCCCATAAGGCCCATTGGGCCCTCTACCGAATAAAAGGTCTCTAATTCAAGAGTCTAACAGAAGTAAATATCGGGCTTTGACAACTAAGAGGACCATGGGCCAGGGAAAAGGAAAAATCCATCACTCCTTCCTAGTAATCCCAGAATGCCTGGCCCCATTGATGGGCAGAGTTCTGCTCACCAAGCTCTGGGCCAAAATAACTTTTAACCCTGAAGGCCCCCAAGTGGAATTTTTTAATCCTTCAGTAACTACTCCTATAATCATGGCTCTAACTATGTCAGTAGCAAATGTTCATCAACTCACTCACCTTTGTTCAAAGAAACTGCATTCATTCGTGAAATATCAAGAACACAGTCTTCCACTAACCTACTCACAGCTAAAGGAAATAACTGAATGTGTAACAAAAGCCTGTCAGGTCCATTAATTGGTTAAAGCTTACACTTCCAAGCTTCCTGCAGGAAAGCACCTATGAGGAACCAGACGAGGACAATTCTGGGAAGTGGACTTTACTGAAATTAAGCCAGTAAGGTATGGACTTAAATAACTCCTAGTCTTTGAACATACATTTTCAGGATGTATTGAAGCCTTCCCCACACACAAAAAAAAAAGAAATAAAAAAGAAGAAAAAAGAAACATCGCAAATGGTTGTAAAGAAGATCCTGGAAGATATTTATTCTCCCCTTGACGACCAGTAGTCTTAACCCTCATCAGCCCCTTAAGCTGCGATGGCTGATCACAAATCCTACTGGACACGAAGTATGGCCTATCTCGAATACAGCCAGCTTACGAACCTGGTGGCCATCTCTCCACCCAGTCATTTGTCAGCTGGCTATAGGTCTTTCCTATTGGGATATCCCTGATTAACAGGATCCCACTAAAATTCCATTAAATCCCTTCCGTACCATAGATAATGGAAACAAACATTATAGATGTAGGGACACGTGAGCCAGATGCAGGTTGGCTAGCCTAGATTACTATGTTTGCCCGGCAGACTATCAAAGCCACAAACAGTCACGGCTGTGGGGGGGGAGAGCAGACTTCTATTGTAAGTCATGGGGATGTGAGCATACAGGGACTGTCAGATGGAACCCAAACTCCTCATCAAATTCTGTACACAGCATTGGCCATATTACGAATTAGATAACCAAAACCGATGGCCCCCAGAGGGGTCTCTAGATCCTCAAATTCTGTGTGACCTTTTTAACTTCTGCAAGTGCTCAAAAGGGTGAAAGGAGATTCCGCTATGTGGAGGCCTTCTCTCTCCTTTGCTCACATCCTGAACTATGCTTCTCCAATAAATGCTCACCCTCAGCCTTGTGCTCTAGACTCTCTGCTGTCACTCCCACCTCAGCAACTTGATTTCTCCCCTCCAATATCTAGATCAAAAACCCAAATCTCGACTGGTTCTCAGACCATTGCTCCCTTGCTGAGGTTGCAGGTACTGAGGTACCACTCCATTCACTCACTCCTCTCCTCTCCTGTCAGTGCCCGCACCGGGTCCCACCCAGTCCTCTTACCACCTAATGCAAAGCTCAAACCCGCTGAGAAGAATCCTCAGACCCTAATACAAGATGTAATGAAAATGGCCTTTAATGTTGCTTTGTCATCACTAAAAACAGGTTACTAAGAATTTAAAGTCCCTCACAGGCTTTTTGGAATCTCACTCCTGTCTCCCCCTCTGTTCTATCTGTTCTACTGCTCAAGTTTTTGTTGCTATTAAGATCCCAAAGCCCTCTCCCAATATTCTTTTACATCTCTCCTTCCTCATTCTCAGATCCACAGAGCTGCTCTTATTTCTGCCTTCCAAATTGTACCCCTCTGTACCAGGCCCACAGAAAAGTCTTAACTGACCTTCTCCAGAAGTCTTCACCATGGCTGATTTAGGACTTTCAGCAAAAGAGTCCCTATAAAAGAGTTCACTGTAGATAAACTTCCTATTTTTGTGTTGCCCTGGTCTCCTTGGCAACTGGCTAAAAAATTAAGCACTCCTGATCTAGACACACCCTTACTAGTTTTTCACAAAATATTTGAAAAAAAGTCCTCTGGCCTTGAGCTGGGGCTTCACAGAGATGGCTACATTTCTAAGATAAAGAAGTTACAAACTGGGCTGTATGGAAACAGCTGGAAGGGGGAAAAAAAGAAAGGGAAGACACCCACACCCAGGTGTCCTTGAAAAGTTAACTTGCCCAAACTGAGGAAAAAAGAGAAACAAAAACTGCTTTTTGTGAACTTCTGCAGACTGTGAACTTCTGAGCCCCTTCCCTTACGTGTTGGGTACAAAATTCTGAAACTACGTAACTTGGGTTTCAGGGGATTAATTGATTACAACAGAAGCAATGCCCTCTGAATCTGGTTGAAACCAAAAAAGACTGTTTCCGTGTCTTTGGTGCTATCTTAGGTGCCTTGCCTTGTCCGTCCCTACAACAGTATAATTCTATATACTTAAACATTGTTTATGTTTTCATGAAATGGTCAACAGATGTGATTAATTGTGAAATGGTGCAGATGTTTCCCAGAGTGCTCTATCATGACGCAGGTTCATCTGAAGATCAAAGAGGGGGACATACAACCCGGTTCCGCTGGGAACATATGTCCCTCACCTTAGCCATTCTATTACGAATAGGAGTTGCTGCAGGGTTGGGCACAAGAACCACTGCTCTGGTCCATGGGACACAACAAGTGACCCAATTAGAAGAAGCAATAGATCAAAACTTAAAGATTTTAGAAACCTCCATCACAGCTTTGCAGGAATCTTTAACCTCTCTCTCTGAAGTTGTTTTACAGAAAAGGCGAGGGTTGGACCTCCTTTTCATGACAGAAGGGGGCCTTTGTGCTTCATTGAGGGAAGAATGTTGTTTTTATGTCGACAATACTGGAGTTGTAAAAAAATTTATGAGTAAATTAAAAAGATGCCTTGAAGAGCAACAACGAGAGAGAGAGGCACAAAAACGGTAGTTTGAGTCTTTTTTTACACAGTCCCCCTGGTTAATTACGTTTTTATCAACCCTGGCTGGTCCAATAATAATCCTCATAGTATTACTAAGTATAAAACCCTGTTTCCTCAATCATGTAATTTCTTTTCTCCAAGCTCAAATTGGACAAATTAAAATTATGGTAATACATCACTAGCAGACATAGAATGTGACACCCCACAATGATCACTTTTATGATTAAAAGTAGCCAGAAAAAGAAGTGGGGAATGAAATGTTAATAAAATATGTACTTGTCACTTCCTGTTTTTCTGTACGCTTAACAAAACACTGTTGAAATCTTGAGAACTCTTTGCTAATCTTGTTGCCAGAATGTGCTGTCCCCAATTGCCAAACTGCAGAATCTACTCCCTCACCCGGTTGAATAGAAACCTGAACTGTACTTGGATCATTGAATGTAGAAGAGAACATCCATTCAAAAAGTTATAGTCAGTTGGATTAGAAAGATAGTCGGTAAGTTTAGGAAGAAAAGTGAGTATAGGATTTGGAACAAAAGTTCTTTAGCAATAGGGTTTTGGTTAGAGAGTCAATGTAAATGTCAACACAAGTGAAGAGTCAGTCACAATGATGCACAGGGCAAAATATGTAGGAAAGCAGATATCAATAGAGACATTAGGAAATCAGGAAAAGAATAAAGTGAGTGATGGGATTAGATATTTTCAACAGGGTTGAGGATGAATATGTGAGCTTAGGATAAAACAAATATGAAGTCAACAATAGGATTGACATTTGATAGCATTAGCATAGCCCAAGACAGTGTCCAAAATAAGCTCTGTTGCCCCTCATTTGCCTAAATTCCCAGTGGCCTGTACACCCTTCCTGTGTACCAGGAGTGATCAAATAGGCCTGCCCTTAATACTGCTCTGCTTCTCCAATTTGAGTCCTACTGAGTGTCGGGTACAGATTCTTTATGTGAATTGGAAAGATGAGAAAACTCAAGCACCTATTGGATAGCCTCTGAATAGATTTGAAGAACTCATTTGACCCAAAAGATCCCTATTCTCACTTGATGGAATTCAGGAACCTTACAGAGGAAGGCAAAATACTTCATCAACAATGACTGCTCTTTTTGCCATTTTGGATTTTATGCACCCATGGGATCTTTCTTTAGATCCATCAGGTGCTGAGAATCTAAGTCAAAGAATCACACTGGGCCAAGAGGCTGATTCACACACATCTCTTTCCAAATCAATTAAGGAAAGAGCCAAAGGTAAAGCATATTCATTTCCATTTGAAAAATCTTTCCTTCAGGATTCACAAAGGGTTGGCCTGAGACAAAGACCTTCCTGACTCTCAGGGCAACAGAACAATAGGTAAGCAAATGGCCCAAAGCAGGGATTCTCCACTGAGACTTTACTGGTCACACTGATATCTGAGTTTTCTGAGATGCTCGACATTCCATTCATCTATCCAGTACATGGCCATGTCACAGAGCTTGGAGGTAGTACATATCTTGGACACAAAACCATGAGCCTATTCTGGAGATTGGCCATAATTCAGGAAGAAAACAGCAACTTAGGAAGGTAGCAGGTATCGCCCATCAATAAGGCAAGCCACAGTCAATTCATAAATTGTGCTGGATGAATGCTGGGAAGCTTTCTATGAGACAGGACACATCCATTGATGCATTCTCTTTTCTAATGTCTACAAGCACGGACACAGTGGGATACACAGACATAGAAACACTTGCATTGTCAAACGACTTACTAGAAACAGTTCACTCCAAACCAAACAAACTGCCTTTTCTACCTATTCTCAGAACATGAGACAAAACCACAAACCCACACCCGCAATGGCACCTCCTTCCCCCAAATAGGTCTGTGACTCTCCGGAGTGTGCTCTGACTGATGGGCCATACTATGATGCTCCGAAATGGCCTGACCTGTCTCAGATCTGATCTTCTTGGCCAACAATGTGAAGTTGTTAGAAGCCAGGAGTGAGCCACTATCTGCTTTCTCAGGAAGAGCCCCTCTTCCGAGCTTTCCTGGCATTTGGCCATCCTCACATCAGTAGGTATCAAGAAATACTGACTCTGTCCTTTGTAAATCCAAAAAAGTGAGACCACTGGGACTAGGACTGGGACTGGCTCTGGGTGCCTGGCTTTCTGTATAACAAGTTCAGAGAGTTCCATCACCAAGGAAGTGAGATGAGATCACTTCCTTCAGGAACTGAATGAGATCACTGCCTTGGCAACCACTTTGTCATAACAATTGCTCCCAACGGTCCCATGAGATGAGGGCTGCCCCTACTTCCTGTGACACTTTCACAAGTTAAAATGGTATATCACCCGTAGGCAAAAGGGAACAGCTCTCCACACAGGCCGGGTTTGGTACATCTTCTCTACATTAAGAAGAGATAGGCTCATTCTGACGCAACCCTTAATCCTGACCAGGTTGTTTGCCATGGAAGATGATTTTTGCTCTCTCAGGTCTTACATAGCTGCCTACATCTTCTCCAGAGATCATTTCTGCATGGAGCTTTGAGGTTCTCAACAGATGGAAGATCCACTGCATTCCTGTATTGTAAGACCAACACTGTCCCTGGTCTTCAGTAAACATAGATGTCAATTGGAGTCATGAGAAAACCCACGAACCTATGGGATAGCCTCTGCAGGGCTTTAAAGAATTCACTTGACCCAAATGATCCCTATTCTCACTTAATGGAGGTCAGGAACCTTACAGACGAAGGCGAGAGACTCTATCCACCATGACAGTTCTTTTGTCCATTTTGGTTTTGGATGCACACATGGGATTTTTCTTTAGACCCATCATGTGCTGTGAATCTAAGCCACAGCCTCACATAGGGCCAAGAGGCTGATTCAGACACATCCATTTCCAAAGCAATTAACCGAAGAGGCACAGGTAATGACCATTCAATTCCATTTGAAAACTATTTTCTTCAGGCTTCACAAAGTGTGGCCTAAGGCAAAGACCTTCCTGACATTCAGGGCAACAGATTAGGTAAGCAAAAGGCCCAAAGCAGGGTTTCTCCACTGAGACTTTCTTGGGCATACTGATATCTGAGTTTTCTGAGATACTCACCATTCCCATCAGCTATCCAGTACATGGCCATGTCACAGAGATGGAGGTGGTACATATCTTGGACACAAAATCATGAGCGTATTCTGGAGAGTGTCCAGAATTCAGGAAGAAAACAGGAATTTAGAAAGATGGCAGGAATTGCCCATCCATATGGCAAGCTGCAGTCCATTCATAAATTGCACAGGATGAGTGCTTTGAAGCTTTCTCGTAGACAGGGCACATCCATTGATGCATTCTCTTTTCTACTGTCTACAATCACGGACACAGTATGATATATAGACACAGAAACACTCACGTTGTCAAAGGACTTACTAGAAACAGTTCACTCCAAAACAAACAAACCAGCTTTCCTAACTATTCTCAGAACATGAGACAAAACCACAAACTCACACTCACACCCAAAATGGTACCTCTTTCCCCAAAGTAGGTCTGTGTCAATCTGGAGTGTCCTCTGACTTGTGGGCCATACTATGTTCCCCAAAAATGGCGTGTCCTGTCTTCAATCTGGTCTCCTTAGCCAACTCTGTGAAGTTGTCAGGAGCCCGTGGTGAGAAACTACCTGCTTTCTCTGGAAAGGCCAGTCTTCATAGTTTCCAGGCATTTGACTGTCCTCACATCAGTAGGTACCAAGAAAGAGTGACTCTGTCTTGTTAAATCCAAACAAGTGAGCCCACTGGGACATGGAGTGGGTTTGACTCTGTGTGCCTGGTTTCCTGGATCCCAAGATCACAGACTTTCATCACCAATAATGTAAGGTGAGGTCACTTCCTTCAAGAACTGAATGAAGTCACTGCCTTGGAAACCACTTTGTTTTAACAGTTGCTTCCGAGGTTCTCAAAAGATGGAGTCTGCCTCTACTTGCTGTGACTCATTCATAAGTTAGAATGGTATATCAACCATAGGCACCGGGGAACAGCTCTCCACACAGCCATGGTTTGGTCCATCTTCTCTACATTAGGAAGAGAGAGGCTAATTCAGACACATCCCTTCAACCTGACCAGGTTGTTTGCCATGGAAGATGACTTTTGCTCTCTCAAATCCTTCATACCTGCCTACATCTTCTCCAGGGATTATTTCTGCAGGGACTTTTGAGGTTCTCAGCTGGGGGATGATACCCTACCTTCCTGGATTTTAAGACCAACTCTGTCCCTGCTCTTCTGTAAAGTGAGATTGAGGGAACAGTGTATGGTTCGTGTTAATAGCATGTTCGATTTGGGTTAGGAGTCATTCTGCTGGATGAATTATGGTATTGGGAAACTTTGATATTTATAACAATATAAATGTGAAATATATGTATGAGAACAGAGATCTAGGAAAGATTTGAAGCCCAGAAAGGCATTGGGCCCTTGATTGGTATACTTAGATTGAATCATGTTCTGCACCGAGGTCTCAGATAAATCGATATACAATGGCATAGGACCCTATACCTCGGATGATTGAAAGTAGAAGAGAACATCCAGTCAAAAGGGATAGTCTGTAGGATTAGGAAGATAGTAAGTAGGTTTAGGAAGAAGAGTGAGTCTCGGAGTTGGACCAAAAGTTCTTTAGCAATTGGTTTTCAGTTAGAGGGTGAATGTAAATGTCAGCACATGTGAAGAGACAGTCACAATGATGAACTGGGAAAAATATGTAGGAAAGCAGATATCAATAGGGGCATTAGGAAATCAGGAAACGTATAAAGTGAGTGATAGGATTAGATATTTTCAAAAGGCTTGAGGTTAAATATATAATCTTAGGAAGAAACAAATATGTAGTAACCAATAGGATTGACATTTGAGAGCAGTAGGCACCCTGGACATAGATGCTTTTAGTAATCCATGGTCACTTCCCATTTAGGCTTTGGTACAATCATATGTGTGACCTTTGCATTTTGTGTACAGAATACTACTGTGGTAAAATGTATATGTAGATCAGGTGACATGAGTATTTCTTGCACTATATAGGGGAGTAATATTCTGGAAACTTATAAATTAGTACTGGGGATAAAAATAGGTGTACCTTGTGTTGATGATTATTGAGATGATGCATGAATAGACCATATTGTGAATAAAGTATGTAACTGGATCCAACATTAAATAATGGTTTGAGTTTGCATCTGAAAATATATTGGAAATCTTATATTGATATATATACCATCATTCCAACGAGTTATATATGCAATGGTATTATTAGGGTTACGGTTTATCGTGAAGAGTGAGTTTTGCTTCAAAAATGATTATGGAATCGAAAATAATGTGTTTAGAAAGAAGTCTAGTGAAAAGACCAGTAAAGAAACATGGAGGAATACATGTGTTCTGAAGTAGTAAGTAATTGAAAGTGAACCAAATGCCAAAAAAATTTGTGAAGTTGTGGATGAAAAAATACATCCTATGATGTCCATAAACTGAAGAAATAGTAATGTACCAGTGTTGAGTAAAAATGAACTTCAAATTACACATCATGTCCCATAGCAATCTACTTGCATTAACGTTAAACTGGGTCAGTTACTGTAGAAATATTAGGATTTTTAAGCACCATCCACTGAACTTAGTTTTCAGTAGTAGGAAACCAAAATATATTTCAGGTGTATGAATATTACTGAGAATAATCTTGTGAAAATTTGAATTTAAATGAACATAAATGAATATGAATGAATTTAGGGAGTGTATAATAAGACACATATTTTTCATATTTTTTTAAAATCTGGAGAATATACACACACACACACACACGCACACACACACACACACACACCCACACACACACACATTAATATTTAGCAATATATATGCCAATCGATATTCATCATGAAATATAATTCATTCACAAATCCAAAAATATTCATTTTACTGAACATGGATTTATGTATAGTGTTTTTCACTAGGAAGCTCACCCATAGGTGGAATTTTCAGTTCCATCATTATTTAGGGAAAGTCATCTCTTCTCACAATTTTTATATTCCAAAGCCAGTGATCTTTCAAGAATGTACGTGTGATACCAGGTAGGATATTGTATATGCATAAAAAAATTACATGTGCTGAATAGGATACAGAGAAAGGGAGACAGGAATTTACATATGTGATAACTTTAAAAAATCATGGAGAAATATTAAAATGAAAAGTTTACTAAATTTAAAACACATACTCTTGATAAAGAGGAAGACAAATACAAATATACACCATGCTTCCTATGAAAGGACTGTACTTCTATTCAGTTAGGTTTTTTTTTCTCCATGATATTAGGATTAGTAGTCAGAGTCTAGTAGGGTATGGGTTAGTGTCAGGGATTCAGTATTTCAAATGGAAAATAGGAAAATGAATCTAATGTGTATGCAAACATGTGATACACAAAAATCATCCCTCTCTTATCCAGAACAATGCCTTGACATAACCATCGCTAAAAGTAAGACACAATTAGAGGAGAGGAGTTAGAAAACCTGTGAATACATATGTGGAATAAAAAATGCTCAGGAGTTCACAACACTGGAGGTGGTAAAAGAGTTTACAAAAGTATGGGAGAGGGTAAACACTCCAGAAACATGGAGCTGTGCTGACCTAAAGAGTTATTGAGAAACTTCCTCTGAGGTTAGGCACAAGAAATATATGTATGGCAATATGTAAATCAATGGTTCTGCAACTGATGTGATTCTGCAATCTGTATATGGAATAAAAATGGGAGCTCATATCCCACTTGAATCAAAGTGTGAAATATGATATATCAAGAAGTATGTAATGTTTTGAACAACCTACAATGAAAATTAATTAAAAAAAGGAAAAGAAATATATGTAATTGTCAGGAGATTTAGCTTCGTTTATACTGACACCAAAAATCTGGGTCTGCATCTATGTAACCTGGAGGACATGGTTGTTTATTTTGTAATGAACATGAGGCAGCAGGTGTGAATTCTCCCTTTGTAGGTAAACTGTTGCCACTGGGAGCTAAGTGTCTTCCCGTGTGGTCTGTGAAGCCATTTGGTCATCCTCCACTTTTCAGGGTGTTTCTTACTGCTGCACTGGGAATTTGGTATTTGCTTCACGAAATACAATATGTTCAACTGGGACACAATGCTGGAGGGAGTTCTGTCATGTGTGGTTGGTCAGGGTCGGTAAGAGAATGTACGAACCAGGCTTCTATCCCACATAGCTTTCCCCTTGACTATAGCAACCTGATTCTGAACATTGCCCTGAAACCTCTACATATAACAAGATGCCTTTACATATAAAGGTCTGCTGCCTGCACCATGTCAGTCGCAAGTTTTGGAAGCCAATGGAAGATCCAGGTGGTCCTACCAAAAATATTTATTTACACACCTACAGTCCACTGCTCTACACCCACTACCCAGCCGGCTCCAACTTACTGGCATTTCTGTTCTACACCATTTTCACGAAACTCAGTCAATCAAGGCACTGTTTGTTATACTCATGATCAGCAGCAGGATATCTAAAGGTTATCCAGTGCCACCTGGTCATGGGGATTTCAAAAATTTCATGGTATTAATCTAGTCATTTTTCAAGGATGAAGTTGGAGGCACTGTGTGTTTCATTTAATTCAGGAACCATTAAATGGTGAGGAAGCTCATTTCAATGAAAGCTCTGGAGAACACTCACAGGCAAGCCTTCCCGAAGAGTGGCCAAAAGGACACATGAATCCAGGCCCATTGAGGTATACAATGTGAGGTCCATGTGTGTTTGGACTCTCAACTATGGCTACCAAGTCTTTAAGAATTAAATCATGTGATATCCTGGCTCAGAATCCCTGAGTTCTGTGGAAAGCCATCCTGGGCCTAGATCTCAGTTTCCAAAACCGATTCTCATGCGTGGTCTCCTAAAATCCCAACACTATTCATGGCAATACTTCTCTGAGGTCAGTTCCAGAACTCAGTCTCTAAGGGGAATCACACCAGAGTTCAAGCCCTGGTGGACCCAGTCATCTCTTCCAACTACCACACAAATTACCACAATTAAAACAAGAACCCTCCCATATGGCCCTCATCTTCTTTCATATAGACACTCATCATAATCTGGCTGGAGGTTTCCATGAGGGGCGCAGACCAAGACAGTGTCCCAAATAAGCTCCTTTGCCCCTCATTTGCCTAAAGTCAAGGTGGCCTGGACACCCATCCTGTGAACCAAAAGTGATCAAATAGGCCTGCCATTAATACTGCTCCAATTTGAGGACTACTGTCTGTGGGGTTTAGATTCTTTATGTGAATTTTAGTCATGAGAAAACCCAAGCACAATGGGCTAGCCTCTGCAGGTTTTGTAGAACTCTTTTGACCCAAAGGATCCCATTCTCACTTGATGGAGGTCAGGAACCTTACAGAGGAAGTCGAGAGACTTCATCCCAATAATTGTTCTTTTGGCGAATTTTCTTTTGGATGCACACATGGTAACTTTCTTTAGATCCATCAGGTGCTGAGACTCTAAGCCACAGCCACACACAGGGCCAAGGGCCTGATTCAGACACATCCCTTTCCAAAGCAATTAAGGAAAGTGCCACAGGTATGCCCATTCATTTCCATTTGAAAACTGTTTTCTTCAGGCTTCACAAAGGGGTGGCCTGAGGCAAAGACCTTCCTGACATTCAGGGCAACAGAACAATAGGTAAGCAAAAGGCCCAAAGCAGGATTTCTCCTCTGAGACTTTCCTGGTCACACTGATATCTGAGTTTTCTGAGATGCTCGCCATCACCTACAGCTATCCAGTACATGGCCATGTCACAGAGCTTGGAGGTGGTACATATCTTGGACACAAAACCATGGGCCTATTCTTGAGATTGGCCGGAATTCAGGACGAAAATAGAAACTTAGGAAGGTAGCAGGTGTTGCTCATCGATAAGGCAAGCTACAGTCCATTCAAAAACGGGGAAATATGAATGCTGAGAAGCTTTCTACTAGACACGACATATCCATTGGATGAATTCTCTTTTCTAATGTCTACAACCACGGAAACAGTGGAATACACAGACATAGAAACACTCGCCCTGTGAAAAGACTTACTAGAAACAGTCCACTTCAAATGAAACAAACCGACTGTCCTACCTATTCTCAGAAAATGAGACAAAACCACAAACCCACAACCACACCCACAAAGGCACCTCCTTCCCCTAAGTAGGTCTGTGAATATCCAGAGTGTCCTCTGACTTGTGGGCCATAATATGTTCCCCCAAAATGGCCTTTCCTGTCTCAGATCTTGTCTCCTTGGCCAACTCTGTGAACTTCTTAGGAGCCAACGGTGAGCAACTACCTGCTTTCTCATGAAAAACCCTGCATCCGAGCTTTCCTGGCATTTGGCCTTCGTCACATCTGTAGGTACCAAAAAATACTGACCCTGTCCTTGGTAAATCCAAACAAGTGAGACCACTGGGACTGGGACTTGGATTGGCTCTGTGTGCCTGGCTTCCTGGATCCCACGTTCAGAGAGTTCCATCACCAAGAAAGTGAGGTGAGGTCACTTCCTTCCTGAACTGAATGAGGGCACTGTCTTGGCAGCCACTTTGTCCTAACTGTTGCTTCCAAGGGTCCCAAGAGATTGAGGCTGCCCCTACTTCCTGTGACATTTTCACAAGTTAGAATGGTATATCAACCAAAGGCACCCAGGAATAGATCTCCACACAGGCCTGGTTTGGTCCATGATCTCTACATTAAAAAAAAATCTGATTCAGACACAACCTTTTATCCTGACCGGGTTGTTTGCCATGGAAGATGACTTTTGGTCTCTCAGGTCCTTTATTGCTTCCTACATCTTCTCCAGGGATCATTTCTGCATGGACCTTTGAGGTTCTCAGCAGGTGGAAGTTTTTCTACATTTCTGTATTGTAATATCAACTCCTTCCCTGCTCTTCTGTAAAGTTAGATTGAGGGAACAGTGTCCGGTTATGGTTAAAAACATGATCGATTTGGGTTAGAAATCATTTTGCTGGATGAATGATCGTATTGAGAACTTGCTATGTGTAGAAGAATATATAGGTGAAATATATGTATGAAAAAAGAAATCTAAGTCTGATTTGAAGCCCAGAAGGGCATTGGGCCCTTGATAGGGATACGTGGTGTTGAATTACGTTCTGCAGAGTTGTCTCAGATAAATCGATATACAATGGCATAGCACCTTGTACGTTGCATGAATTAATGTAGAAGGAACATCAAGTCAAAAAGGCATAGTCGGTAGTGAAAGGTTAATAAAATTAATAAAATAGGTACTTGTCACTTCCTGTTTTTCTGTATGCTTAACAAAACACTTTTGAAATCTTGAGAAATGTTTGCTAATCTTGTTCTAGAATGTACTGTTCCCAACAGCCGAACTGCAGAATGTACTCCCTCACTCGGTGTCATGCAAACCGCCCACTCGCCCTTACCCATCACTAAACTTCCCTCTCTTCCCTCTCCAAGGAAAGTATATAAGCTCTGCTTAAGCTGTTCTCAGAGGTCTCTGCTCTATTTAATTTAGCTCTGAGCTCCAGCATGCTGGACCACAAATAAACCCTTTGCTGTTGCATGAGACAGTCTCTTGATAGTATCTTCCTCTGACACTCGCCTGACCTTTACATATTGAGGTTCCACCGAGTTCCAGCAGTGGCGAAGGAGAGACCCCAACGGGCTCCTCTTGGAGCAAGTAAGGCGCCTCTTTCCGGTTTCAGGTTTCTTGTTAGGGCTTGGCAAAATTGCTGGCGATGAAGAGCCTGGGCTCTCTCCGACGGTGGCTGAGAGACGTGTCACAGAGACAAAGGGCACCTCTCTGGAGGACCCCGCAGAGAACTCGGGAAATCAAGGAACAATAGTCTTCTCGACTCAGTGATATTTTCTTTTAGATTCGTTGTTGCCATACCATTGGGTTTTGCCGGCTACTCATTCCTGGTCTCAGTGTTGGACGTTCATTGCCTGTCTTTATGGTCTTGTCTTATCTGTGTCGTGTGTCCTTGCTTTTACTGTTTGTGGAACTTTCATTATGGAACAGAGCACGTCAATGCCTCTGTCCCTGACCCTTGATCACTGGACCAAAGTCCGCTTAAGGGCTCAGAATCTTTCTTTTTTTAGTAAAACGCTGGACCTGGCAGAATCTCTGTGCCTCAGAATGGCCCATCTTTGGAGTCGTATGGCCCCTAGAAGGATCTTTCTACTTCCCACTAATTTAAAAAGTCAGAGGTATTGTCTTTCAGCCAGCGCCACATAGCCATCCAGATCAACAGCCATATATCTTAACTTGGCAGGACCTCTGCAAATCTCCTCCTCCATGGGTGAAGCCTTTCCTTGCCCCTACCTCTGCTCCTACTCCTTCCCCCATGATCTCTCAAACCCTCTCAACCTCCTCCTCCTCCACCCTCTGTTCTCCCTGAGTCACAGATTTGACTCTACTGGACTCTTCTCCCCCTCCTTATCCCCTGCCCTCGTCCCCTAACACACAACACACTCTAAGTGATTCCGCTGCTGCTGACTAAGCCTCTCTACCATTGGAGGAAGCTAAGCCGGTAATAGGATCTGACAATGGACCGATGTTCATGGCCCAGGTAAGTCAGGGGTTAGCCAGGAACCTGGGGATTAATTGGAAGTTAAATTGTGCTTATAGACCACAGAGTTCAAGACAAGTAGAAAGAATGAATAGAACCATTAAAGAGACCTTAACGAAATTAAGCTTAGAGACCAGCATAGGATTGGACTATGCTCCTGCCTTATGCAATGTTTCATGCAAGAAAAAATCCCTTTGTTTCTTTGAGTAACCTTACCACGTGTGAAATTCTTAATGGTGGCCCTCCTCCAGTAGGGGACATAAGCCCAACTGTAAGACCTAAATATCCTTTCCACACCCCCTTGCTTGACAGACTTAAAGATCTTGAAAGAACTCAGTAATACCTGTGAAAACAGCTGGCCACTGCCTACCCAACTGGGAACCAGGGGATTCCACATCCATATCAAGTAAGAGATTTCATCTATGTAAGATGATATCAGGTGTCATCCCTGGTACCCCGCTGAAAAGGACCATACCAGGTGCTATTATAACACCTACAGTGGTAAACGTAAACAGAATCACTTCCAGGATCCATGCCTCTCATCTCAAGCCTGCTCCCTGTACAGAATCTTTCTGGAAACTGAAAAAGACTGGTAACAGTTTCAAATTGTGTATTCGCAATGTGAATAAGGTTATATACTCTCCCCTTGGCTACAAGTAGTCCTAACCCTCATCAGCCCATTAAGCAGTGATGGCTGATCACAAATCCTACTGGAAAAGAAGTATGGTCTATCTCGCATACAGCCCCCTTAGGGACCTGGTGGCCATCTCTCCACCCAGACATTTGTTAGCTGGCTATAGGTATTTCCTATTGTGATATCACTGATGAAGAGGATCCCACTAAAATACCATTAAATCCCTTCTGTACCATAGATAATGGAAACAAACATTATGGATGTAGGGACACGCAAGCCAGATGCAGGTTGGCTAGTCTAGATTACTAAGTTTGCCTGGCAGACTATCAAAGCCACAAAGAGTAATGGCTGTGTGGGGGAAAAGCCGACTTTTTCTGTATGTCATGGGAATGTGTGCATACAGGGGCTGCCTGATGGAACCCCAATTCTTCATCAAATTCAGTACACAGCATTGGCCACATTACCAATTAATCAACCAAAAACTATGGCACCCAGAGGGGTCTCTAGATCCTCAAATTTTGCATGACCTTTTTGACTTCTGCAAGTGCTCAAAAGAGTGAAAGGAAACTCCCCTATGTGGAAGCCTATTCCCTCCTTCACTCACATCCTGAACTATGCTTCTCCAATAGATCATTATCCTCAGCCTTCTGCTCCAGACCCTCTGCTGTCACTCCCATCTCAGCAACTTGATTTCTCCCCTCCAATAACTAGATCAGAAACCCAAAGCTCCACCAGTTCTCTGACCATAGCCCCCTTGCTGAGGTAGCAGGTACATAGGTACCGCTCCACCGACTCATTCCTCTCATCTCCTGTCAGTGCCCTCACCGGGTCCCACCAGGTCCTCTTACCAGCTAACCCAATGCTCAAACGAGCTGAGGAGAGCCCTGAGACCCTTATCCAAGATGTAATATAATTGGCCTTTAAAGTTGCTTTGTCATCACTGAAAACAGGTTACTAAAATTTAAAGTCCCTCACAGGATTTTGGGATCCTCACTCCCGTCTTTCACTCTGCTCTACCTGATCTACTGCTCAAGTTTGCTGCTAGGAAATTCCAAATACCCTTTCGCATTATTCTTTTACATCTCTCTTTTCCCTCATTCTCAGATCCTCGGAGGTGCTCTCAGCCCCAACTTCCCCGTCTTTCCCCCTCTGTACCAGGTCCACAGAAAAGTCTTAAATGACCTTCTTCAGAAGTCTTCACCATGGCTGAGTTTTGAACTTTCAGCCAAAGAGTCCCAATAAAGACTTTAATGTAGATAAACATTCTCTTTTGTATTGCCCTGTTCTACTTGGCCACTGGCTAAAAATCTCAGTACTTCTAAGCTAGACAACCTCTAACTAGTTTTTCACAAAATATGTGAACAAGTCCTCTGGCCTTCAGCTGGGGCTTCACAGAGATGGCTACATTTCTAAGATAAAGAAATTACCAACCGGGCTCCATGGTAACAGCTGGCAGGGGGAAAATAAGAAAGGGAAGAAAAAGCTCTCCTCCTCCCAGGTGTCCTTGAAAAGTTAACTTGCCCAGAACAGAAGGAAAAACAGAAACAAATACTGCTTTTTTAAACTTCTGAAGACTGTGAACTTCTGAGCCCCATGCCTTATATGTTGGGTACAAATTTCTGAAACTACCTAAACTTGAGTTTCAGGGGATTAATTGATTACAATAGAAGCAATGCCCTCTGAATCCGGTTGCAACCAAATAGGACTGTTTCCCTCTCTTGAGTGCTATCTTAGGTGCCTTGCTTTGTCAGTGCCTACAACAGCATAATTCTATATACTTAAACATCGTTTATGTTTTCATGAAATGATCAAGATATGTGATAATTTGTGTAATGGTGCAGATGTTTCCCAGAGTGCTCTATCATGACGCAGGTTCATTTGAGGATCAAATAGGGGGGGCATACAACCGGTTCCACTGGGAACATATATCCCTCACTTTAGCCATCCTATTAGGAATAGGAGTTGCTGCACAGGTGGGCAGAGGAACCAGTGGCATTGTCCATGGGACACAAAAGATGACCCAATTAGAAGCAGCAATAGAGCAAAAGTAAGATATTAGAAACCTCCTTCAGGGCTTTGCATGAAACTTTAACCTCTCTCTCTGAAGTTGTTTTACAGAACAGTTGAGGGTTGGACCTCCTCTTCATTAGAGAAGGGGGCCTTTGTGCTGCATTGAGGGAAGAATGTTGTTTTTATGCTGACTATACTGGAGTTGTAATAAAATCTATGAGTAAATTTAAAAGACACCTTGAAGAGCATCAACAAGTGAGAGAGGCCCAAAAAGGGTGGCTTGAGTCTTGGTTAACACAGTCCCCCTGGTTAACTACGTTTTTATCAACCCTGGCCGGTCCAATAATAATCCTCATATTATTGCTAACTATAAAACCCTGTTTGCTCAACCGTGTAATGTCTTTTCTCCAGGCTCAAATTGGACGAGTTAAACTTATGGTAATACCCCACTAGCTGACATTGAATGTGACACCCTCCAATGATCATTTTTATGATTAAAATTAGCCAGAAGACGAAGTGGGGAATGAAATATTAATAAAATAGGTACTTGTCACATCTTGTTTTTCTGTATGCTTAACAGAACACTGTTGAAATCTTGAGAAATGTTTGCAAATCTTGTTCCCAGAATGTTCTATCCCCAGCTGCCAAATTGCAGAATGTACTCCCTCTCCCAGTTGCATGCAAACCGCCCACTCGCCCTGACCCATCAATACAATTCCCTCCCTTCCCTCTCCAGGGAAAGTATATAAGCTCTACTTCAGCTATTCTCAGGGCTATCTGCTCTATTCAGGTGAGCTCTGAACCCCAGCCTGCTGGACACCCAATAAACCGTTTGATGTTGCATGAGATAGTCTGTTGGTAGTCTCCTCCTCTGAAGCTCGCACCACATTTACTTGGATGATTAAATGTAGAAGAGAACATCCAGTCAAAAAGGGATAGTCTGTAGCATTACGAAGATAGTCAATAAGTTTAGGAAGAAGGGTGAGTATAAGATTTGGAACAAAAGTTTCTTAGCAATAGGATTTCGATTAGAGAGTGAATGTAAATGTCAGCACAGGTGAAGAGTCAGTCACAATGATGAACTGGGGAAAATATGTAGGAAAGCATACATCAATATAGACATTACAAAATCAGGCAGAGTATAAAGTGAGTGATAGGATTAGACATTTTGAACAGGATTGAGTTTAAATATATAATCTTAGGAAGAAACAAATATGTAGTCACAAATAGGATTGACATTTGAGAGCACTGGGCAAATTTCAGGTGGATGAATATTTCTGAGAATAATCTTGTGAATAGTTGATTATAAACCCACATACATGAACATGAATGAATTTAGGGAGTGAATATAAGACACATATATTTCATATTTTGAAAAATCTGGAGAGTGTATATATATATATATATATATATATATATATATATATATATACACACATATATATACATATACATAAAACACTCACACAGACAAAAAAGTAGCAATATATATGTCAATCAAAATTCATTATAAAATATATACCATCCACAGATCTAAAAATATTCATTTTACTGAACATGGATTTATGTATAATGCTGTTCAACTAGCAAGCTCACCCATAGGTTGAATATTCAGTTCCAACAGGGTTTAGTAGGAGTGATCTCTTCTAACAATTTGTATCTGCCAAGTCAGCCACCTCACAAGAATGTGCGTGTGGTACCAGATAGGAATCTATATGTGCATATAAGAATACAGAGAAAGGGAGACAGGAATTCACATATTTGTTAACCTTAAAAATACTAGGACAACTATTTCAACAAACAATTGACTAGATTTATAACTCCAACTCTGTATCATGCAAAAGGCAAGTCCATCTATACACCATGCCTACTCTGAACTGCTTGTATTTCTATTCTTTATGGGTTATTTTTCTCCATCATATTAGGATTAGTAGTCAGAGTCTGGTAGGGTATGGGTTAGAGTCAGGTATTCAGTATTTTGAATTGAAAATAGGACACTGAATCCAATGTGTATGCAAATATATGCTACGGAAAAATCTTCCCACTCCCCTCCAGAACAATGCCTTGACATTACCTTCGCCCCAAGTAAGACACAATTAGAGGAGAAGAGTTAGAAAATCTGTGAATACATATCTAGAATGAAAATGCTCCAGATTTCACATCTTTGGAGGTGGTAGAGGAGTTTCCAAAAGTAAGAGACAGGGTAAACACTCCACAAACATGGAGCTCTGCTGGCCAAAAGACTTTTTGAGAATCTGCCTCTGAGGTTGGGCACTTGAAATATATGTTGTTGTCAGGAGCTTTAGCTTTATTTGTAGTGAAACCATCAAAGCTGGATCTGCATCTATGTGACCTGGAGAAAATGGTTACTTATTTTAAAATAAAAATGAGGCAGCAGTGATGAATTCTCTTTTTGTAGGTAAACTTTGGCCACTGAGGGCTAAGGGTCTTCCCGTGTGGACTGTGAAACCAATGGTCATCCTCCAATTTTCGTGGTGTTTCTTGCTGCTGCACTGGGAGTTTGGTATTTGCTTCATGAAATACAACGAGTTCAAATGGGACACAGTGCTGAAGGGAGTTCTGTCAGGTGTGGTTGGCAGGGTCTCCAGGAGAATGCACCAACCAGGGTTCTATCTCAAGTAGCTTGCCCCCTTGACAATTACAACATGATACTGAACATTGCTCTGAAACCTCTCCATATAAAAATATGCCTTTACATATATGGGTGTGATGGTTGCACCATGTCAGTCACAGCCATTTGGAAGCCAATGGAAGATCCACATGGCCCCACCACAGATGTTTTATCACACATTTGCATAACACAGCTCTAGGCCCACTACTTACCAGGCCCCAACTTACTGGCATCTCTGTTCTACACCATTTTCATGAAACCCAGTCAATCAAGGCCCTGTCTGTTATACTCATGATCATCAACAGGACATCAAAGGTCCTCCAGTGCCAGCTGGTCATCGGAATTTCTAAAATTTCATGGTAATTATCTAGCATTTTTTCACAGATGCATTTGGAGGCAATGTTGGTTTCAATTCATTCAGGAACCATTAAATGGTGAGGAAGCTAATTTCAGGGATATCTCTGGAGCACTCTCACAGGCAAGTCTACCCAAAGAGTGGCCAAAAAGTCACATGAAGCCAGGCCCATTGAGGTCTACAAAGCGAGGTCCAAGTGTGTTTTGAATCTCAATTATGCCTGCCAAGTCTTTCAGAATAAAATCATGTAATATCCTGGCTGTGATTCCCAGTGTTCTGTGGAAAGCCACTCTGGGCCTTGATCCCAGGTTCCCAATGGCAACTCTCATTCCTGGCCTCCTAAAATCCCCACACAATTCATGTCAATACTTCTCTGAGGTCAGTTCCAGAACTCAGTCTCTAAGGGGAATCACAGCAGAATTCATGCCCAGGTGGACCCAGTCATCTCTTCCAACTGCCACACAAATGACCACAATTATAACCAAAACACTCCTACATGGCCCTCATCTTCTACCATAAAGATACTCATCATAACATCTGGATGGAGGTTTTCATGAGAGGCACATCCCAAGACAGTGTCCAAAATAAGCTCCCTTGCCCCTCATTTGCCGAATGACAGGGTGGCTTGGACACCCTTCCTGTGAACCAGGAGTGATCAAATAGGCCTGCCCTTAATACGGCTTCGCTTCTCCAATTTGAGCCTCTCTGACTGTGGGGTCTAGATTCTTTTTGTGAATTGGAGTCATGAGAAAAGCCAAGCACCTCTGCAAAGATTTGAAGAACTCATTTCACCCAAAGGATCCCTATTCTGACATGATGGATTTCAGAAACCTAACAAAGGAAGGCAATATACTTCATGCACATTGATTGAACGTTTTTCCATTTTGGTTTAGATGCACATATGGGATCTTTCTTTACATCCATCAGGTGCTGAGAATCTAAGTCACAGCCTAAAACAGGGCAAAGGGCCTGAATCAGACACATCGTTTTCCAATGAAATTAAGCAAAGAGCCAGAGGTGATGCACATTCATTTCCATTTGAAAACTGTTTTCTTCAGGCTTAACAAAGGGGTTGCATGAGACATAGACCTTTCTGATATTCAGGGCAACAGAACAATAGGTAAGCAAAAGGCCCAAAGCAGGGTATCTCCACTGAGACTTTCCTGGTCACACTGATATCTGAGTTTTCTGAGATGCGAGCCATTCCATTCAGGTATCCAGTACATGGCCATGTCAAAGACCTTGGATTTGGTACGTATCTTGGACACATAACCATGAGCCTATTCTAGAGAGTGGCCAGAATTCAGGAAGAAAACAGGGACTTAGGAAGGTATTAGGTGTTGCCCGTGCATAAGGCAAGCCACACTCCATTCATAAATTGGGCAGGATGAATGCTGGGAAGCTTTATACTAGACATGACACATCCATTGCTGCATTCTCTTTTCTCATGTCTACTACCACAGGCACAGTGGGATACACAGACATGGAAACAATCACCTCGTCAAACGACTTACCAGAAACAGTTCACTCCAAAACAAACAAACCGCCATTCCTAACTATTTTCAGAACATGAGACAAACCACAAACCCACACCCACTCCCAAAAAGGCACCTCCTTCCCCAAGTAGCTGTGTGACTAACCAGAGTGTCCTCTGACTGGTGGCCATACTCTGTTCTTCTGAAATGGCCTGTCCTCTCTCAGATCTGTTTTCCTTGGCGAACTCTGTAAAGTTGTAAGGAAAAAATGGAGAGCTACTACCTGCTTTCTCAGGAAAGTTCCCTCTTCAGAGCTCTCCAGGCATTTGGTAATCCTCACTTCAGTAGGAACCAAGAATGACTGACTTTATCCTTGCTAAATCCAAACAAGTGAGCCCACTGGGACTGGGACTGAAACTGCCTCTGGGTGCCTGGCTCCTTGGATACAAAGTTCAGAGAGTTCCATCACCAAGGAAATGAGGTATGTCACATTCTTTGGAACTGAATGAGGTCACTGCCTTGGCAAAGTTATATCTTATGATTTGCAAAAACTGAAGAAATAATAATGTACCAGTGTCGAATACAAATGAATGACAAATTACATATCATGTCCCATAGGATTCTACTTGCATTGATGTTAGACTGCGTCAGTTACTGTAGAATAATTAGGATTTGTATGCACCATTCACTGAAGTTAGTTTTCAGTACTAGGAAACAAATATGTATTTCAGGTGGATGAATATTTCTGATTATAATCTTGTGAAAAGTGGATTATAAATCCACATACATGAACATGAATGAACTTAGAGAGTGTATATTAGACACATATATTTCATATTTTGAAAAATTTGGAGAGTATATCTATATCTATATCTACATCTATACACACACACACACACACACACACACACACACAACACTCACAGACATTAAAAAGTACCAATATAAATGCCAATCGAAATTCATCAGTAAATATATATCATCCACAAATGCAAAAATATTTATTTTACTGAACATGAGTTAATGTATAATGTTGTTCTACTAGGACGCTCTCCTATAGGTTGAATTTTCATTTCCAACAGCATTAAGGAGGAGTGAACACTTCTCACAATTTGTATCTGCCAAGACAGCCACCTCACAAAAATGTACGTGTGATACCTGGTAGGATTCTATATATGCATATAAATATACATGTCGGAATAGGCTACAGAAAAGGGAAACAAGAATTCACATATTTGTTAAGTTTAAAAACACATGGAGAATATTTCAATTAAAATTTGACTAGATTTATAACTCCTACCTTATATAATGCATATGTCAAGTCCAACTATACAACATGTCTCCTCTGAAGTGCTTGTATTTCCATTGTGTTGGGTTAATTTTCTCCATTATATTAGGATGAATAGTCTGAGACTACTAGGTATGGGTTAGTGTCAGGGATACAGTATTTCGAATGGAAAATTGGAAAATGAATCCAATGTGTATGTAAATATATGCTGCACAAATATCCTCCCGCTCTCATCCAGAACAATGCCTTGACATTACCTTCACCCCAAGTAAGACACAATTAGAGGAGAAGAGTTACAAAATCAGTGAATACATATCTGGAATGGAAAATGCTCAGGAGTTCACAACCTTGGAGGTGGTAGAGGAGTTTCCAAAACTAAGGGACAGGGTAAACACTCCACAAACATGGAGCTCTGCTGGCCTAAAAACTTTTTGAGAAACTGCCTCTGAGCTTCCACACTTGAAATATATGTTGTTTTCAGGAGATTTGGATTCCTCTGTAGTGAGACCATCAAAGCTGGGTCTGCATTTTTGTGACCTGGAGGACATGGTTTCTTATTTTCCAATGAACAAGATGAAGCAGTGCTGAATCCTCTCTTTGTAGGTAAACTGAGGCCACTGGGGACTAAGTGTCTCCCCGTGTGGACTGTGATGACATTTGGTCCTCCTCCAATTTGTGGTGTTTTTGCTGCTGCACTGTGAGTTTGGTATTTGTTTCATGAAATACTAGGAGCTAAACTGGGACACAGTGCTGGAGGAGGTTCTGTCACGTGTCGTGGGTCAGGGTCTGCAAGAGAATGCACCAACTAGGCTCCTATCTCTCACAGCTTGCCCCATTGCCCCCTTGTCCATATCAACCTGATTCTTAATTTTCCTCTGAAAACTCTCCATATAAAAAGATGCCTTTACATATAAGGGTCTGCTAGCTGCACCTTGTAAGTTACAAGCCATTTGGAATTCAATGGTAGATCCACATGGCCCTACCACGGATGTTTTATCAAACACCTCCCCACCACTGCTCTAGACCCACTACTCAGCAGGCTCCAACTTACTGGCATATCTGTTCTACACCATTTTCATGAAACTCAGTAAATCAAGGCACTCTCTGGTATACTCATGATGAGCAACAGGACATCCAATATTTCTCCAGTGCCACCTGGTCATAGGAATTTCAAAAATTTCATGGTATTTATCTAGCCATTTTTCAAGCATGAAGTTGGAGGCACTGTGGGTTTCAGTTCATTCAGCAAACATTAAATTGTGAGGAAGCTCATTTCAATGAAATCTCTGGAGAACTCTCACAGGCATGGCTTCCCAAAGAGTGGACAAAAGGTCACATTAGGCCAGGCCCATTGAGGTCTACAATGTGAGGTGCATGTGTGTTTTGACTCTCAACTATGGCTGCCATTTCTTTAAGAATAAAATCATGTGATATCCTTGCTGAGATTCCCAGGCCTCTGTGGAAATCCACCCGGGCCCTAGGTCTCAGTTTCGAAGAGTGACTTTCATGCGTGGCCTCTTAAAATCCCAACAAAATTCATGGCAATGCTTCTCTGAGTTCAGTTCCAAAACCCAGTCTCTAAGGGGAATCACACCAGAGTTCAAGCTCACGTGGACCCAGTCATTTTTTCCAATGCAACACAAATGACCAAAATTAAAACCAAAACACTCCCACATGGCCTTCATCTTATTCCATATAGTCAATCATCTTAACCTCTGGCTGGAGGTTTCCATGAGGGGCGCAGCCCAAGACACTGTCCAAAATCAGCTCGTTTGCCCCTCATTTGCCTAAAGTCAGGGTAGCCTGGACACCGTTTCTGTGAACCAGGAGTGAACAAATAAGCCTGCCATTAATACTTCTTTGTTTCTCCAATTTGAGGCCTACTGATTTTAGGTATCGATTCTTTAGGTGATTTAGAGTCATGCAAAACACAAGCACCTCTGCAGGGCTTTGAAGAACTCATTTGACCCAAAGAATCCCTATTGTCATTTGATGGAGTGCAGGAACCTAACAGAGGAAGGCAAGAGACTTCATCCACAATGAATGATATTTTTTGCCATTTTGGTTTTGGAAGCTCACATGGGATCATTCTTAAGATCCATCAGGTGCTGAGAATCTAAGTCACAGCCACACACAGGTCCAAGAGGCTGATAAAGAGCCACAGGTGAGGCACATTCATTTCCATTTGTAAACTGTTTTCTTCAGGCTTCACAAAATGTGGCCTGAGGCAAAGACCTTCCTGACATTCAGTGCAACACAACAATAAGTAAGCAAAAGGCCCAAAGCAGGGTTTCTGCACTGAGACTTTCCTGGTCACACTGATATCTGAGTTTTCTGAGATGCTCGCCATTCTCTTCAGCTATCCAGTACATGGCCATGTCACAGAGCTTGGAGGTGTTAAATATTTTGGACACAAATCCATGAGCCTATTCTGGAGAGTGGCCAGAATTCAGGAAGCAAACAACAACTTAGAAAGATAGCAGGTGTTGCACATTGATAAGACAAGCTGCAGTCCATTCATATATTGGGCAGGATGAATTATGGGAAGATTTGTACTAGACAGGACACATCCATTAATGCATTCTCTTTTCTAATGTCTACAACAACGGACACAGTGGGATACACAGAAAGAGAAACACTCGCCATGTCAAATGACTTACTAGAAACTGTCCACTCCAAACCAAACAAACCGCCTTTCCAATCTATTCTCAGAACATGAGACAAAACAACAAACCCACACCCACTCCCACAAAGGCACCTCCTTCCCCCAAGTAGGTCTGTGACTATCCGGAGTGTCCTCTGACTGGTGGGCCATACTATGTTCCCCCGAAATGGCCTGTCTTCTCTCAGATCTTGTTTCCTTGACCAACTCTGTGAAGATGTCAGGAAAAAGTGGTTAGCCACTACCAGTTTTCTCAGGAAACGTCCTTCTTCAGAGCTCTCCTGGCATTTGGCCATCCTCACATCATTAGGTACCAAGAAAACTGACTCTGTCCTTGGTAAATCCAAACAAGTGAGCCCACTGGGACTGGGTCTGGGACTGCCTCTGGGTGCCTGGCTTCTTGGATACCAAGTTCAGAGAGTTCCATCACCAAGGAAATGAGGTATGTCACATTCTTTGGAACTGAATGAGGTCACTGCCTTGGCAACCACTTTGTCCTAACAGTTGCTTCCAAGGGTAACATAAGATGGAGGTTGCCCCTACTTCCTGTGACACTTTCATAAGGTAGAATGTATATCACCATTGGCACCTGGGAACAGCTCTCCACTCAGCCCTGGTTTGGTCCATCTTCTGTACAATAAGAAGAGAGAGAGGCAGATTCAGACACATCCCTTCATCCTGACCAGGTTGTTTGCCATGGAAGATGACTTTTGCTCTCTCAGGTGCTTCATACCTGCCTACAACTTCTCCAGGTACCATTTGTGCATGGACATTTGAGGTTCTCATCAGGTGGAAGGTCCCCAACTTTCCTGTATTGTAAGAACCACTCTGTCTCTGCTCTTCTGTAAAATGATTGAGGGAACAGTGTATACTTGGGGTTAAAAACAGGTTTGATTTGGATTACGAGTGATTCTGTTTGATGAATAATGGTATTGGGAACCTGCAATATTTACAAGAATATAGAGGTGAAATATAAGTAGGAAAACAGAAATCTAGGTATGATTTGAAGCCCAGAAGGGTTTTGCCCTTGATTGGGATACTTAGCTTTGAATGATGTTCTGCAAAGATGCCTCAGATAATTCCATATACAATGGCATAGGACCTTGTACATTGGATGATTGAATTTAGAAGAGAACATCCAGTCAAAAAGGGATATTCAGTAGGATTAGGAAGATAGTCGGTAGGTTTAGGAAGAAGAGTGAGTATAGGATTTGGACCAAAAGTTCTTTAGCAATAGACTTTCGGTTGTTGAGTGAATGTAAATGTCAGCACATATGAAGAGTCAGTCACTATGTTGAACTGGGGGAAATATGTAGAAAAGCAGATATCAATAGAAACATTACGAAATCAGGTAAAGTATAAAGTGAGTGATAGAATTAGACATTTTCAACAGGGTTGAGTTTGAATACATAAATTAGGAAAAAAACAAATATGTAGTCACCAATAGGATTGACAATTGACAGCATTAGGCAACCTGGACATGGATGTTTTTAGAAATCCATGTTCACTTTCCATTTAGGCTTTGGTACAATCATAAGTGTGACCTTTCCATTTTTTGTCCAGAATATTACGGTGATAATGAGGTGACATGAGTATTTCTTTCACCATTTCTGGGAGCAATATATTGAAGTTGTAAAATGAGAATCGGGGGTACAAAGAGGTGTACCCTGTTTCTAGGAACATAGAGAAAAAGCATGAATAGACCATACTGTGAATAAATAATATAACTTTTTTGAACTTTAAATAATGAATTGAACTGATATCTGAAAAATTAAAGGAAATCGTATATTGATATACAATCATTCATTCCAACCAGGTATATATGTAATGGAAATATTAGTGTTTTGGTTTATCATGAAGAGTGTGTGAGTTTTGCTTCAAAATGATTATGGAAATTCAAAATAATGTGTTTGGAAAGAAGTCTCATGAAAGGACCAGTCAAGAAACCCTGACAATACATGTGTTCGGAAGCAAGAAGTGGTGAAAGTTGAAACAAATGCTTATTAATTTGTGAACTTGTGGATGAAATGTATATCCTGTGATGTGCAAAAACTGAAGAAACAATAATGTACCAGTGTCGAATACAAATGAATGACAAATTACATATCATGTCCCATAGGAGTCTACTTGCATTGATGTTAGACTGGGTCAGTTACTGTAGAATAATTAGGATTTGTATGCACCATTCACTGAAGTTAGTTTTCAGTACTAGGAAACAAATATGTATTTCAGGTGGATAAATATTTCTGATTATAATCTTGTGAAAAGTGGATTATAAATCCACATACATGAACATGAATGAATTTAGAGAGTGTATATTAGACACTTATATTTCATATTTTGAAAAATTTGGAGAGTATATCTATATCTATATCTGTATATACACACACACACACACAACACTCACAGACATTAAAAAGTACCAATATAAATGCCAATCGAAATTCATCAGTAAATATGTATCATCCACAAATGCAAAAATATTTATTTAACTGAACATGAGTTAATGTATAATGTTGTTCTACTAGGACGCTCTCCTATAGGTTGAATTTTCATTTCCAACAGCATTTAGGAGGAGTGAACTCTTCTCACAATTTGTATCTGCCAAGACAGCCACCTCACAAAAATGTACGTGTGATACCTGGTAGGATTCTATATATGCATATAAATATACATGTGTGAATAGGCTACAGAAAAGGGAAACAAGAATTCACATATTTGTTAAGTTTAAAAACACATGGAGAATATTTCAATTAAAATTTGACTAGATTTATAACTCCTACCTTATATAATGCAAATGTCAAGTCCAACTATACAACATGTCTCCTCTGAAGTGCTTGTATTTCCATTGTATTGGGTTAATTTTCTCCATTATATTAAGATGAATAGTCTGAGACTACTAGGTAAGGGTTAGTGTCAGGGATTCAGTATTTCGAATGGAAAATTGGAAAATGAATCCAATGTGTATGTAAATATATGCTGAACAAATATCCTCCCGCTCTCATCCAGAACAATGCCTTGACATTACCTTTACCCCAAGTAAGACACAATTAGAGGAGAAGAGTTACAAAATCAGTGAATACATATCGGGAATTTAAAATGCTCAGGAGTTCACAACCTTGGAGGTGGTAGAGGAGTTTCCAAAACTATGGGACAGGGTAAACACTCCACAAACATGGAGCTCTGCTGGCCTAAAAACTTTTTGAGAAACTGCCTCTGAGCTTCCACACTTGAAATATATGTTGTTTTCAGGAGATTTGGATTCCTCTGTAGTGAGACCATCAAAGCTGGGTCTGCATCTATGTGACCTGGAGGACATGGTTTCTTATTTTCCAATGAACAAGATGAAGCAGTGCTGAATCCTCTCTTTGTAGGTAAACTGAGGCCACTGGGGACTAAGTGTCTCCCCGTGTGGACTGTGAAGCCATTTGGTCCTCTTCCACTTTTTGTGGTGTTTTTGCTGCTGCACTGTGAGTTTGGTATTTGTTTCACGAAATACTAGGAGCTAAACTGGGACACAGTGCTGGAGGGAGTTCTGTCACGTGTGGTGGGTCAGGGTCTGCAAGAGAATGCACCAACTAGGCTCCTATCTCTCACAGCTTGCCCCATTGCCCCCTTGTCCATATCAACCTGATTCTTAATTTTCCTCTGAAAACTCTCCATATAACAAGATGCCTTTACATATAAGGGTCTGTTGGCTGCACCATGTCAGTTACAAGCCATTTGGAATCCAATGGTAGATCCACATGGCCCTACCACGGATGTTTTATCAAACACCTCCCCACCACTGCTCTAGACCCACTACTCAGCAGGCTGCAAATTTCTGGCATCTCTGTTCTACACCATTTTCATGAAACTCAGTAAATCAAGGCACTGTCTGGTATACTCATGATCAGCAACAGGACATCCAATGTTTGTCCTGTGCCACCTGGTCATAGGAATTTCAAAAATTTCATGGTATTTTTCTAGCCATTTTTCAACCATGAAGTTGGAGGCACTGTGGGTTTCAGTTCATTCAGCAAACATTAAATGGTGAGGAAGCTCATTTCAATGAAATCTCTGGAGAACTCTCACAGGCACGGCTTCCCAAAGAGTGGACAAAAGGTCACATTAGGCCAGGCCCATTGAGGTCTACAATGTGAGGTCCATGTGTGTTTTGACTCTCAACTATGGCTGCCATTTCTTTAAGAATAAAATCATGTGATATCCTTGCTGAGATTCCCAGGCCTCTGTGGAAATCCACCCGGGGCCTAGGTCTCAGTTTCCAAGAGCGACTTTCATGCGTGGCCTCTTAAAATCCCAACAAAATTCATGGCAATGCTTCTCTGAGTTCAGATCCAAAACCCAGTCTCTAAGGGGAATCACACCAGAGTTCAAGCTCACGTGGACCCAGTCATTTTTTCCAATGCCACACAAATGACCAAAATTAAAACCAAAACACTCCCACATGGCCTTCATCTTATTCCATATAGTCAATCATCTTAACCTCTGGCTGGAGGTTTCCATGAGGGGGGCAGACCAAGACAGTGTCCAAAATCAGCTCGTTTGCCCCTCATTTGCCTAAAGTCAGGGTAGCCTGGACACCGTTTCTCTGAAACAGGAGCGAACAAATAAGCCTGCCGTTAATACTTCTTTGTTTCTCCAATTTGAGGCCTACTGATTTTAGGTATCGATTCTTTAGGTGATTTAGAGTCATGCGAAAACACAAGCACCTCTGCAGGGCTTTGAAGAACTCATTTGACCCAAAGAATCCCTATTGTCATTTGATGGAGTGCAGGAACCTAACAGAGGAAGGCAAGAGACTTCATCCACAATGAATGATATTTTTTGCCATTTTGGTTTGGAAGCTCACATAGGATCATTCTTAAGATCCATCAGGTGCTGAGAATCTAAGTCACAGCCACACACAGGTCCAAGAGGCTGATAAAGAGCCACAGGTGAGGCCCATTCATTTCCATTTGAAAACTGTTTTCTTCAGGCTTCACAAAGGGGTGGCCTGAGGCAAAGACCTTCCTGACATTCAGTGCAACACAACAATAAGTAAGCAAAAGGCCCAAAGCAGGGTTTCTGCACTGAGACTTTCCTGGTCACACTGATATCTGAGTTTTTTGAGATGCTCGCCATTCTCTTCAGCTATCCAGTACATGGCCATGTCACAGAGCTTGGAGGTGGTACATATTTTGTACACAAATCCATGAGCCTATTCTGGAGAGTGGCCAGAATTCAGGAAGCAAACAACAACTTAGAAAGATAGCAGGTGTTGCACATTGATAAGACAAGCTGCAGTCCATTCATATATTGGGCAGGATGAATTATGGGAAGATTTATACTAGACAGGACACATCCATTAATGCATTCTCTTTTCTAATGTCTACAACAACGGACACAGTGGGATACACAGAAAGAGAAACACTCGCCATGTCAAATGACTTACTAGAAACTGTCCACTCCAAACCAAACAAACCGCCTTTTCTATCTATTCTCAGAACATGAGACAAAACAACAAACCCACACCCACTCCCACAAAGGCACCTCCTTCCCCCAAGTACGTCTGTGACTATCCGGAGTGTCCTCTGACTGGTGGGCCATACTATGTTCCCCCGAAATGGCCTGTCTTCTCTCAGATCTTGATTCCTTGACCAACTCTGTGAAGACGTCAGGAAAAAGTGGTTAGCCACTACCTGTTTTCTCAGGAAAGGTCCATCTTCAGAGCTCTCCTGGCATTTGGCCATCCTCACATCATTAGGTACCAAGAAAACTGACTCTGTCCTTGGTAAATCCAAACAAGTGAGCCCACTGGGACTGGGACTGGGACTGCCTCTGGGTGTCTGGCTTCTTGGATACCAAGTTCAGAGAGTTCCATCACCAAGGAAATGAGGTATTTCACATTCTTTGGAACTGAATGAGGTCACTGCCTTGGCAACCACTTTGTCCTAACAGTTGCTTCCAAGGGTAACATAAGATGGAGGTTGCCAGAACTTCCTGTGACACTTTCATAAGGTAGAATGTATATCACCATTGGCACCCGGGAACAGCTCTCCACTCAGCCCTGGTTTGGTCCATCTTCTGTACAATAAGAAGAGAGAGAGGCAGATTCAGACACATCCCTTCATCCTGACCAGGTTGTTTGCCATGGAAGATGACTTTTGCTCTCTCAGGTGCTTCATACCTGCCTACAACTTCTCCAGGTACAATTTGTGCATGGACATTTGAGGTTCTCATCAGGTTGAAGGTCCCCAACTTTCCTGTATTGTAAGAACCACTCTGTCTCTGCTCTTCTGTAAAATGATTGAGGGAACAGTGTATACTTGGGGTTAAAAACAGGTTTGATTTGGATTACGAGTGATTCTGTGTGATAAAAAATGGTATTGGGAACCTGCAATGTTTACAAGAATATAGAGGTGAAATATAAGTAGGAAAACAGAAATCTAGGTATGATTTGAAGCCCAGAAGGGTTTTGCCCTTGATTGGGATACTTAGCTTTGAATGATGTTCTGCAAAGATGCCTCAGATAATTCCATATACAATGGCATAGGACCTTGTACATTGGATGATTGAATTTAGAAGAGAATATCCAGTCAAAAAGGGATATTCAGTAGGATTAGGAAGATAGTCGGTAGGTTTAGGAAGAAGAGTGAGTGTAGGATTTGGACCAAAAGTTCTTTAGCAATAGACTTTCGGTTGTTGATTGAATGTAAATGTCAGCACATATGAAGTGTCAGTCACTATGTTGAACTGGGGAAAATATGTAGAAAAGCAGATATCAATAGAAACATTACGAAATCAGGCAAAGTATAAAGTGAGTGATAGAATTAGACATTTTCAACAGGGTTGAGTTTGAATATATAAATTAGGAAAAAAACAAATATGTAGTCACCAATAGGATTGACAATTGACAGCATTAGGCAACCTGGACATGGATGTTTTTAGAAATCCATGTTCACTTTCCATTTAGGCTTTGGTACAATCATAAGTGTTACCTTTCCATTTTTGTCCAGAATATTACTGTGATAATGAGGTGACATGAGTATTTCTTTCACCATTTCTGGGAGCAATATATTGAAGATGTAAAATGAGAATCGGGGGTACAAAGAGGTGTACCCTGTTTCTAGGAACATAGAGAAAAAGCATGAATAGACCATACTGTGAATAAATAATATAACTTTTTTGAACTTTAAATAATGAATTGAACTGATATCTGAAAAATTAAAGGAAATCGTATATTGATATACAATCATTCATTCCAACCAGGTATATATGTAATGGAAATATTTGTGTTTAGGTTTATCATAAAGAGTGAGTGAGTTTTGCTTCAAAATGATTATGGAAATTCAAAATAATGTGTTTGGAAAGAAGTCTCATGAAAAGACCAGTCAAGAATACCCTGACAATACATGTGTTCTGAAGCAAGAAGTGGTTAAAGTTGAAACAAATGCTTATTAATTTGTGAACTTGTGGATGAAATGTATATCCTGTGATGTGCAAAAACTGAAGAAACAATAATGTACCAGTGTCGAATACAAATGAATGACAAATTACATATCATGTCCCATAGGAGTCTACTTGCATTGATGTTAGACTGGGTCAGTTACTGTAGAATAATTAGGATTTGTATGCACCATTCACTGAAGTTAGTTTTCAGTACTAGGAAACAAATATGTATTTCAGGTGGATGAATATTTCTGATTATAATCTTGTGAAAAGTGGATTATAAATCCACATACATGAACATGAATGAATTTAGAGAGTGTATATTAGACACATATATTTCATATTTTGAAAAATTTGCAGAGTATATCTATATCTATATCTGTATATACACACACACACACACAACACTCACAGACATTAAAAAGTACCAATATAAATGCCAATCGAAATTCATCAGTAAATATGTATCATCCACAAATGCAAAAATATTTATTTAACTGAACATGAGTTAATGTATAATGTTGTTCTACTAGGACGCTCTCCTATAGGTTGAATTTTCATTTCCAACAGCATTTAGGAGGAGTGAACTCTTCTCACAATTTGTATCTGCCAAGACAGCCACCTCACAAAAATGTACGTGTGATACCTGGTAGGATTCTATATATGCATATAAATATACATGTGTGAATAGGCTACAGAAAAGGGAAACAAGAATTCACATATTTGTTAAGTTTAAAACACATGGAGAATATTTCAATTAAAATTTGACTAGATTTATAACTCCTACCTTATATAATGCAAATGTCAAGTCCAACTATACAAATGTCTCCTCTGAAGTACTTGTATTTCTAATGTGTTGGGCTAATTTTCTCCATTATATTAGGATGAATAGTCTGAGTCTACTAGGTATGGGTTAGTGTCAGGGATTCAGTACTTCGAATGGAAATTTGGAAAATGAATCCAATGTGTATGTAAAAATATGCTGCACAAATATCCTCCCGCTCTCATCCAGAACAATGCCTTGACATTACCTTCACCCCAAGTAAGACACAATTAGAGGAGAAGAGTTACAAAATCTGTGAATACATATCTGGAATGGAAAATGCTCAGGAGTTCACAACCTTGGAGGTGGTAGAGGAGTTTCAAAAACTAAGGGACAGGGTAAACACTCCACAAACATGGAGCTCTGCTGGCCTAAAACTTTTTGAGAAACTGCCTCTGAGCTTCCACACTTGAAATATATGTTGTTTTCAGGAGATTTGGCTTCCTCTGTAGTGAGACCATCAAAGCTGGGTCTGCATCTATGTGACCTGGAGGACATGGTTCTTATTTCCCAATGAACAAGATGAAGCAGTGCTGAATCCTCTCTTGTAGGTAAACTGAGGCCACTGGGGACTAAGTGTCTCCCCGTGTGGACTGTGAAGCCATTTGGTCCTCTTCCACTTTTTGTGGTGTTTTTGCTGCTGCACTGTGAGTTTGGTATTTGTTTCACGAAATACTAGGAGCTAAACTGGGACACAGTGCTGGAGGGAGTTCTGTCACGTGTGGTGGGTCAGGGTCTGCAAGAGAATGCACCAACTAGGCTCCTATCTCTCACAGCTTGCCCCATTGCCCCCTTGTCCATATCAACCTGATTCTTAATTTTCCTCTGAAAACTCTCCATATAACAAGATGCCTTTACATATAAGGGTCTGTTGGCTGCACCATGTCAGTTACAAGCCATTTGGAATCCAATGGTAGATCCACATGGCCCTACCACGGATGTTTTATCAAACACCTCCCCACCACTGCTCTAGACCCACTACTCAGCAGGCTCCAAATTTCTGGCATCTCTGTTCTACACCATTTTCATGAAACTCAGTAAATCAAGGCACTGTCTGGTATACTCATGATCAGCAACAGGACATCCAATGTTTCTCCAGTGCCACCTGGTCATAGGAATTTCAAAAATTTCATGGTATTTATCTAGCCATTTTTCAAGCATGAAGTTGGAGGCACTGTGGGTTTCAGTTCTTTCAGCAAACATTAAATGGTGAGGAAGCTCATTTCAATGAAATCTCTGGAGAACTCTCACAGGCACGGCTTCCAAAGAGTGGACAAATGGTCACATTAGGCCAGGCCCATTGAGGTCTACAATGTGAGGTCCATGTGTGTTTTGACTCTCAACTATGGCTGCCATTTCTTTAAGAATAAAATCATGTGATATCCTTGCTGAGATTCCCAGGCCTCTGTGGAAATCCACCCGGGGCCTAGGTCTCAGTTTCCAAGAGCGACTTTCATGCGTGGCCTCTTAAAATCCCAACAAAATTCATGGCAATGCTTCTCTGAGTTCAGTTCCAAAACCCAGTCTCTAAGGGGAATCACACCAGAGTTCAAGCTCACGTGGACCCAGTCATTTTTTCCAATGCAACACAAATGACCAAAATTAAAACCAAAACACTCCCACATGGCCTTCATCTTATTCCATATAGTCAATCATCTTAACCTCTGGCTGGAGGTTTCCATGAGGGGCGCAGCCCAAGACAGTGTCCAAAATCAGCTCGTTTGCCCCTCATTTGCCTAAAGTCGGGGTAGCCTGGACACCGTTTCTCTGAAACAGGAGCGAACAAATAAGCCTGCCGTTAATACTTCTTTGTTTCTCCAATTTGAGGCCTACTGATTTTAGATATCGATTCTTTAGGTGATTTAGAGTCATGCGAAAACACAAGCACCTCTGCAGGGCTTTGAAGAACTCATTTGACCCAAAGAATCCCTATTGTCATTTGATGGAGTGCAGGAACCTAACAGAGGAAGGCAAGAGACTTCATCCACAATGAATGATATTTTTTGCCATTTTGGTTTTGGAAGCTCACGTGGGATCATTCTTAAGATCCATCAGGTGCTGAGAATCTAAGTCACAGCCACACACAGGTCCAAGAGGCTGATAAAGAGCCACAGATGAGGCCCATTCATTTCCATTTGAAAACTGTTTTCTTCAGGCTTCACAAAGGGGTGGCCTGAGGCAAAGACCTTCCTGACATTCAGTGCAACACAACAATAAGTAAGCAATAGGCCCAAAGCAGGGTTTCTGCACTGAGACTTTCCTGGTCACACTGATATCTGAGTTTTTTGAGATGCTCGCCATTCTCTTCAGCTATCCAGTACATGGCCATGTCACAGAGCTTGGAGGTGGTACATATTTTGGACACAAATCCATGAGCCTATTCTGGAGAGTGGCCAGAATTCAGGAAGCAAACAACAACTTAGAAAGATAGCAGGTGTTGCACATTGATAAGACAAGCTGCAGTCCATTCATATATTGGGCAGGATGAATTATGGGAAGATTTATACTAGACAGGACACATCCATTAATGCATTCTCTTTTCTAATGTCTACAACAACGGACACAGTGGGATACACAGAAAGAGAAACACTCGCCATGTCAAATGACATACTAGAAACTGTCCACTCCAAACCAAACAAACCGCCTTTTCTATCTATTCTCAGAACATGAGAGAAAACAACAAACCCACACCCACTCCCACAAAGGCACCTCCTTCCCCCAAGTACGTCTGTGACTATCCGGAGTGTCCTCTGACTGGTGGGCCATACTATGTTCCCCCGAAATGGCCTGTCTTCTCTCAGATCTTGATTCCTTGACCAACTCTGTGAAGACATCAGGAAAAAGTGGTTAGCCACTACCTGTTTTCTCAGGAAAGGTCCATCTTCAGAGCTCTCCTGGCATTTGGCCATCCTCACATCATTAGGTACCAAGAAAACTGACTCTGTCCTTGGTAAATCCAAACAAGTGAGCCCACTGGGACTGGGACTGGGACTGCCTCTGGGTGTCTGGCTTCTTGGATACCAAGTTCAGAGAGTTCCATCACCAAGGAAATGAGGTATTTCACATTCTTTGGAACTGAATGAGGTCACTGCCTTGGCAACCACTTTGTCCTAACAGTTGCTTCCAAGGGTAACATAAGATGGAGGTTGCCAGAACTTCCTGTGACACTTTCATAAGGTAGAATGTATATCACCATTGGCACCCGGGAACAGCTCTCCACTCAGCCCTGGTTTGGTCCATCTTCTGTACAATAAGAAGAGAGAGAGGCAGATTCAGACACATCCCTTCATCCTGACCAGGTTGTTTGCCATGGAAGATGACTTTTGCTCTCTCAGGTGCTTCATACCTGCCTACAACTTCTCCAGTTACAATTTGTGCATGGACATTTGAGGTTCTCATCAGGTTGAAGGTCCCCAACTTTCCTGTATTGTAAGAACCACTCTGTCTCTGCTCTTCTGTAAAATGATTGAGGGAACAGTGTATACTTGGGGTTAAAAACAGGTTTGATTTGGATTACGAGTGATTCTGTGTGATAAAAAATGGTATTGGGAACCTGCAATGTTTACAAGAATATAGAGGTGAAATATAAGTAGGAAAACAGAAATCTAGGTATGATTTGAAGCCCAGAAGGGTTTTGCCCTTGATTGGGATACTTAGCTTTGAATGATGTTCTGCAAAGATGCCTCAGATAATTCCATATACAATGGCATAGGACCTTGTACATTGGATGATTGAATTTAGAGAGAACATCCAGTCAAAAAGGGATATTCAATAGGATTAGGAAGATAGTCGGTAGGTTTAGGAAGAAGAGTGAGTGTAGGATTTGGACCAAAAGTTCTTTAGCAATAGACTTTCGGTTGTTGAGTAAATGTAAATGTCAGCACATATGAAGAGTCAGTCACTATGTTGAACTGGGGAAAATATGTAGAAAAGCAGATATCAATAGAAACATTACGAAATCAGGCAAAGTATAAAGTGAGTGATAGAATTAGACATTTTCAACAGGGTTGAGTTTGAATATATAAATTAGGAAAAAAACAAATATGTAGTCACCAATAGGATTGACAATTGACAGCATTAGGCAACCTGGACATGGATGTTTTTAGAAATCCATGTTCACTTTCCATTTAGGCTTTGTACAATCATAAGTGTGACCTTTCCATTTTTGTCCAGAATATTACTGTGATAATGAGGTGACATGAGTATTTCTTTCACCATTTCTGGGAGCAATATATTGAAGATGTAAAATGAGAATCGGGGGTACAAAGAGGTGTACCCTGTTTCTAGGAACATAGAGAAAAAGCATGAATAGACCATACTGTGAATAAATAATATAACTTTTTTGAACTTTAAATAATGAATTGAACTGATATCTGAAAAATTAAAGGAAATCGTATATTGATATACAATCATTCATTCCAACCAGGTATATATGTAATGGAAATATTTGTGTTTAGGTTTATCATAAAGAGTGAGTGAGTTTTGCTTCAAAATGATTATGGAAATTCAAAATAATGTGTTTGGAAAGAAGTCTCATGAAAAGACCAGTCAAGAATACCCTGACAATACATGTGTTCTGAAGCAAGAAGTGGTTAAGTTGAAACAAATGCTTATTAATTTGTGAACTTGTGGATGAAATGTATATCCTGTGATGTGCAAAAACTGAAGAAACAATAATGTACCAGTGTCGAATACAAATGAATGACAAATTACATATCATGTCCCATAGGAGTCTACTTGCATTGATGTTAGACTGGGTCAGTTACTGTAGAATAATTAGGATTTGTATGCACCATTCACTGAAGTTAGTTTTCAGTACTAGGAAACAAATATGTATTTCAGGTGGATGAATATTTCTGATTATAATCTTGTGAAAAGTGGATTATAAATCCACATACATGAACATGAATGAATTTAGAGAGTGTATATTAGACACATATATTTCATATTTTGAAAAATTTGCAGAGTATATCTATATCTATATCTGTATATACACACACACACACACAACACTCACAGACATTAAAAAGTACCAATATAAATGCCAATCGAAATTCATCAGTAAATATGTATCATCCACAAATGCAAAAATATTTATTTAACTGAACATGAGTTAATGTATAATGTTGTTCTACTAGGACGCTCTCCTATAGGTTGAATTTTCATTTCCAACAGCATTTAGGAGGAGTGAACTCTTCTCACAATTTGTATCTGCCAAGACAGCCACCTCACAAAAATGTACGTGTGATACCTGGTAGGATTCTATATATGCATATAAATATACATGTGTGAATAGGCTACAGAAAAGGGAAACAAGAATTCACATATTTGTTAAGTTTAAAAACACATGGAGAATATTTCAATTAAAATTTGACTAGATTTATAACTCCTACCTTATATAATGCAAATGTCAAGTCCAACTATACAAATGTCTCCTCTGAAGTACTTGTATTTCTAATGTGTTGGGCTAATTTTCTCCATTATATTAGGATGAATAGTCTGAGTCTACTAGGTATGGGTTAGTGTCAGGGATTCAGTACTTCGAATGGAAATTTGGAAAATGAATCCAATGTGTATGTAAAAATATGCTGCACAAATATCCTCCCGCTCTCATCCAGAACAATGCCTTGACATTACCTTCACCCCAAGTAAGACACAATTAGAGGAGAAGAGTTACAAAATCTGTGAATACATATCTGGAATGGAAACTCCGCTCCAGAGTTCACAACCTTGGAGGTGGTAGAGGAGTTTCAAAAACTAAGGGACAGGGTAAACACTCCACAAACATGGAGCTCTGCTGGCCTAAAAACTTTTTGAGAAACTGCCTCTGAGCTTCCACACTTGAAATATATGTTGTTTTCAGGAGATTTGGCTTCCTCTGTAGTGAGACCATCAAAGCTGGGTCTGCATCTATGTGACCTGGAGGACATGGTTCTTATTTCCCAATGAACAAGATGAAGCAGTGCTGAATCCTCTCTTTGTAGGTAAACTGAGGCCACTGGGGACTAAGTGTCTCCCCGTGTGGACTGTGAAGCCATTTGGTCCTCTTCCACTTTTTGTGGTGTTTTTGCTGCTGCACTGTGAGTTTGGTATTTGTTTCACGAAATACTAGGAGCTAAACTGGGACACAGTGCTGGAGGGAGTTCTGTCACGTGTGGTGGGTCAGGGTCTGCAAGAGAATGCACCAACTAGGCTCCTATCTCTCACAGCTTGCCCCATTGCCCCCTTGTCCATATCAACCTGATTCTTAATTTTCCTCTGAAAACTCTCCATATAACAAGATGCCTTTACATATAAGGGTCTGTTGGCTGCACCATGTCAGTTACAAGCCATTTGGAATCCAATGGTAGATCCACATGGCCCTACCACGGATGTTTTATCAAACACCTCCCCACCACTGCTCTAGACCCACTACTCAGCAGGCTCCAAATTTCTGGCATCTCTGTTCTACACCATTTTCATGAAACTCAGTAAATCAAGGCACTGTCTGGTATACTCATGATCAGCAACAGGACATCCAATGTTTCTCCAGTGCCACCTGGTCATAGGAATTTCAAAAATTTCATGGTATTTATCTAGCCATTTTTCAAGCATGAAGTTGGAGGCACTGTGGGTTTCAGTTCTTTCAGCAAACATTAAATGGTGAGGAAGCTCATTTCAATGAAATCTCTGGAGAACTCTCACAGGCACGGCTTCCCAAAGAGTGGACAAATGGTCACATTAGGCCAGGCCCATTGAGGTCTACAATGTGAGGTCCATGTGTGTTTTGACTCTCAACTATGGCTGCCATTTCTTTAAGAATAAAATCATGTGATATCCTTGCTGAGATTCCCAGGCCTCTGTGGAAATCCACCCGGGGCCTAGGTCTCAGTTTCCAAGAGCGACTTTCATGCGTGGCCTCTTAAAATCCCAACAAAATTCATGGCAATGCTTCTCTGAGTTCAGTTCCAAAACCCAGTCTCTAAGGGGAATCACACCAGAGTTCAAGCTCACGTGGACCCAGTCATTTTTTCCAATGCAACACAAATGACCAAAATTAAAACCAAAACACTCCCACATGGCCTTCATCTTATTCCATATAGTCAATCATCTTAACCTCTGGCTGGAGGTTTCCATGAGGGGCGCAGCCCAAGACAGTGTCCAAAATCAGCTCGTTTGCCCCTCATTTGCCTAAAGTCGGGGTAGCCTGGACACCGTTTCTCTGAAACAGGAGCGAACAAATAAGCCTGCCGTTAATACTTCTTTGTTTCTCCAATTTGAGGCCTACTGATTTTAGATATCGATTCTTTAGGTGATTTAGAGTCATGCGAAAACACAAGCACCTCTGCAGGGCTTTGAAGAACTCATTTGACCCAAAGAATCCCTATTGTCATTTGATGGAGTGCAGGAACCTAACAGAGGAAGGCAAGAGACTTCATCCACAATGAATGATATTTTTTGCCATTTTGGTTTTGGAAGCTCACGTGGGATCATTCTTAAGATCCATCAGGTGCTGAGAATCTAAGTCACAGCCACACACAGGTCCAAGAGGCTGATAAAGAGCCACAGATGAGGCCCATTCATTTCCATTTGAAAACTGTTTTCTTCAGGCTTCACAAAGGGGTGGCCTGAGGCAAAGACCTTCCTGACATTCAGTGCAACACAACAATAAGTAAGCAATAGGCCCAAAGCAGGGTTTCTGCACTGAGACTTTCCTGGTCACACTGATATCTGAGTTTTTTGAGATGCTCGCCATTCTCTTCAGCTATCCAGTACATGGCCATGTCACAGAGCTTGGAGGTGGTACATATTTTGGACACAAATCCATGAGCCTATTCTGGAGAGTGGCCAGAATTCAGGAAGCAAACAACAACTTAGAAAGATAGCAGGTGTTGCACATTGATAAGACAAGCTGCAGTCCATTCATATATTGGGCAGGATGAATTATGGGAAGATTTATACTAGACAGGACACATCCATTAATGCATTCTCTTTTCTAATGTCTACAACAACGGACACAGTGGGATACACAGAAAGAGAAACACTCGCCATGTCAAATGACATACTAGAAACTGTCCACTCCAAACCAAACAAACCGCCTTTTCTATCTATTCTCAGAACATGAGAGAAAACAACAAACCCACACCCACTCCCACAAAGGCACCTCCTTCCCCCAAGTACGTCTGTGACTATCCGGAGTGTCCTCTGACTGGTGGGCCATACTATGTTCCCCCGAAATGGCCTGTCTTCTCTCAGATCTTGATTCCTTGACCAACTCTGTGAAGACGTCAGGAAAAAGTGGTTAGCCACTACCTGTTTTCTCAGGAAAGGTCCATCTTCAGAGCTCTCCTGGCATTTGGCCATCCTCACATCATTAGGTACCAAGAAAACTGACTCTGTCCTTGGTAAATCCAAACAAGTGAGCCCACTGGGACTGGGACTGGGACTGCCTCTGGGTGTCTGGCTTCTTGGATACCAAGTTCAGAGAGTTCCATCACCAAGGAAATGAGGTATTTCACATTCTTTGGAACTGAATGAGGTCACTGCCTTGGCAACCACTTTGTCCTAACAGTTGCTTCCAAGGGTAACATAAGATGGAGGTTGCCAGAACTTCCTGTGACACTTTCATAAGGTAGAATGTATATCACCATTGGCACCCGGGAACAGCTCTCCACTCAGCCCTGGTTTGGTCCATCTTCTGTACAATAAGAAGAGAGAGAGGCAGATTCAGACACATCCCTTCATCCTGACCAGGTTGTTTGCCATGGAAGATGACTTTTGCTCTCTCAGGTGCTTCATACCTGCCTACAACTTCTCCAGTTACAATTTGTGCATGGACATTTGAGGTTCTCATCAGGTTGAAGGTCCCCAACTTTCCTGTATTGTAAGAACCACTCTGTCTCTGCTCTTCTGTAAAATGATTGAGGGAACAGTGTATACTTGGGGTTAAAAACAGGTTTGATTTGGATTACGAGTGATTCTGTGTGATAAAAAATGGTATTGGGAACCTGCAATGTTTACAAGAATATAGAGGTGAAATATAAGTAGGAAAACAGAAATCTAGGTATGATTTGAAGCCCAGAAGGGTTTTGCCCTTGATTGGGATACTTAGCTTTGAATGATGTTCTGCAAAGATGCCTCAGATAATTCCATATACAATGGCATAGGACCTTGTACATTGGATGATTGAATTTAGAGAGAACATCCAGTCAAAAAGGGATATTCAATAGGATTAGGAAGATAGTCGGTAGGTTTAGGAAGAAGAGTGAGTGTAGGATTTGGACCAAAAGTTCTTTAGCAATAGACTTTCGGTTGTTGAGTAAATGTAAATGTCAGCACATATGAAGAGTCAGTCACTATGTTGAACTGGGGAAAATATGTAGAAAAGCAGATATCAATAGAAACATTACGAAATCAGGCAAAGTATAAAGTGAGTGATAGAATTAGACATTTTCAACAGGGTTGAGTTTGAATATATAAATTAGGAAAAAAACAAATATGTAGTCACCAATAGGATTGACAATTGACAGCATTAGGCAACCTGGACATGGATGTTTTTAGAAATCCATGTTCACTTTCCATTTAGGCTTTGGTACAATCATAAGTGTGACCTTTCCATTTTTGTCCAGAATATTACTGTGATAATGAGGTGACATGAGTATTTCTTTCACCATTTCTGGGAGCAATATATTGAAGATGTAAAATGAGAATCGGGGGTACAAAGAGGTGTACACTGTTTCTAGGAACATAGAGAAAAAGCATGAATAGACCATACTGTGAATAAATAATATAACTTTTTTGAACTTTAAATAATGAATTGAACTGATATCTGAAAAATTAAAGGAAATCGTATATTGATATACAATCATTCATTCCAACCAGGTATATATGTAATGGAAATATTTGTGTTTAGGTTTATCATAAAGAGTCAGTGAGTTTTGCTTCAAAATGATTATGGAAATTCAAAATAATGTGTTTGGAAAGAAGTCTCATGAAATGACCAGTCAAGAATACCCTGACAATACATGTGTTCTGAAGCAAGAAGTGGTTAAAGTTGAAACAAATGCTTATTAATTTGTGAACTTGTGGATGAAATGTATATCCTGTGATGTGCAAAAACTGAAGAAACAATAATGTACCAGTGTCGAATACAAATGAATGACAAATTACATATCATGTCCCATAGGAGTCTACTTGCATTGATGTTAGACTGGGTCAGTTACTGTAGAATAATTAGGATTTGTATGCACCATTCACTGAAGTTAGTTTTCAGTACTAGGAAACAAATATGTATTTCAGGTGGATGAATATTTCTGATTATAATCTTGTGAAAAGTGGATTATAAATCCACATACATGAACATGAATGAATTTAGAGAGTGTATATTAGACACATATATTTCATATTTTGAAAAATTTGCAGAGTATATCTATATCTATATCTGTATATACACACACACACACACAACACTCACAGACATTAAAAAGTACCAATATAAATGCCAATCGAAATTCATCAGTAAATATGTATCATCCACAAATGCAAAAATATTTATTTAACTGAACATGAGTTAATGTATAATGTTGTTCTACTAGGACGCTCTCCTATAGGTTGAATTTTCATTTCCAACAGCATTTAGGAGGAGTGAACTCTTCTCACAATTTGTATCTGCCAAGACAGCCACCTCACAAAAATGTACGTGTGATACCTGGTAGGATTCTATATATGCATATAAATATACATGTGTGAATAGGCTACAGAAAAGGGAAACAAGAATTCACATATTTGTTAAGTTTAAAAACACATGGAGAATATTTCAATTAAAATTTGACTAGATTTATAACTCCTACCTTATATAATGCAAATGTCAAGTCCAACTATACAACATGTCTCCTCTGAAGTACTTGTATTTCTAATGTGTTGGGCTAATTTTCTCCATTATATTAGGATGAATAGTCTGAGTCTACTAGGTATGGGTTAGTGTCAGGGATTCAGTACTTCGAATGGAAATTTGGAAAATGAATCCAATGTGTATGTAAAAATATGCTGCACAAATATCCTCCCGCTCTCATCCAGAACAATGCCTTGACATTACCTTCACCCCAAGTAAGACACAATTAGAGGAGAAGAGTTACAAAATCAGTGAATACATATCTGGAATGGAAAATGCTCAGGAGTTCACAACCTTGGAGGTGGTAGAGGAGTTTCCAAAACTAAGGGACAGGGTAAACACTCCACAAACATGGAGCTCTGCTGGCCTAAAAACTTTTTGAGAAACTGCCTCTGAGCTTCCACACTTGAAATATATGTTGTTTTCAGGAGATTTGGCTTCCTCTGTAGTGAGACCATCAAAGCTGGGTCTGCATCTATGTGACCTGGAGGACATGGTTCTTATTTTCCAATGAACAAGATGAAGCAGTGCTGAATCCTCTCTTTGTAGGTAAACTGAGGCCACTGGGGACTAAGTGTCTCCCCGTGTGGACTGTGAAGCCATTTGGTCCTCTTCCACTTTTTGTGGTGTTTTTGCTGCTGCACTGTGAGTTTGGTATTTGTTTCACGAAATACTAGGAGCTAAACTGGGACACAGTGCTGGAGGGAGTTCTGTCACGTGTGGTGGGTCAGGGTCTGCAAGAGAATGCACCAACTAGGCTCCTATCTCTCACAGCTTGCCCCATTGCCCCCTTGTCCATATCAACCTGATTCTTAATTTTCCTCTGAAAACTCTCCATATAACAAGATGCCTTTACATATAAGGGTCTGTTGGCTGCACCATGTCAGTTACAAGCCATTTGGAATCCAATGGTAGATCCACATGGCCCTACCACGGATGTTTTATCAAACACCTCCCCACCACTGCTCTAGACCCACTACTCAGCAGGCTCCAAATTTCTGGCATCTCTGTTCTACACCATTTTCATGAAACTCAGTAAATCAAGGCACTGTCTGGTATACTCATGATCAGCAACAGGACATCCAATGTTTCTCCAGTGCCACCTGGTCATAGGAATTTCAAAAATTTCATGGTATTTATCTAGCCATTTTTCAAGCATGAAGTTGGAGGCACTGTGGGTTTCAGTTCATTCAGCAAACATTAAATGGTGAGGAAGCTCATTTCAATGAAATCTCTGGAGAACTCTCACAGGCACGGCTTCCCAAAGAGTGGACAAAAGGTCACATTAGGCCAGGCCCATTGAGGTCTACAATGTGAGGTCCATGTGTGTTTTGACTCTCAACTATGGCTGCCATTTCTTTAAGAATAAAATCATGTGATATCCTTGCTGAGATTCCCAGGCCTCTGTGGAAATCCACTTGGGGCCTAGGTCTCAGTTTCCAAGAGCGACTTTCATGCGTGGCCTCTTAAAATCCCAACAAAATTCATGGCAATGCTTCTCTGAGTTCAGTTCCAAAACCCAGTCTCTAAGGGGAATCACACCAGAGTTCAAGCTCACGTGGACCCAGTCATTTTTTCCAATGCAACACAAATGACCAAAATTAAAACCAAAACACTCCCACATGGCCTTCATCTTATTCCATATAGTCAATCATCTTAACCTCTGGCTGGAGGTTTCCATGAGGGGCGCAGCCCAAGACAGTGTCCAAAATCAGCTCGTTTGCCCCTCATTTGCCTAAAGTCAGGGTAGCTTGGACACCGTTTCTCTGAAACAGGAGCGAACAAATAAGCCTGCCGTTAATACTTCTTTGTTTCTCCAATTTGAGGCCTACTGATTTTAGATATCGATTCTTTATTTGATTTAGAGTCATGCGAAAACACAAGCACCTCTGGAGGGCTTCTAAGAACTCATTTGACCCAAAGAATCCCTATTGTCATTTGATGGAGTGCAGGAACCTAACAGAGGAAGGCAAGAGACTTCATCCACAATGAATGATATTTTTTGCCATTTTGGTTTTGGAAGCTCACGTGGGATCATTCTTAAGATCCATCAGGTGCTGAGAATCTAAGTCACAGCCACACACAGGTCCAAGAGGCTGATAAAGAGCCACAGGTGAGGCCCATTCATTTCCATTTGAAAACTGTTTTCTTCAGGCTTCACAAAGGGGTGGCCTGAGGCAAAGACCTTCCTGACATTCAGTGCAACACAACAATAAGTAAGCAAAAGGCCCAAAGCAGGGTTTCTGCACTGAGACTTTCCTGGTCACACTGATATCTGAGTTTTTTGAGATGCTCGCCATTCTCTTCAGCTATCCAGTACATGGCCATGTCACAGAGCTTGGAGGTGGTACATATTTTGTACACAAATCCATGAGCCTATTCTGGAGAGTGGCCAGAATTCAGGAAGCAAACAACAACTTAGAAAGATAGCAGGTGTTGCACATTGATAAGACAAGCTGCAGTCCATTCATATATTGGGCAGGATGAATTATGGGAAGATTTATACTAGACAGGACACATCCATTAATGCATTCTCTTTTCTAATGTCTACAACAACGGACACAGTGGGATACACAGAAAGAGAAACACTCGCCATGTCAAATGACTTACTAGAAACTGTCCACTCCAAACCAAACAAACCGCCTTTTCTATCTATTCTCAGAACATGAGACAAAACAACAAACCCACACCCACTCCCACAAAGGCACCTCCTTCCCCCAAGTACGTCTGTGACTATCCGGAGTGTCCTCTGACTGGTGGGCCATACTATGTTCCCCCGAAATGGCCTGTCTTCTCTCAGATCTTGATTCCTTGACCAACTCTGTGAAGACGTCAGGAAAAAGTGGTTAGCCACTACCTGTTTTCTCAGGAAAGGTCCATCTTCAGAGCTCTCCTGGCATTTGGCCATCCTCACATCATTAGGTACCAAGAAAACTGACTCTGTCCTTGGTAAATCCAAACAAGTGAGCCCACTGGGACTGGGACTGGGACTGCTTCTGGGTGTCTGGCTTCTTGGATACCAAGTTCAGAGAGTTCCATCACCGAGGAAATGAGGTATTTCACATTCTTTGGAACTGAATGAGGTCACTGCCTTGGCAACCACTTTGTCCTAACAGTTGCTTCCAAGGGTAACATAAGATGGAGTTTGCCAGAACTTCCTGTGACACTTTCATAAGGTAGAATGTATATCACCATTGGCACCCGGGAACAGCTCTCCACTCAGCCCTGGTTTGGTCCATCTTCTGTACAATAAGAAGAGAGAGAGGCAGATTCAGACACATCCCTTCATCCTGACCAGGTTGTTTGCCATGGAAGATGACTTTTGCTCTCTCAGGTGCTTCATACCTGCCTACAACTTCTCCAGGTACCATTTGTGCATGGACATTTGAGGTTCTCATCAGGTTGAAGGTCCCCAACTTTCCTGTATTGTAAGAACCACTCTGTCTCTGCTCTTCTGTAAAATGATTGAGGGAACAGTGTATACTTGGGGTTAAAAACAGGTTTGATTTGGATTACGAGTGATTCTGTGTGATGAATAATGGTATTGGGAACCTGCAATATTTACAAGAATATAGAGGTGAAATATAAGTAGGAAAACAGAAATCTAGGTATGATTTGAAGCCCAGAAGGGTTTTGCCCTTGATTGGGATACTTAGCTTTGAATGATGTTCTGCAAAGATGCCTCAGATAATTCCATATACAATGGCATAGGACCTTGTACATTGGATGATTGAATTTAGAAGAGAACATCCAGTCAAAAAGGGATATTCAGTAGGATTAGGAAGATAGTCGGTAGGTTTAGGAAGAAGAGTGAGTATAGGATTTGGACCAAAAGTTCTTTAGCAATAGACTTTCGGTTGTTGAGTGAATGTAAATGTCAGCACATATGAAGAGTCAGTCACTATGTTGAACTGGGGAAAATATGTAGAAAAGCAGATATCAATAGAAACATTACGAAATCAGGCAAAGTATAAAGTGAGTGATAGAATTAGACATTTTCAACAGGGTTGAGTTTGAATATATAAATTAGGTAAAAAACAAATATGTAGTCACCAATAGGATTGACAATTGACAGCATTAGGCAACCTGGACATGGATGTTTTTAGAAATCCATGTTCACTTTCCATTTAGGCTTTGGTACAATCATAAGTGTGACCTTTCCATTTTTTGTCCAGAATATTACGGTGATAATGAGGTGACATGAGTATTTCTTTCACCATTTCTGGGAGCAATATATTGAAGATGTAAAATGAGAATCGGGGGTACAAAGAGGTGTACCCTGTTTCTAGGAACATAGAGAAAAAGCATGAATAGACCATACTGTGAATAAATAATATAACTTTTTTGAACTTTAAATAATGAATTGAACTGATATCTGAAAAATTAAAGGAAATCGTATATTGATATACAATCATTCATTCCAACCAGGTATATATGTAATGGAAATATTTGTGTTTAGGTTTATCATAAAGAGTGTGTGAGTTTTGCTTCAAAATGATTATGGAAATTCAAAATAATGTGTTTGGAAAGAAGTCTCATGAAAAGACCAGTCAAGAATACCCTGACAATACATGTGTTCTGAAGCAAGAAGTGGTTAAAGTTGAAACAAATGCTTATTAATTTGTGAACTTGTGGATGAAATGTATATCCTGTGATGTGCAAAAACTGAAGAAACAATAATGTACCAGTGTCGAATACAAATGAATGACAAATTACATATCATGTCCCATAGGAGTCTACTTGCATTGATGTTAGACTGGGTCAGTTACTGTAGAATAATTAGGATTTGTATGCACCATTCACTGAAGTTAGTTTTCAGTACTAGGAAACAAATATGTATTTCAGGTGGATGATTTCTGATTATAATCTTGTGAAAAGTGGATTATCAATCCACATACATGAACATGAATGAATTTAGAGAGTGTATATTAGACACATATAATTCATATTTTGAAAAATTTGCAGAGTATATCTATATCTATATCTGTATATACACACACACACACACAACACTCACAGACATTAAAAAGTACCAATATAAATGCCAATCGAAATTCATCAGTAAATATGTATCATCCACAAATGCAAAAATATTTATTTTACTGAACATGAGTTAATGTATAATGTTGTTCTACTAGGACGCTCTCCTATAGGTTGAATTCTCATTTGCAACAGCATTTAGGAGGAGTGAACTCTTCTCACAATTTGTATCTGCCAAGACAGCCACCTCACAAAAATGTACGTGTGATACCTGGTAGGATTCTATATATGCATATAAATATACATGTGTGAATAGGCTACAGAAAAGGGAAATAAGAATTCACATATTTGTTAAGCTTAAAAACACATGGAGAATATTTCAAATAAATTTGACTAGATTTATAACTCCTACCTTATATAATGCAAATGTCAAGTCCAACTATACAACATGTCTCCTCTGAAGTGCTTGTATTTCCATTGTGTTGGGTTAATTTTCTCCATTATATTAAGATGAATAGTCTGAGACTACTAGGTATGGGTTAGTGTCAGGGATTCAGTATTTGGAATGGAAAATTGGAAAATGAATCCAATGTGTATGTAAATATATGCTGAACAAATATCCTCCCGCTCTCATCCAGAACAATGCCTTGACATTACCTTTACCCCAAGTAAGACACAATTAGAGGAGAAGAGTAACAAAATCAGTGAATACATATCTGGAATGGAAAATGCTCAGGAGTTCACAACCTTGGAGGTGGTAGAGGAGTTTCCAAAACTAAGGGACAGGGTAAACACTCCACAAACATGGAGCTCTGCTGGCCTAAAAACTTTTTGAGAAACTGCCTCTGAGCTTCCACACTTGAAATATATGTTGTTTTCAGGAGATTTGGATTCCTCTGTAGTGAGACCATCAAAGCTGGGTCTGCATCTATGTGACCTGGAGGACATGGTTTCTTATTTTCCAATGAACAAGATGAAGCAGTGCTGAATCCTCTCTTTGTAGGTAAACTGAGGCCACTGGGGACTAAGTGTCTCCCCGTGTGGACTGTGAAGCCATTTGGTCCTCTTCCACTTTTTGTGGTGTTTTTGCTGCTGCACTGTGAGTTTGGTATTTGTTTCACGAAATACTAGGAGCTAAACTGGGACACAGTGCTGGAGGGAGTTCTGTCACGTGTGGTGGGTCAGGGTCTGCAAGAGAATGCACCAACTAGGCTCCTATCTCTCACAGCTTGCCCCATTGCCCCCTTGTCCATATCAACCTGATTCTTAATTTTCCTCTGAAAACTCTCCATATAACAAGATGCCTTTACATATAAGGGTCTGTTGTCTGCACCATGTCAGTTACAAGCCATTTGGAATCCAATGGTAGATCCACATGGCCCTACCGCGGATGTTTTATCAAACACCTCCCCACCACTGCTCTAGACCCACTACTCAGCAGGCTCCAAATTTCTGGCATCTCTGTTCTACACCATTTTCATGAAACTCAGTAAATCAAGGCACTGTCTGGTATACTCATGATCAGCAACAGGACATCCAATGTTTCTCCTGTGCCACCTGGTCATAGGAATTTCAAAAATTTCATGGTATTTATCTAGCCATTTTTCAAGCATGAAGTTGGAGGCACTGTGGGTTTCAGTTCATTCAGCAAACATTAAATGGTGAGGAAGCTCATTTCAATGAAATCTCTGGAGAACTCTCACAGGCACGGCTTCCCAAAGAGTGGACAAAAGGTCACATTAGGCCAGGCCCATTGAGGTCTACAATGTGAGGTCCATGTGTGTTTTGACTCTCAACTATGGCTGCCATTTCTTTAAGAATAAAATCATGTGATATCCTTGCTGAGATTCCCAGGCCTCTGTGGAAATCCACCCGGGGCCTAGGTCTCAGTTTCCAAGAGCGACTTTCATGCGTGGCCTCTTAAAATCCCAACAAAATTCATGGCAATGCTTCTCTGAGTTCAGATCCAAAACCCAGTCTCTAAGGGGAATCACACCAGAGTTCAAGCTCACGTGGACCCAGTCATTTTTTCCAATGCAACACAAATGACCAAAATTAAAACCAAAACACTCCCACATGGCCTTCATCTTATTCCATATAGTCAATCATCTTAACCTCTGGCTGGAGGTTTCCATGAGGGGCGCAGCCCAAGACAGTGTCCAAAATCAGCTCATTTGCCCCTCATTTGCCTAAAGTCAGGGTAGCGTGGACACCGTTTCTCTGAAACAGGAGCGAACAAATAAGCCTGCCGTTAATACTTCTTTGTTTCTCCAATTTGAGGCCTACTGATTTTAGGTATCGATTCTTTAGGTGATTTAGAGTCATGCGAAAACACAAGCACCTCTGCAGGGCTTTGAAGAACTCATTTGACCCAAAGAATCCCTATTGTCATTTGATGGAGTGCAGGAACCTAACAGAGGAAGGCAAGAGACTTCATCCACAATGAATGATATTTTTTGCCATTTTGGTTTTGGAAGCTCACATGGGATCATTCTTAAGATCCATCAGGTGCTGAGAATCTAAGTCACAGCCACACACATGTCCAAGAGGCTGATAAAGAGCCACAGGTGAGGCCCATTCATTTCCATTTGAAAACTGTTTTCTTCAGGCTTCACAAAGGGGTGGCCTGAGGCAAAGACCTTCCTGACATTCAGTGCAACACAACAATAAGTAAGCAAAAGGCCCAAAGCAGGGTTTCTGCACTGAGACTTTCCTGGTCACACTGATATCTGAGTTTTTTGAGATGCTCGCCATTCTCTTCAGCTATCCAGTACATGGCCATGTCACAGAGCTTGGAGGTGGTACATATTTTGGACACAAATCCATGAGCCTATTCTGGAGAGTGGTCAGAATTCAGGAAGCAAACAACAACTTAGAAAGATAGCAGGTGTTGCACATTGATAAGACAAGCTGCAGTCCATTCATATATTGGGCAGGATGAATTATGGGAAGATTTATACTAGACAGGACACATCCATTAATGCATTCTCTTTTCTAATGTCTACAACAACGGACACAGTGGGATACACAGAAAGAGAAACACTCGCCATGTCAAATGACTTACTAGAAACTGTCCACTCCAAACCAAACAAACCGCCTTTTCTATCTATTCTCAGAACATGAGACAAAACAACAAACCCACACCCACTCCCACAAAGGCACCTCCTTCCCCCAAGTACGTCTGTGACTATCCTTATTGTCCTCTGACTGGTGGGCCATACTATGTTCCCCCGAAATGGCCTGTTTTCTCTCAGATCTTGATTCCTTGACCAACTCTGTGAAGACGTCAGGAAAAAGTGGTTAGCCACTACCAGTTTTCTCAGGAAACGTCCTTCTTCAGAGCTCTCCTGGCATTTGGCCATCCTCACATCATTAGGTACCAAGAAAACTGACTCTGTCCTTGGTAAATCCAAACAAGTGAGCCCACTGGGACTGGGACTGGGACTGCCTCTGGGTGTCTGGCTTCTTGGATACCAAGTTCAGAGAGTTCCATCACCAAGGAAATGAGGTATTTCACATTCTTTGGAACTGAATGAGGTCACTGCCTTGGCAACCACTTTGTCCTAACAGTTGCTTCCAAGGGTAACATAAGATGGAGGTTGCCAGAACTTCCTGTGACACTTTCATAAGGTAGAATGTATATCACCATTGGCACCCGGGAACAGCTCTCCACTCAGCCCTGGTTTGGTCCATCTTCTGTACAATAAGAAGAGAGAGAGGCAGATTCAGACACATCCCTTCATCCTGACCAGGTTGTTTGCCATGGAAGATGACTTTTGCTCTCTCAGGTGCTTCATACCTGCCTACAACTTCTCCAGGTACCATTTGTGCATGGACATTTGAGGTTCTCATCAGGTTGAAGGTCCCCAACTTTCCTGTATTGTAAGAACCACTCTGTCTCTGCTCTTCTGTAAAATGATTGAGGGAACAGTGTATACTTGGGGTTAAAAACAGGTTTGATTTGGATTACGAGTGATCTGTGTGATGAATAATGGTATTGGGAAACTGCAATATTTACAAGAATATAGAGGTGAAATATAAGTAGGAAAACAGAAATCTAGGTATGATTTGAAGCCCAGAAGGGTTTTGCCCTTGATTGGGATACTTAGCTTTGAATGATGTTCTGCAAAGATGCCTCAGATAATTCCATATACAATGGCATAGGACCTTGTACATTGGATGATTGAATTTAGAAGAGAACATCCAGTCAAAAAGGGATATTCAGTAGGATTAGGAAGATAGTCGGTAGGTTTAGGAAGAAGAGTGAGTATAGGATTTGGACCAAAAGTTCTTTAGCAATAGACTTTCGGTTGTTGAGTGAATGTAAATGTCAGCACATATGAAGAGTCAGTCACTATGTTGAACTGGGGAAAATATGTAGAAAAGCAGATATCAATAGAAACATTACGAAATCAGGCAAAGTATAAAGTGAGTGATAGAATTAGACATTTTCAACAGGGTTGAGTTTGAATATATAAATTAGGAAAAAAACAAATATGTAGTCACCAATAGGATTGACAATTGACAGCATTAGGCAACCTGGACATGGATGTTTTTAGAAATCCATGTTCACTTTCCATTTAGGCTTTGGTACAATCATAAGTGTGACCTTTCCATTTTTTGTCCAGAATATTACGGTGATAATGAGGTGACATGAGTATTTCTTTCACCATTTCTGGGAGCAATATATTGAAGATGTAAAATGAGAATCAGGGGTACAAAGAGGTGTACCCTGTTTCTAGGAACATAGAGAAAAAGCATGAATAGACCATACTGTGAATAAATAATATAACTTTTTTGAACTTTAAATAATGAATTGAACTGATATCTGAAAAATTAAAGGAAATCGTATATTGATATACAATCATTCATTCCAACCAGGTATATATGTAATGGAAATATTTGTGTTTAGGTTTATCATAAAGAGTGTGTGAGTTTTGCTTCAAAATGATTATGGAAATTCAAAATAATGTGTTTGGAAAGAAGTCTCATGAAAAGACCAGTCAAGAATACCCTGACAATACATGTCTTCTGAAGCAAGAAGTGGTTAATGTTGAAACAAATGCTTATTAATTTGTGAACTTGTGAATGAAATGTATATCATGTGATGTGCAAAAACTGAAGAAACAATAATGTACCAGTGTCGAATACAAATGAATGACAAATTACATATCATGTCCCATAGGAGTCTACTTGCATTGATGTTAGACTGGGTCAGTTACTGTAGAATAATTAGGATTTGTATGCACCATTCACTGAAGTTAGTTTTCAGAACTAGGAAACAAATATGTATTTCAGGTGGATGATTTCTGATTATAATCTTGTGAAAAGTGGATTATAAATCCACATACATGAACATGAATGAATTTAGAGAGTGTATATTAGACACACGTAATTCATATTTTGAAAAATTTGCAGAGTATATCTATATCTATATCTGTATATACACACACACACACACAACACTCACAGACATTAAAAAGTACCAATATAAATGCCAATCGAAATTCATCAGTAAATATGTATCATCCACAAATGCAAAAATATTTATTTTACTGAACATGAGTTAATGTATAATGTTGTTCTACTAGGACGCTCTCCTGTAGGTTGAATTCTCATTTCCAACAGCATTTAGGAGGAGTGAACTCTTCTCACAATTTGTATCTGCCAAGACAGCCACCTCACAAAAATGTACGTGTGATACCTGGTAGGATTCTATATATGCATATAAATATACATGTGTGAATAGGCTACAGAAAAGGGAAATAAGAATTCACATATTTGTTAAGCTTAAAAACACATGGAGAATATTTCAAATAAATTTGACTAGATTTATAACTCCTACCTTATGTAATGCAAATGTCAAGTCCAACTATACAACATGTCTCCTCTGAAGTACTTGTATTTCTAATGTGTTGGGCTAATTTTCTCCATTATATTAGGATGAATAGTCTGAGTCTACTAGGTATGGGTTAGTGTCAGGGATTCAGTACTTCGAATGGAAATTTGGAAAATGAATCCAATGTGTATGTAAAAATATGCTGCACAAATATCCTCCCGCTCTCATCCAGAACAATGCCTTGACATTACCTTCACCCCAAGTAAGACACAATTAGAGGAGAAGAGTTACAAAATCAGTGAATACATATCTGGAATGGAAAATGCTCAGGAGTTCACAACCTTGGAGGTGGTAGAAAAGTTTCCAAAACTAAGGGACAGGGTAAACACTCCACAAACATTTAGCTCTGCTGGCCTAAAAACTTTTTGAGAAACTGCCTCTGAGCTTCCACACTTGAAATATATGTAGTTTTCTGGAGATTTGGCTTCCTCTGTAGTGAGACCATCAAAGCTGGGTCTGCATCTATGTGACCTGGAGCACATGGTTTCTTATTTTCCAATGAACAAGATGAAGCAGTGCTGAATCCTCTCTTTGTAGGTAAACTGAGGCCACTGGGGACTAAGTGTCTCCCCGTGTGGACTGTGAAGCCATTTGGTCCTCTTCCACTTTTTGTGGTGTTTTTGCTGCTGCACTGTGAGTTTGGTATTTGTTTCACGAAATACTAGGAGCTAAACTGGGACACAGTGCTGGAGGGAGTTCTGTCACGTGTGGTGGGTCAGGGTCTGCAAGAGAATGCACCAACTAGGCTCCTATCTCTCACAGCTTGCCCCATTGCCCCCTTGTCCATATCAACCTGATTCTTAATTTTCCTCTGAAAACTCTCCATATAACAAGATGCCTTTACATATAAGGGTCTGTTGTCTGCACCATGTCAGTTACAAGCCATTTGGAATCCAATGGTAGATCCACATGGCCCTACCGCGGATGTTTTATCAAACACCTCCCCACCACTGCTCTAGACCCACTACTCAGCAGGCTCCAAATTTCTGGCATCTCTGTTCACACCATTTTCATGAGACTCAGTAAATCAAGGCACTGTCTGGTATACTCATGATCAGCAACAGGACATCCAATGTTTCTCCAGTGCCACCTGGTCATAGGAATTTCAAAAATTTCATGGTATTTATCTAGCCATTTTTCAACCATGAAGTTGGAGGCACTGTGGGTTTCAGTTCATTCAGCAAACATTAAATGGTGAGGAAGCTCATTTCAATGAAATCTCTGGAGAACTCTCACAGGCACGGCTTCCCAAAGAGTGGACAAAAGGTCACATTAGGCCAGGCCCATTGAGGTCTACAATGTGAGGTCCATGTGTGTTTTCACTCTCAACTATGGCTGCCATTTCTTTAAGAATAAAATCATGTGATATCCTTGCTGAGATTCCCAGGCCTCTGTGGAAATCCACCCGGGGCCTAGGTCTCAGTTTCCAAGAGCGACTTTCATGCGTGGCCTCTTAAAATCCCAACAAAATTCATGGCAATGCTTCTCTGAGTTCAGTTCCAAAACCCAGTCTCTAAGGGGAATCACACCAGAGTTCAAGCTCACGTGGACCCAGTCATTTTTTCCAATGCAACACAAATGACCAAAATTAAAACCAAAACACTCCCACATGGCCTTCATCTTATTCCATATAGTCAATCATCTTAACCTCTGGCTGGAGGTTTCCATGAGGGGCGCAGCCCAAGACAGTGTCCAAAATCAGCTCGTTTGTCCCTCATTTGCCTAAAGTCAGGGTAGCCTGGACACCGTTTCTCTGAAACAGGAGCGAACAAATAAGCCTGCTGTTAATACTTCTTTGTTTCTCCAATTTGAGGCCTACTGATTTTAGGTATCGATTCTTTAGGTGATTTAGAGTCATGCGAAAACACAAGCACCTCTGCAGGGCTTTGAAGAACTCATTTGACCCAAAGAATCCCTATTGTCATTTGATGGAGTGCAGGAACCTAACAGAGGAAGGCAAGAGACTTCATCCACAATGAATGATATTTTTTGCCATTTTGGTTTTGGAAGCTCACGTGGGATCATTCTTAAGATCCATCAGGTGCTGAGAATCTAAGTCACAGCCACACACAGGTCAAAGAGGCTGATAAAGAGCCACAGGTGAGGCGCATTCATTTCCATTTGTAAACTGTTTTCTTCAGGCTTCACAAAGGGGTGGACTGAGGCAAAGACCTTCCTGACATTCAGTGCAACACAACAATAAGTAAGCAAAACCCCCAAAGCAGGGTTTCTGCACTGAGACATTCCTGGTCACACTGATATCTGAGTTTTTTGAGATGCTCGCCATTCTCTTCAGCTATCCAGTACATGGCCATGTCACAGAGCTTGGAGGTGGTACATATTTTGTACACAAATCCATGAGCCTATTCTGGAGAGGGGCCAGAATTCAGGAAGAAAACAACAACTTAGAAAGATAGCAGGTGTTGCACATTGATAAGACAAGCTGCAGTCCATTCATATATTGGGCAGGATGAATTATGGGAAGATTTATACTAGACAGGACACATCCATTAATGCATTCTCTTTTCTAATGTCTACAACAACGGACACAGTGGGATACACAGAAAGAGAAACACTCGCCATGTCAAATGACTTACTAGAAACTGTCCACTCCAAACCAAACAAACCGCCTTTTCTATCTATTCTCAGAACATGAGACAAAACAACAAACCCACACCCACTCCCACAAAGGCACCTCCTTCCCCCAAGTACGTCTGTGACTATCCTTAGTGTCCTCTGACTGGTGGGCCATACTATGTTCCCCCGAAATGGCCTGTCTTCTCTCAGATCTTGATTCCTTGACCAACTCTGTGAAGACGTCAGGAAAAAGTGGTTAGCCACTACCTTTTTTCTCAGGAAAGGTCCATCTTCAGAGCTCTCCTGGCATTTGGCCATCCTCACATCATTAGGTACCAAGAAAACTGACTCTGTCCTTGGTAAATCCAAACAAGTGAGCCCACTGGGACTGGGACTGGGACTGCCTCTGGGTGTCTGGCTTCTTGGATACCAAGTTCAGAGAGTTCCATCACCAAGGAAATGCGGTATTTCACATTCTTTGGAACTGAATGAGGTCACTGCCTTGGCAACCACTTTGTCCTAACAGTTGCTTCCAAGGGTAACATAAGATGGAGGTTGCCAGAACTTCCTGTGACACTTTCATAAGGTAGAATGTATATCACCATTGGCAACCGGGAACAGCTCTCCACTCAGCCCTGGTTTGGTCCATCTTCTGTACAATAAGAAGAGAGAGAGGCAGATTCAGACACATCCCTTCATCCTGACCAGGTTGTTTGCCATGGAAGATGACTTTTGCTCTCTCAGGTGCTTCATACCTGCCTACAACTTCTCCAGGTACCATTTGTGCATGGACATTTGAGGTTCTCATCAGGTTGAAGGTCCCCAACTTTCCTGTATTGTAAGAACCACTCTGTCTCTGCTCTTCTGTAAAATGATTGAGGGAACAGTGTATACTTGGGGTTAAAAACAGGTTTGATTTGGATTACGAGTGATCTGTGTGATGAATAATGGTATTGGGAAACTGCAATATTTACAAGAATATAGAGGTGAAATATAAGTAGGAAAACAGAAATCTAGGTATGATTTGAAGCCCAGAAGGGTTTTGCCCTTGATTGGGATACTTAGCTTTGAATGATGTTCTGCAAAGATGCCTCAGATAATTCCATATACAATGGCATAGGACCTTGTACATTGGATGATTGAATTTAGAAGAGAACATCCAGTCAAAAAGGGATATTCAGTAGGATTAGGAAGATAGTCGGTAGGTTTAGGAAGAAGAGTGAGTATAGGATTTGGACCAAAAGTTCTTTAGCAATAGACTTTCGGTTGTTGAGTGAATGTAAATGTCAGCACATATGAAGAGTCAGTCACTATGTTGAACTGGGGAAAATATGTAGAAAAGCAGATATCAATAGAAACATTACGAAATCAGGCAAAGTATAAAGTGAGTGATAGAATTAGACATTTTCAACAGGGTTGAGTTTGAATATATAAATTAGGAAAAAAACAAATATGTAGTCACCAATAGGATTGACAATTGACAGCATTAGGCAACCTGGACATGGATGTTTTTAGAAATCCATGTTCACTTTCCATTTAGGCTTTGGTACAATCATAAGTGTGACCTTTCCATTTTTTGTCCAGAATATTACGGTGATAATGAGGTGACATGAGTATTTCTTTCACCATTTCTGGGAGCAATATATTGAAGATGTAAAATGAGAATCAGGGGTACAAAGAGGTGTACCATGTTTCTAGGAACATAGAGAAAAAGCATGAATAGACCATACTGTGAATAAATAATATAACTTTTTTGAACTTTAAATAATGAATTGAACTGATATCTGAAAAATTAAAGGAAATTGTATATTGATATACAATCATTCATTCCAACCAGGTATATATGTAATGGAAATATTTGTGTTTAGGTTTATCATAAAGAGTGTGTGAGTTTTGCTTCAAAATGATTATGGAAATTCAAAATAATGTGTTTGGAAAGAAGTCTCATGAAAAGACCAGTCAAGAATACCCTGACAATACATGTGTTCTGAAGCAAGAAGTGGTTAATGTTGAAACAAATGCTTATTAATTTGTGAACTTGTGAATGAAATGTATATCATGTGATGTGCAAAAACTGAAGAAACAATAATGTACCAGTGTCGAATACAAATGAATGACAAATTACATATCATGTCCCATAGGAGTCTACTTGCATTGATGTTAGACTGGGTCAGTTACTGTAGAATAATTAGGATTTGTATGCACCATTCACTGAAGTTAGTTTTCAGAACTAGGAAACAAATATGTATTTCAGGTGGATGATTTCTGATTATAATCTTGTGAAAAGTGGATTATAAATCCACATACATGAACATGAATGAATTTAGAGAGTGTATATTAGACACACGTAATTCATATTTTGAAAAATTTGCAGAGTATATCTATATCTATATCTGTATATACACACACACACACACAACACTCACAGACATTAAAAAGTACCAATATAAATGCCAATCGAAATTCATCAGTAAATATGTATCATCCACAAATGCAAAAATATTTATTTTACTGAACATGAGTTAATGTATAATGTTGTTCTACTAGGACGCTCTCCTGTAGGTTGAATTCTCATTTCCAACAGCATTTAGGAGGAGTGAACTCTTCTCACAATTTGTATCTGCCAAGACAGCCACCTCACAAAAATGTACGTGTGATACCTGGTAGGATTCTATATATGCATATAAATATACATGTGTGAATAGGCTACAGAAAAGGGAAATAAGAATTCACATATTTGTTAAGCTTAAAAACACATGGAGAATATTTCAAATAAATTTGACTAGATTTATAACTCCTACCTTATGTAATGCAAATGTCAAGTCCAACTATACAACATGTCTCCTCTGAAGTACTTGTATTTCTAATGTGTTGGGCTAATTTTCTCCATTATATTAGGATGAATAGTCTGAGTCTACTAGGTATGGGTTAGTGTCAGGGATTCAGTACTTCGAATGGAAATTTGGAAAATGAATCCAATGTGTATGTAAAAATATGCTGCACAAATATCCTCCCGCTCTCATCCAGAACAATGCCTTGACATTACCTTCACCCCAAGTAAGACACAATTAGAGGAGAAGAGTTACAATATCAGTGAATACATATCTGGAATGGAAAATGCTCAGGAGTTCACAACCTTGGAGGTGGTAGAAAAGTTTCCAAAACTAAGGGACAGGGTAAACACTCCACAAACATTTAGCTCTGCTGGCCTAAAAACTTTTTGAGAAACTGCCTCTGAGCTTCCACACTTGAAATATATGTAGTTTTCTGGAGATTTGGCTTCCTCTGTAGTGAGACCATCAAAGCTGGGTCTGCATCTATGTGACCTGGAGGACATGGTTTCTTATTTTCCAATGAACAAGATGAAGCAGTGCTGAATCCTCTCTTTGTAGGTAAACTGAGGCCACTGGGGACTAAGTGTCTCCCCGTGTGGACTGTGAAGCCATTTGGTCCTCTTCCACTTTTTGTGGTGTTTTTGCTGCTGCACTGTGAGTTTGGTATTTGTTTCACGAAATACTAGGAGCTAAACTGGGACACAGTGCTGGAGGGAGTTCTGTCACGTGTGGTGGGTCAGGGTCTGCAAGAGAATGCACCAACTAGGCTCCTATCTCTCACAGCTTGCCCCATTGCCCCCTTGTCCATATCAACCTGATTCTTAATTTTCCTCTGAAAACTCTCCATATAACAAGATGCCTTTACATATAAGGGTCTGTTGTCTGCACCATGTCAGTTACAAGCCATTTGGAATCCAATGGTAGATCCACATGGCCCTACCGCGGATGTTTTATCAAACACCTCCCCACCACTGCTCTAGACCCACTACTCAGCAGGCTCCAAATTTCTGGCATCTCTGTTCTACACCATTTTCATGAAACTCAGTAAATCAAGGCACTGTCTGGTATACTCATGATCAGCAACAGGACATCCAATGTTTCTCCAGTGCCACCTGGTCATAGGAATTTCAAAAATTTCATGGTATTTATCTAGCCATTTTTCAACCATGAAGTTGGAGGCACTGTGGGTTTCAGTTCATTCAGCAAACATTAAATGGTGAGGAAGCTCATTTCAATGAAATCTCTGGAGAACTCTCACAGGCACGGCTTCCCAAAGAGTGGACAAAAGGTCATATTAGGCCAGGCCCATTGAGGTCTACAATGTGAGGTCCATGTGTGTTTTCACTCTCAACTATGGCTGCCATTTCTTTAAGAATAAAATCATGTGATATCCTTGCTGAGATTCCCAGGCCTCTGTGGAAATCCACCCGGGGCCTAGGTCTCAGTTTCCAAGAGCGACTTTCATGCGTGGCCTCTTAAAATCCCAACAAAATTCATGGCAATGCTTCTCTGAGTTCAGTTCCAAAACCCAGTCTCTAAGGGGAATCACACCAGAGTTCAAGCTCACGTGGACCCAGTCATTTTTTCCAATGCAACACAAATGACCAAAATTAAAACCAAAACACTCCCACATGGCCTTCATCTTATTCCATATAGTCAATCATCTTAACCTCTGGCTGGAGGTTTCCATGAGGGGCGCAGCCCAAGACAGTGTCCAAAATCAGCTCGTTTGCCCCTCATTTGCCTAAAGTCAGGGTAGCCTGGACACCGTTTCTCTGAAACAGGAGCGAACAAATAAGCCTGCTGTTAATACTTCTTTGTTTCTCCAATTTGAGGCCTACTGATTTTAGGTATCGATTCTTTAGGTGATTTAGAGTCATGCGAAAACACAAGCACCTCTGCAGGGCTTTGAAGAACTCATTTGACCCAAAGAATCCCTATTGTCATTTGATGGAGTGCAGGAACCTAACAGAGGAAGGCAAGAGACTTCATCCACAATGAATGATATTTTTTGCCATTTTGGTTTTGGAAGCTCACGTGGGATCATTCTTAAGATCCATCAGGTGCTGAGAATCTAAGTCACAGCCACACACAGGTCAAAGAGGCTGATAAAGAGCCACAGGTGAGGCGCATTCATTTCCATTTGTAAACTGTTTTCTTCAGGCTTCACAAAGGGGTGGACTGAGGCAAAGACCTTCCTGACATTCAGTGCAACACAACAATAAGTAAGCAAAACCCCCAAAGCAGGGTTTCTGCACTGAGACATTCCTGGTCACACTGATATCTGAGTTTTTTGAGATGCTCGCCATTCTCTTCAGCTATCCAGTACATGGCCATGTCACAGAGCTTGGAGGTGGTACATATTTTGTACACAAATCCATGAGCCTATTCTGGAGAGTGGCCAGAATTCAGGAAGAAAACAACAACTTAGAAAGATAGCAGGTGTTGCACATTGATAAGACAAGCTGCAGTCCATTCATATATTGGGCAGGATGAATTATGGGAAGATTTATACTAGACAGGACACATCCATTAATGCATTCTCTTTTCTAATGTCTACAACAACGGACACAGTGGGATACACAGAAAGAGAAACACTCGCCATGTCAAATGACTTACTAGAAACTGTCCACTCCAAACCAAACAAACCGCCTTTTCTATCTATTCTCAGAACATGAGACAAAACAACAAACCCACACCCACTCCCACAAAGGCACCTCCTTCCCCCAAGTACGTCTGTGACTATCCGGAGTGTCCTCTGACTGGTGGGCCATACTATGTTCCCCCGAAATGGCCTGTCTTCTCTCAGATCTTGATTCCTTGACCAACTCTGTGAAGATGTCAGGAAAAAGTGGTTAGCCACTACCTGTTTTCTCAGGAAAGGTCCATCTTCAGAGCTCTCCTGGCATTTGGCCATCCTCACATTATTAGGTACCAAGAAAACTGACTCTGTCCTTGGTAAATCCAAACAAGTGAGCCCACTGGGACTGGGACTGGGACTGCCTCTGGGTGTCTGGCTTCTTGGATACCAAGTTCAGAGAGTTCCATCACCAAGGAAATGAGGTATTTCACATTCTTTGGAACTGAATGAGGTCACTGCCTTGGCAACCACTTTGTCCTAACAGTTGCTTCCAAGGGTAACATAAGATGGAGGTTGCCAGAACTTCCTGTGACACTTTCATTAGGTAGAATGTATATCACCATTGGCACCCGGGAACAGCTCTCCACTCAGCCCTGGTTTGGTCCATCTTCTGTACAATAAGAAGAGAGAGAGGCAGATTCAGACACATCCCTTCATCCTGACCAGGTTGTTTGCCATGGAAGATGACTTTTGCTCTCTCAGGTGCTTCATACCTGCCTACAACTTCTCCAGGTTCCATTTGTGCATGGACATTTGAGGTTCTCATCAGGTTGAAGGTCCCCAACTTTCCTGTATTGTAAGAACCACTCTGTCTCTGCTCTTCTGTAAAATGATTGAGGGAACAGTGTATACTTGGGGTTAAAAACAGGTTTGATTTGGATTACGAGTGATTCTGTGTGATGAATAATGGTATTGGGAACCTGCAATATTTACAAGAATATAGAGGTGAAATATAAGTAGGAAAACAGAAATCTAGGTATGATTTGAAGCCCAGAAGGGTTTTGCCCTTGATTGGGATACTTAGCTTTGAATGATGTTCTGCAAAGATGCCTCAGATAATTCCATATACAATGGCATAAGATCTTGTACATTGGATGATTGAATTTAGAAGAGAACATCCAGTCAAAAAGGGTTATTCAGTAGGATTAGGAAGATAGTCGGTAGGTTTAGGAAGAAGAGTGAGAATAGGATTTGGACCAAAAGTTCTTTAGCAATAGACTTTCGGTTGTTGAGTGAATGTAAATGTCAGCACATATGAAGAGTCAGTCACTATGTTGAACTGGGGAAAATATGTAGTAAAGCAGATATCAATAGAAACATTACAAAATCAGGCAAAGTATAAAGTGAGTGATAGAATTAGACATTTTCAACAGGGTTGAGTTTGAATATATAAATTAGGAAAAAAAACAAATATGTAGTCACCAATAGGATTGACAATTGAGAGCATTAGGCAACCTGGACATGGATGTTTTTAGAAATCCATGTTCACTTTCCATTTATGCTTTGGTACAATCATAAGTGTGACCTTTCCATTTTTTGTCCAGAATATTACTGTGATAATGAGGTGACATGAGTATTTCTTTCACCATTTCTGGGAGCAATATATGAAGATGTAAAATGAGAATCAGGGGTACAAAGAGGTGTACCCTGTTTCTAGGAACATAGAGAAAAAGCATGAATAGACCATACTGTGAATAAATAATATAACTTTTTTGAACTTTAAATAATGAATTGAACTGATATCTGAAAAATTAAAGGAAATCGTATATTGATATACAATCATTCATTCCAACCAGGTATATATGTAATGGAAATATTTGTGTTTAGGTTTATCATAAAGAGTGTGTGAGTTTTGCTTCAAAATGATTATGGAAATTCAAAATACTGTGTTTGGAAAGAAGTCTCATGAAAAGACCAGTCAAGAATACCCTGACAATACATGTGTTCTGAAGCAAGAAGTGGTTAAAGTTGAAACAAATGCTTATTAATTTGTGAACTTGTGGATGAAATGTATATCCTGTGATGTGCAAAAACTGAAGAAACAATAATGTACCAGTGTCGAATACAAATGAATGACAAATTACATATCATGTCCCATAGGAGTCTACTTGCATTGATGTTAGACTGGGTCAGTTACTGTAGAATAATTAGGATTTGTATGCACCATTCACTGAAGTTAGTTTTCAGTACTAGGAAACAAATATGTATTTCAGGTGGATGAATATTTCTGATTATAATCTTGTAAAAAGTGGATTATAAATCCACATACATGAACATGAATGAATTTAGAGAGTGTATATTAGACACATATATTTCATATTTTGAAAAATTTGCAGAGTATATCTATATCTATATCTGTATATACACACACACACACACAACACTCACAGACATTAAAAAGTACCAATATAAATGCCAATCGAAATTCATCAGTAAATATGTATCATCCACAAATGCAAAAATATTTATTTTACTGAACATGAGTTAATGTATAAGGATGTTCTACTAGGACGCTCTCCTATAGGTTGAATTTTCATTTCCAACAGCATTTAGGAGGAGTGAACTCTTCTCACAATTTGTATCTGCCAAGACAAACACCTCACAAAAATGTACGTGTGATACCTGGTAGGATTCTATATATGCATATAAATATAAATGTGTGAATAGGCTACAGAAAAGGGAAATAAGAATTCACATATTTGTTAAGCTTAAAAACACATGGAGAATATTTCAAATAAATTTGACTAGATTTATAACTCCTACCTTATATAATGCAAATGTCAAGTCCAACTATACAACATGTCTCCTCTGAAGTACTTGTATTTCTAATGTGTTGGGCTAATTTTCTCCATTATATTAGGATGAATAGTCTGAGTCTACTAGGTATGGGTTAGTGTCAGGGATTCAGTACTTCGAATGGAAATTTGGAAAATGAATCCAATGTGTATGTAAAAATATGCTGCACAAATATCCTCCCGCTCTCATCCAGAACAATGCCTTGACATTACCTTCACCCCAAGTAAGACACAATTAGAGGAGAAGAGTTACAAAATCAGTGAATACATATCTGGAATGGAAAATGCTCAGGAGTTCACAACCTTGGAGGTGGTAGAGGAGTTTCCAAAACTAAGGGACAGGGTAAACACTCCACAAACATGGAGCTCTGCTGGCCTAAAAACTTTTTGAGAAACTGCCTCTGAGCTTCCACACTTGAAATATATGTAGTTTTCTGGAGATTTGGCTTCCTCTGTAGTGAGAACATCAAAGCTGGGTCTGCATCTATGTGACCTGGAGGACATGGTTTCTTATTTTCCAATGAACAAGATGAAGCAGTGCTGAATCCTCTCTTTGTAGGTAAACTGAGGCCACTGGGGACTAAGTGTCTCCCCATGTGGACTGTGAAGCCATTTGGTCCTCTTCCACTTTTTGTGGTGTTTTTGCTGCTGCACTGTGAGTTTGGTATTTGTTTCACGAAATACTAGGAGCTAAACTGGGACACAGTGCTGGAGGGAGTTCTGTCACGTGTGGTGGGTCAGGGTCTGCAAGAGAATGCACCAACTAGGCTCCTATCTCTCACAGCTTGCCCCATTGCCCCCTTGTCCATATCAACCTGATTCTTAATTTTCCTCTGAAAACTCTCCATATAACAAGATGCCTTTACATATAAGGGTCTGTTGGCTGCACCATGTCAGTTACAAGCCATTTGGAATCCAATGGTAGATCCACATGGCCCTACCACGGATGTTTTATCAAACACCTCCCCACCACTGCTCTAGACCCACTACTCAGCAGGCTCCAAATTTCTGGCATCTCTGTTCTACACCATTTTCATGAAACTCAGTAAATCAAGGCACTGTCTGGTATACTCATGATCAGCAACAGGACATCCAATGTTTCTCCAGTGCCACCTGGTCATAGGAATTTCAAAAATTTCATGGTATTTATCTAGCCATTTTTCAACCATGAAGTTGGAGGCACTGTGGGTTTCAGTTCATTCAGCAAGCATTAAATGGTGAGGAAGCTCATTTCAATGAAATCTCTGGAGAACTCTCACAGGCACGGCTTCCCAAAGAGTGGACAAAAGGTCACATTAGGCCAGGCCCATTGAGGTCTACAATGTGAGGTCCATGTGTGTTTTGACTCTCAACTGTGGCTGCCATTTCTTTAAGAATAAAATCATGTGATATCCTTGCTGAGATTCCCAGGCCTCTGTGGAAATCCACCGGGGGCCTAGGTCTCAGTTTCCAAGAGCGACTTTCATGCGTGGCCTCTTAAAATCCTAACAAAATTCATGGAAATGTTTCTCTGAATTCAGTTCCAATACCCAGTCTCTAAGGGGAATCACACCAGAGTTCAAGCTCACGTGGACCCAGTCATTTTTTCCAATGCAACACAAATGACCAAAATTAAAACCAAAACACTCCCACATGGCCTTCATCTTATTCCATATAGTCAATCATCTTAACCTCTGGCTGGAGGTTTCCATGAGGGGCGCAGCCCAAGACAGTGTCCAAAATCAGCTCGTTTGCGCCTCATTTGCCTAAAGTCAGGGTAGCCTGGACACTGTTTCTCTGAAACAGGAGCGAACAAATAAGCCTGCCATTAATACTTCTTTGTTTCTCCAATTTGAGGCCTACTGATTTTAGGTATCGATTCTTTAGGTGATTTAGAGTCATGCGAAAACACAAGCACCTCTGCAGGGCTTTGAAGAACTCATTTGACCCAAAGAATCCCTATTGTCATTTGATGGAGTGCAGGAACCTAACAGAGGAAGGCAAGAGACTTCATCCACAATGAATGATATTTTTTGCCATTTTGGTTTTGGAAGCTCACGTGGGATCATTCTTAAGATCCATCAGGTGCTGAGAATCTAAGTCACAGCCACACACAGGTCCAAGAGGCTGATAAAGAGCCACAGGTGAGGCCCATTCATTTGCATTTGAAAACTGTTTTCTTCAGGCTTCACAAAGGGGTGGCCTGAGGCAAAGACCTTCCTGACTTTCAGTGCAACACAACAATAAGTAAGAAAAAGGCCCAAAGCAGGGTTTCTGCACTGAGACTTTCCTGGTCACACTGATATCTGAGTTTTTTGAGATGCTCGCCATTCTCTTCAGCTATCCAGTACATGGCCATGTCACAGAGCTTGGAGGTGGTACATATTTTGTACACAAATCCATGAGCCTATTCTGGAGAGTGGTCAGAATTCAGGAAGCAAACAACAACTTAGAAAGATAGCAGGTGTTGCACATTGATAAGACAAGCTGCAGTCCATTCATATATTGGGCAGGATGAATTATGGGAAGATTTATACTAGACAGGACACATCCATTAATGCATTCTCTTTTCTAATGTCTACAACAACGGACACAGTGGGATACACAGAAAGAGAAACACTCGCCATGTCAAATGACTTACTAGAAACTGTCCACTCCAAACCAAACAAACCGCCTTTTCTATCTATTCCCAGAACATGAGACAAAACAACAAACCCACACCCACTCCCACAAAGGCACCTTCTTCCCCCAAGAACGTCTGTGACTATCCGGAGTGTCCTCTGACTGGTGGGCCATACTATGTTCCCCCGAAATGGCCTGTCTTCTCTCAGATCTTGATTCCTTGACCAACTCTGTGAAGATGTCAGGAAAAAGTGGTTAGCCACTACCTGTTTTCTCAGGAAAGGTCCATCTTCAGAGCTCTCCTGGCATTTGGCCATCCTCACATCATTAGGTACCAAGAAAACTGACTCTGTCCTTGGTAAATCCAAACAAGTGAGCCCACTGGGACTGGGACTGGGACTGCCTCTGGGTGTCTGGCTTCTTGGATACCAAGTTCAGAGAGTTCCATCACCAAGGAAATGAGGTATTTCACATTCTTTGGAACTGAATGAGGTCACTGCCTTGGCAACCACTTTGTCCTAACAGTTGCTTCCAAGGGTAACATAAGATGGAGGTTGCCAGAACTTCCTGTGACACTTTCATAAGGTAGAATGTATATCACCATTGGCACCCGGGAACAGCTCTCCACTCAGCCCTGGTTTGGTCCATCTTCTGTACAATAAGAAGAGAGAGAGGCAGATTCAGACACATCCCTTCATCCTGACCAGGTTGTTTGCCATGGAAGATGACTTTTGCTCTCTCAGGTGCTTCATACCTGCCTACAACTTCTCCAGGTACCATTTGTGCATGGACATTTGAGGTTCTCATCAGGTTGAAGGTGCCCAACTTTCCTGTATTGTAAGAACCACTCTGTCCCTGCTCTTCTGTAAAATGATTGAGGGAACAGTGTATACTTGGGTTAAAAACAGGTTTGATTTGGATTATGAGTGATTCTGTGTGATGAATAATGGTATTGGGAACCTGCAATATTTACAAGAATATAGAGGTGAAATATAAGTAGGAAAACAGAAATCTAGGTATGATTTGAAGCCCAGAAGGGTTTTGCCCTTGATTGGGATACTTAGCTTTGAATGATGTTCTGCAAAGATGCCTCAGATAATTCCATATACAATGGCATAGGACCTTGTACATTGGATGATTGAATTTAGAAGAGAACATCCAGTCAAAAAGGGATATTCAGTAGGATTAGGAAGATAGTCGGTAGGTTTACGAAGAAGAGTGAGTATAGGATTTGGACCAAAAGTTCCTTAGCAATAGACTTTCGGTTGTTGAGTGAATGTAAATGTCAGCACATATGAAGAGTCAGTCACTATGTTGAACTGGGGAAAATATGTAGAAAAGCAGATATCAATAGAAACATTACGAAATCAGGCAAAGTATAAAGTGAGTGATAGAATTAGACATTTTCAACAGGGTTGAGTTTGAATATATAAATTAGGAAAAAAACAAATATGTAGTCACCAATAGGATTGACAATTGACAGCATTAGGCAACCTGGACATGGATGTTTTTAGAAATCCATGTTCACTTTCCATTTAGGCTTTGGTACAATCATAAGTGTGACCTTTCCATTTTTTGTCCAGAATATTACTGTGATAATGAGGTGACATGAGTATTTCTTTCACCATTTCTGGGAGCAATATATTGAAGATGTAAAACGAGAATCGAGGGTACAAAGAGGTGTACCCTGTTTCTAGGAACATAGAGAAAAAGCATGAATAGACCATACTGTGAATAAATAATATAACTTTTTTGAACTTTAAATAATGAATTGAACTGATATCTGAAAAATTAAAGGAAATTGTATATTGATATAAAATCATTCATTCCAACCAGGTATATATGTAATGGAAATATTTGTGTTTAGGTTTATCATAAAGAGTGAGTGAGTTTTGCTTCAAAATGATTATGGAAATTCAAAATAATGTGTTTGGAAAGAAGTCTCATGAAAAGACCAGTCAAGAATACCCTGACAATACAATTGTTCTGAAGCAAGAAGTGGTTAAAGTTGAAACAAATGCTTATTAATTTGTGAACTTGTGGATGAAATGTATATCCTGTGATGTGCAAAAAATGAAGAAACAATAATGTACCAGTGTCGAATACAAATGAATGACAAATTACATATCATGTCCCATAGGAGTCTACTTGCATTGATGTTAGACTGGGTCAGTTACTGTAGAATAATTAGGATTTGTATGCACCATTCACTGAAGTTAGTTTTCAGTACTAGGAAACAAATATGTATTTCAGGTGGATGAATATTTCTGATTATAATCTTGTGAAAAGTGGATTATAAATCCACATACATGAACATGAATGAATTTAGAGAGTGTATATTAGACACATATATTTCATATTTTGAAAAATTTGCAGAGTATATCTATATCTATATCTGTATACACACACACACACACACACAACACTCACAGACATTAAAAAGTACCAATATAAATGCCAATCGAAATTCATCAGTAAATATGTATCATCCACAAATGCAAAAATATTTATTTTACTGAACATGAGTTAATGTATAATGTTGTTCTACTAGGACGCTCTCCTATAGGTTGAATTTTCATTTCCAACAGCATTTAGGAGGAGTGAACTCTTCTCACAATTTGTATCTGCCAAGACAGCCACCTCAAAAAAATGTACGTGTGATACCTGGTAGGATTCTATATATGCATATAAATATACATGTGTGAATAGGCTACAGAAAAGGGAAATAAGAATTCACATATTTGTTAAGCTTAAAAACACATGGAGAATATTTCAAATAAATTTGACTAGATTTATAACTCCTACCTTATATAATGCAAATGTCAAGTCCAACTATACAACATGTCTCCTCTGAAGTACTTGTATTTCTAATGTGTTGGGCTAATGTTCTCCATTATATTAGGATGAATAGTCTGAGTCTACTAGGTATGGGTTAGTGTCAGGGATTCAGTACTTCGAATGGAAATTTGGAAAATGAATCCAATGTGTATGTAAAAATATGCTGCACAAATATCCTCCCGCTCTCATCCAGAACAATGCCTTGACATTACCTTCACCCCAAGTAAGACAAAATTAGAGGAGAAGAGTAACAAAATCAGTGAATACATATCTGGAATGGAAAATGCTCAGGGTTCACAACCTTGGAGGTGGTAGAGGAGTTTCCAAAACTAAGGGACAGGGTAAACACTCCACAAACATGGAGCTCTGCTGGCCTAAAAACTTTTTGAGAAACTGCCTCTGAGCTTCCACACTTGAAATATATGTAGTATTCAGGAGATTTGGCTTCCTCTGTAGTGAGACCATCAAAGCTGGGTCTGCATCTATGTGACCTGGAGGACATGGTTTCTTATTTTCCAATGAACAAGATGAAGCAGTGCTGAATCCTCTCTTTGTAGGTAAACTGAGGCCACTGGGGACTAAGTGTCTCCCGTGTGGACTGTGAAGCCATTTGGTCCTCTTCCACTTTTTGTGGTGTTTTGCTGCTGCACTGTGAGTTTGGTATTTGTTTCACGAAATACTAGGAGCTAAACTGGGACACAGCGCTGGAGGCAGTTCTGTCACGTGTGGTGGGTCAGGGTCTGCAAGAGAATGCACCAACTAGGCTCCTATCTCTCACAGCTTGCCCCATTGCCCCCTTGTCCATATCAACCTGATTCTAATTTTCCTCTGAAAACTCTCCATATAACAAGATGCCTTTACATATAAGGGTCTGTTGGCTGCACCATGTCAGTTACAAGCCATTTGGAATCCAATGGTAGATCCACATGGCCCTACCACGGATGTTTTATCAAACACCTCCCCACCACTGCTCTAGACCCACTACTCAGCAGGCTCCAAATTTCTGGCATCTCTGTTCTACACCATTTTCATGAAACTCAGTAAATCAAGGCACTGTCTGGTATACTCATGATCAGCAACAGGACATCCAATGTTTCTCCAGTGCCACCTGGTCATAGGAATTTCAAAAATTTCATGGTATTTATCTAGCCATTTTTCAACCATGAAGTTGGAGGCACTGTGGGTTTCAGTTCATTCAGCAAACATTAAATGGTGAGGAAGCTCATTTCAATGAAATCTCTGGAGAACTCTCACAGGCATGGCTTCCAAAGAGTGGACAAAAGGTCACATTAGGCCAGGCCCATTGAGGTCTACAATGTGAGGTCCATGTGTGTTTTGACTCTCAACTATGGCTGCCATTTCTTTAAGAATAAAATCATGTGATATCCTTGCTGAGATTCCCAGGCCTCTGTGGAAATCCACCCGGGGCCTAGGTCTCAGTTTCCAAGAGCGACTTTCATGCGTGGCCTCTTAAAATCCCAACAAAATCATGGCAATGCTTCTCTGAGTTCAGTTCCAAAACCCAGTCTCTAAGGGGAATCACACCAGAGTTCAAGCTCACGTGGAACCAGTCATTTTTTCCAATGCAACACAAATGACCAAATTAAAACCAAAACACTCCCACATGGCCTTCATCTTATTCCATATAGTCAATCATCTTAACCTCTGGCTGGAGGTTCCATGAGGGGCGCAGCCCAAGACAGTGTCCAAAATCAGCTCGTTTGCCCCTCATTTGTCTAAAGTCAGGGTAGCCTGGACACCGTTTCTCTGAACAGGAGCGAACAAATAAGCCTGCCGTTAATACTTCTTTGTTTCTCCAATTTGAGGCCTACTGATTTTAGGTATCGATTCTTTAGGTGATTTAGAGTCATGTGAAAACACAAGCACCTCTGCAGGGCTTTGAAGAACTCATTTGACCCAAAGAATCCCTATTGTCATTTGATGGAGTGCAGGAACCTAACAGAGGAAGGCAAGAGACTTCATCCACAATGAATGATATTTTTTGCCATTTTGGTTTTGGAAGCTCACATGGGATCATTCTTAAGATCCATCAGGTGCTGAGAATCTAAGTCACAGCCACACACATGTCCAAGAGGCTGATAAAGAGCCACAGGTGAGGCCCATTCATTTCCATTTGAAAACTGTTATCTTCAGGCTTCACAAAGGGGTGGCCTGAGGCAAAGACCTTCCTGACATTCAGTGCAACACAACAATAAGTAAGCAAAAGGCCCAAAGCAGGGTTTCTGCACTGAGACTTTCCTGGTCACACTGATATCTGAGTTTTTTGAGATGCTCGCCATTCTCTTCAGCTATCCAGTACATGGCCATGTCACAGAGCTTGGAGGTGGTACATATTTTGTACACAAATCCATGAGCCTATTCTGGAGAGTTGCCAGAATTCAGGAAGAAAACAACAACTTAGAAAGAAAGCAGGTGTTGCACATTGATAAGACAAGCTGCAGTCCATTCATATATTGGGCAGGATGAATTATGGGAAGATTTATACTAGACAGGACACATCCATTAATGCATTCTCTTTTCTAATGTCTACAACAACGGACACAGTGGGATACACAGAATGAGAAACACTCGCCATGTCAAATGACTTACTAGAAACTGTCCACTCCAAACCAAACAAACCGCCTTTTCTATCTATTCTCAGAACATGAGACAAAACAACAAACCCACACCCACTCCCACAAAGGCACCTCCTTCCCCCAAGTACGTCTGTGACTATCCGGAGTGTCCTCTGACTGGTGGGCCATACTATGTTCCCCCGAAATGGCCTGTCTTCTCTCAGATCTTGATTCCTTGACCAACTCTGTGAAGATGTCAGGAAAAAGTGGTTAGCCACTACCTGTTTTCTCAGGAAAGGTCCATCTTCAGAGCTCTCCTGGCATTTGGCCATCCTCACATCATTAGGTACCAAGAAACTGACTCTGTCCTTGGTAAATCCAAACAAGTGAGCCCACTGGGACTGGGACTGGGAGACTGGGACTGCCTCTGGGTTTCTGGCTTCTTGGATACCAAGTTCAGAGAGTTCCATCACCAAGGAAATGAGGTATTTCACATTCTTTGGAACTGAATGAGGTCACTGCCTTGGAAACCACTTTGTCCTAACAGTTGCTTCCAAGGGTAACATTAGATGGAGGTTGCCAGAACTTCCTGTGACACTTTCATAAGGTAGAATGTATATCACCATTGGCACCCGGGAACAGCTCTCCACTCAGCCCTGGTTTGGTCCATCTTCTGTACAATAAGAAGAGAGAGAGGCAGATTCAGACACATCCCTTCATCCTGACCAGGTTGTTTGCCATGGAAGATGACTTTTGCTCTCTCAGGTGCTTCATACCTGCCTACAACTTCTCCAGGTACCATTTGTGCATGGACATTTGAGGTTCTCATCAGGTTGAAGGTCCCCAACTTTCCTGTATTGTAAGAACCACTCTGTCTCTGCTCTTCTGTAAAATGATTGAGGGAACAGTGTATACTTGGGGTTAAAAACAGGTTTGATTTGGATTACGAGTGATTCTGTGTGATGAATAATGGTATTGGGAAACTGCAATATTTACAAGAATATAGAGGTGAAATATAAGTAGGAAAACAGAAATCTAGGTATGATTTGAAGCCCAGAAGGGTTTTGCCCTTGATTGGGATACTTAGCTTTGAATGATGTTCTGCAAAGATGCCTCAGATAATTCCATATACAATGGCATAGGACCTTGTACATTGGATGATTGAATTTAGAAGAGAACATCCAGTCAAAAAGGGATATTCAGTAGGATTAGGAAGATAGTCGGTAGGTTTAGGAAGAAGAGTGAGTATAGGATTTGGACCAAAAGTTCTTTAGCAATAGACTTTCGGTTGTTGAGTGAATGTAAATGTCAGCACATATGAAGAGTCAGTCACTATGTTGAACTGGGGAAAATATGTAGAAAAGCAGATATCAATAGAAACATTACGAAATCAGGCAAAGTATAAAGTGAGTGATAGAATTAGACATTTTCAACAGGGTTGAGTTTGAATATATAAATTAGGAAAAAAACAAATATGTAGTCACCAATAGGATTGACAATTGACAGCATTAGGCAACCTGGACATGGATGTTTTTAGAAATCCATGTTCACTTTCCATTTAGGCTTTGGTACAATCATAAGTGTGACCTTTCCATTTTTTGTCCAGAATATTACTGTGATAATGAGGTGACATGAGTATTTCTTTCACCATTTCTGGGAGCAATATATTGAAGATGTAAAATGAGAATCGGGGGTACAAAGAGGTGTACCCTGTTTCTAGGAACATAGAGAAAAAGCATGAATAGACCATACTGTGAATAAATAATATAACTTTTTTGAACTTTAAATAATGAATTGAACTGATATCTGAAAAATTAAAGGAAATCGTATATTGATATACAATCATTCATTCCAACCAGGTATATATGTAATGGAAATATTTGTGTTTAGGTTTATCATAAAGAGTGTGTGAGTTTTGCTTCAAAATGATTATGGAAATTCAAAATAATGTGTTTGGAAAGAAGTCTTATGAAAAGACCAGTCAAGAATACCCTGACAATACATGTGTTCTGAATCAAGAAGTGGTTAAAGTTGAAACAAATGGTTATTAATTTGTGAACTTGTGGATGAAATGTATATAATGTGATGTGCAAAAACTGAAGAAACAATAATGTACCAGTGTCGAATACAAATGAATGACAAATTACATATCATGTCCCATAGGAGTCTACTTGCATTGATGTTAGACTGGGTCAGTTACTGTAGAATAATTAGGATTTGTATGCACCATTCACTGAAGTTAGTTTTCAGTACTAGGAAACAAATATGTATTTCAGGTGGATGAATATTTCTGATTATAATCTTCTGAAAAGTGGATTATAAATCCACATACATGAACATGAATGAATTTAGAGAGTGTATATTAGACACATATATTTCATATTTTGAAAAATTTGCAGAGTATATCTATATCTATATCTATATACTATCTATACACACACACACACACACACACAACTCACAGACATTAAAAAGTACCAATATAAATGCCAATCGAAATTCATCAGTAAATATGTATCATCCACAAATGCAAAAATATTTATTTTACTGAACATGAGTTAATGTATAATGTTGTTCTACTAGGACGCTCTCCTATAAGTTGAATTTTCATTTCCAACAGCATTTAGGAGGAGTGAACTCTTCTCACAATTTGAATCTGCCAAGACAGCCACCTCACAAAAATGTACGTGTGATACCTGGTAGGATTCTATATATGCATATAAATATACATGTGTGAATAGACTACAGAAAAAGGAAACAAGAATTCACATATTTGTTAAGTTTAAAACACATGGAGAATATTTCAAATAAATTTGACTAGATTTATAACTCCTACCTTATATAATGCAAATGTCAAGTCCAACTATACAACATGTCTCCTCTGAAGTACTTGTATTTCTAATGTGTTGGGTTAATTTTCTCCATTATATTAGGATGAATAGTCTGAGTCTACTAGGTATGGGTTAGTGTCAGGGATTCAGTATTTCGGATGGAAAATTGGAAAATGAATCCAATGTGTATGTAAATATATGCTGCACAAATATCCTCCCGCTCTCATCCAGAACAATGCCTTGACATTACCTTCACCCCAAGTAAGACACAATTAGAGGAGAAGAGTTACAAAATCAGTGAATACATATCTGGAATGGAAAATGCTCAGGAGTTCACAACCTTGGACGTGGTAGAGGAGTTTCCAAAACTAAGGGACAGGGTAAACCCTCCACAAACATGGAGCTCTGCTGGCCTAAAAACTTTTTGAGAAACTGCCTCTGAGCTTCCACACTTGAAATATATGTTGTTTTCAGGAGATTTGGCTTCCTCTGTAGTGAGAACATCAAAGCTGGGTCTGCATCTATGTGACCTGGAGGACATGGTTTCTTATTTTCCAATGAACAAGATGAAGCAGTGCTGAATCCTCTCTTTGTAGGTAAACTGAGGCCACTGGGGACTAAGTGTCTCCCCGTGTGGACTGTGAAGCCATTTGGTCCTCTTCCACTTTTTGTGGTGTTTTTGCTGCTGCACTGTGAGTTTGGTATTTGTTTCACGAAATACTAGGAGCTAAACTGGGACACAGTGCTGGAGGGAGTTCTGTCACGTGTGGTGGGTCAGGGTCTGCAAGAGAATGCACCAACTAGGCTCCTATCTCTCACAGCTTGCCCCATTGCCCCCTTGTCCATATCAACCTGATTCTTAATTTTCCTCTGAAAACTCTCCATATAACAAGATGCCTTTACATATAAGGGTCTGTTGGCTGCACCATGTCAGTTACAAGCCATTTGGAATCCAATGGTAGATCCACATGGCCCTACCACGGATGTTTTATCAAACACCTCCCCACCACTGCTCTAGATCCACTACTCAGCAGGCTCCAAATTTCTGGCATCTCTGTTCTACACCATTTTCATGAAACTCAGTAAATCAAGGCACTGTCTGGTATACTCATGATCAGCAACAGGACATCCAATGTTTCTCCAGTGCCACCTGGTCATAGGAATTTCAAAAATTTCATGGTATTTATCTAGCCATTTTTCAACCATGAAGTTGGAGGCACTGTGGGTTTCAGTTCATTCAGCAAACATTAAATGGTGAGGAAGCTCATTTCAATGAAATCTCTGGAGAACTCTCACAGGCATGGCTTCCCAAAGAGTGGACAAAAGGTCACATTAGGCCAGGCCCATTGAGGTCTACAATGTGAGGTCCATGTGTGTTTTGACTCTCAACTATGGCTGCCATTTCTTTAAGAATAAAATCATGTGATATCCTTGCTGAGATTCCCAGGCCTCTGTGGAAATCCACCCGGGGCCTAGGTCTCAGTTTCCAAGAGCGACTTTCATGCGTGGCCTCTTAAAATCCCAACAAAATTCATGGCAATGCTTCTCTGAGTTCAGTTCCAAAACCCAGTCTCTAAGGGGAATCACACCAGAGTTCAAGCCCACGTGGACCCAGTCATTTTTTCCAATGCCACACAAATGACCAAAATTAAAACCAAAACACTCCCACATGGCCCTCATCTTATTTCATATAGTCAATCATCTTAACCTCTGGCTGGAGGTTTCCATGAGGGGCGCAGCCCAAGACAGTGTCCAAAATCAGCTCGTTTGCCCCTCATTTGTCTAAAGTCAGGGTAGCCTGGACACCGTTTCTGTGAACCAGGAGTGAACAAATAAGCCTGCCGTTAATACTTCTGTGTTTCTCCAATTTGAGGCCTACTGATTTTAGGTATCGATTCTTTAGGTGATTTAGAGTCATGCGAAAACACAAGTACCTCTGCAGGGCTTTGAAGAACTCATTTGACCCAAAGAATCCCTATTGTCATTTGATGGAGTGCAGGAACCTAACAGAGGAAGGCAAGAGACTTCATCCACAATGAATGAAATTTTTTGCCATTTTGGTTTTGGAAGCTCACATGGGATCATTCTTAAGATCCATCAGGTGCTGAGAATCTAAGTCACAGCCACACACAGGCCCAAGAGGCTGATAAAGACACATCCCTTTCCAAAGCAATTAAGCAAAGAGCCACAGGTGGGGCCCATTCATTTCCATTTGAAAACTGTTTTCATCAGGCTTCACAAAGGGGTGGCCTGAGGCAAAGACCTTCCTGACATTCAGTGCAACACAACAATAAGTAAGCAAAAGGCCCAAAGCAGGGTTTCTGCTCTGAGACTTTCCTGGTCACACTGATATCTGAGTTTTCTGAGATGCTCGCCATTCTCTTCAGCTATCCAGTACATGGCCATGTCACAGAGCTTGGAGGTGGTACATATTTTGGACACAAATCCATGAGCCTATTCTGGAGAGTGGCCAGAATTCAGGAAGAAAACTACAACTTAGAAAGATAGCAGGTGTTGCACATCGATAAGACAAGCTTCAGTCCATTCATATATTGGGCATGGGAAGATTTATACTAGACAGGACACATCCATTAATGCATTCTCTTTTCTAATGTCTACAACAACGGACACAGTGGGATACACAGAACGAGAAACACTCGCCGTGTCAAATGACTTACTAGAAACTGTCCACTCCAAACCAAACAAACCGCCTTTTCTATCTATTCTCAGAACATGAGACAAAACAACAAACCCACACCCACTCCCACAAAGGCACCTCCTTCCCCCAAGTACGTCTGTGACTATCCGGAGTGTCCTCTGACTGGTGGGCCATACTATGTTCCCCCGAAATGGCCTGTCTTCTCTCAGATCTTGTTTCCTTGACCAACTCTGTGAAGATGTCAGGAAAAAGTGGTTAGCCACTACCTGTTTTCTCAGGAAAGGTCCATCTTCAGAGCTCTCCTGGCATTTGGCCATCCTCACATCATTAGGTACCAAGAAAACTGACTCTGTCCTTGGTAAATCCAAACAAGTGAGCCCACTGGGACTGGGACTGGGACAGCCTCTGGGTGCCTGGCTTCTTGGATACCAAGTTCAGAGAGTTCCATCACCAAGGAAATGAGGTATGTCACATTCTTTGGAACTGAATGAGGTCACTGCCTTGGCAACCAATTTGTCCTAACAGTTGCTTCCAAGGGTAACATAAGATGGAGGTTGCCCCTACTTCCTGTGACACTTTCATAAGGTAGAATGTATATCACCATTGGCACCCGGGAACAGCTCTCCACTCAGCCCTGGTTTGGTCCATCTTCTGTACAATAAGAAGAGAGAGAGGCAGATTCAGACACATCCCTTCATCCTGACCAGGTTGTTTGCCATGGAAGATGACTTTTGCTCTCTCAGGTGCTTCACACCTGCCTACAACTTCTCCAGGTATCATTTGTGCATGGACATTTGAGGTTCTCATCAGGTGGAAGGTCCCCAACTTTCCTGTATTGTAAGAACCACTCTGTCCCTGCTCTCCTGTAAAATGATTGAGGGAACAGTGTATACTTGGGGTTAAAATCAGGTTTGATTTGGATTACGAGTGATTCTGTGTGATGAATAATGGTATTGGGAACCTGCAATATTTACAAGAATATAGAGGTGAAATATAAGTAGGAAAACAGAAATCTAGGTATGATTTGAAGCCCAGAAGGGTTTTGCCCTTGATTGGGATACTTAGCTTTGAATGATGTTCTGCAAAGATGCCTCAGACAATTCGATATACAAAGGCATAGGACCTTGTACATTGGATGATTGAATTTAGAGAGAACATCCAGTCAAAAAGGGATATTCAATAGGATTAGGAAGATAGTCGGTAGGTTTAGGAAGAAGAGTGAGTATAGAATTTGGACCAAAAGTTCTTTAGCAATAGACTTTCGGTTGTTGAGTGAATGTAAATGTCAGCACATATGAAGAGTCAGTCACTATGTTGAACTGGGGAAAATATGTAGAAAAGCAGATATCAATAGAAATATTAGGAAATCAGGCAAAGTATAAAGTGAGTGATAGAATTAGACATTTTCAACAGGGTTGAGTTTGAATATATAAATTAGGAAAAAAACAAATATGTAGTCACCAATAGGATTGACAATTGACAGCATTAGGCAACCTGGACATGGATGTTTTTAGAAATCCATGTTCACTTTCCATTTAGGCTTTGGTACAATCATAAGTGTGACCTTTCCATTTTTTGTCCAGAATATTACTGTGATAATGAGGTGACATGAGTATTTCTTTCACCATTTCAGGGAGCAATATATTGAAGATGTAAAATGAGAATCGGGGTTACAAAGAGGTGTACCCTGTTTCTAGGAATATAGAGAAAAAGCATGAATAGACCATACTGTGAATAAATAATATAACTTTTTTGAACTTTAAATAATGAACTGAACTGATATCTGAAAAATTAAAGGAAATCGTATATTGATATACAATCATTCATTCCAACCAGGTATATATGTAATGGAAATATTTGTGTTTTGGTTTATCATGAAGAGTGTGTGACGTTTGCTTCAAAATGATTATGGAAATTCAAAATAATGTGTTTGGAAAGAAGTCTCATGAAAAGACCAGTCAAGAAACCCTGACAATACATGTGTTCTGAAGCAAGAAGTGGTGAAAGTTGAAACAAATGCTTATTAATTTGTGAACTTGTGGATGAAATGTATATCCTGTGATGTGCAAAAACTGAAGAAACAATAATGTACCAGTGTCGAATACAAATGAATGACAAATTACATATCATGTCCCATAGGAGTCTACTTGCATTGATGTTAGACTGGGTCAGTTACTGTAGAATAATTAGGATTTGTATGCACCATTCACTGAAGTTAGTTTTCAGTACTAGGAAACAAATATGTATTTCAGGTGGATGAATATTTCTGATTATCATCTTGTGAAAAGTGGATTATAAATCCACATACATGAACATGAATGAATTTAGAGAGTGTATATTAGACACATATATTTCATATTTTGAAAAATTTGGAGAGTATATCTATATCTATATCTATATCTATACACACACACACACACACACACACACACACACACAACTCACAGACATTAAAAAGTACCAATATAAATGCCAATCGAAATTCATCAGTAAATATGTATCATCCACAAATGCAAAAATATTTATTTTACTGAACATGAGCTAATGAATAATGTTGTTCTACTAGGACGCTCTCCTATAAGTTGAATTTTCATTTCCAACAGCATTTAGGAGGAGTGAACTCTTCTCACAATTTGTATCTGCCAAGACAGCCACCTCACAAAAATGTACGTGTGATACATGGTAGGATTCTATATATGCATATAAATATACATGTGTGAATAGACTACAGAAAAAGGAAACAAAAATTCACATATTTGTTAAGTTTAAAACACATGGAGAATATTTCAAATAAATTTGACTAGATTTATAACTCCTACCTTATATAATGCAAATGTCAAGTCCAACTATACAACATGTCTCCACTGAAGTACTTGTATTTCTAATGTGTTGGGTTAATTTTCTCCATTATATTAGGATGAATAGTCTGAGTCTACTAGGTATGGGTTAGTGTCAGGGATTCAGTATTTCGAATGGAAAATTGGAAAATGAATCCAATGTGTATGTAAATATATGCTGCACAAATATCCTCCCGCTCTCATCCAGAACAATGCCTTGACATTACCTTCACCCCAAGTAAGACACAATTAGAGGAGAAGAGTTACAAAATCAGTGAATACATATCTGGAATGGAAAATGCTCAGGAGTTCACATCCTTGGAGGTGGTAGAGGAGTTTCCAAAACTAAGGGACAGGGTAAACCCTCCACAAACATGGAGCTCTGCTGGCCTAAAAACTTTTTGAGAAACTGCCTCTGAGCTTCCACACTTGAAATATATGTTGTTTTCAGGAGATTTGGCTTCCTCTGTAGTGAGAACATCAAAGCTGGGTCTGCATCTATGTGACCTGGAGGACATGGTTTCTTATTTTCCAATGAACAAGATGAAGCAGTGCTGAATCCTCTCTTTGTAGGTAAACTGAGGCCACTGGGGACTAAGTGTCTCCCCGTGTGGACTGTGAAGCCATTTGGTCCTCTTCCACTTTTTGTGGTGTTTTGGCTGCTGCACTGTGAGTTTGGTATTTGTTTCACGAAATACTAGGAGCTAAACTGGGACACAGTGCTGGAGGGAGTTCTGTCACGTGTGGTGGGTCAGGGTCTGCAAGAGAATGCACCAACTAGGCTCCTATCTCTCACAGCTTGCCCCATTGCCCCCTTGTCCATATCAACCTGATTCTTAATTTTCCTCTGAAAACTCTCCATATAACAAGATGCCTTTACATATAAGGGTCTGTTGGCTGCACCAGGTCAGTTACAAGCCATTTGGAATCCAATGGTAGATCCACATGGCCCTACCACGGATGTTTTATCAAACACCTCCCCACCACTGCTCTAGACCCACTACTCAGCAGGCTCCAAATTTCTGGCATCTCTGTTCTACACCATTTTCATGAAACTCAGTAAATCAAGGCACTGTCTGGTATACTCATGATCAGCAACAGGACATCCAATGTTTCTCCAGTGCCAGCTGGTCATAGGAATTTCAAAAATTTCATGGTATTTATCTAGCCATTTTTCAAGCATGAAGTTGGAGGCACTGTGGGTTTCAGTTCATTCAGCAAACATTAAATGGTGAGGAAGCTCATTTCAATGAAATCTCTGGAGAACTCTCACAGGCACGGCTTCCCAAAGAGTGGACAAAAGGTCACATTAGGCCAGGCCCATTGAGGTCTACAATGTGAGGTCCATGTGTGTTTTCACTCTCAACTATGGCTGCCATTTCTTTAAGAATAAAATCATGTGATATCCTTGCTGAGATTCCCAGGCCTCTGTGGAAATTCACCCGGGGCCTAGGTCTCAGTTTCCAAGAGCGACTTTCATGCGTGGCCTCTTAAAATCCCAACAAAATTCATGGCAATGCTTCTCTGAGTTCAGTTCCAAAACCCAGTCTCTAAGGGGAATCACACCAGAGTTCAAGCCCACGTGGACCCAGTCATTTTTTCCAATGCCACACAAATGACCAAAATTAAAACCAAAACACTCCCACATGGCCCTCATCTTATTTCATATAGTCAATCATCTTAACCTCTGGCTGGAGGTTTCCATGAGGGGCGCAGCCCAAGACAGTGTCCAAAATCAGCTCGTTTGCCCCTCATTTGTCTAAAGTCAGGGTAGCCTGGACACCGTTTCTGTGAACCAGGAGTGAACAAATAAGCCTGCCGTTAATACTTCTGTGTTTCTCCAATTTGAGGCCTACTGATTTTAGGTATCGATTCTTTAGGTGATTTAGAGTCATGCGAAAACACAAGTACCTCTGCAGGGCTTTGAAGAACTCATTTGACCCAAAGAATCCCTATTGTCATTTGATGGAGTGCAGGAACCTAACAGAGGAAGGCAAGAGACTTCATCCACAATGAATGAAATTTTTTGCCATTTTGGTTTTGGAAGCTCACATGGGATCATTCTTAAGATCCATCAGGTGCTGAGAATCTAAGTCACAGCCACACACAGGCCCAAGAGGCTGATAAAGACACATCCCTTTCCAAAGCAATTAAGCAAAGAGCCACAGGTGAGGCCCATTTATTTCCATTTGAAAACTGTTTTCATCAGGCTTCACAAAGGGGTGGCCTGAGGCAAAGACCTTCCTGACATTCAGTGCAACACAACAATAAGTAAGCAAAAGGCCCAAAGCAGGGTTTCTGCACTGAGACTTTCCTGGTCACACTGATATCTGAGTTTTCTGAGATGCTCGCCATTCTCTTCAGCTATCCAGTACATGGCCATGTCACAGAGCTTGGAGGTGGTACATATTTTGGACACAAATCCATGAGCCTATTCTGGAGAGTGGCCAGAATTAAGGAAGAAAACTACAACTTAGAAAGATAGCAGGTGTTGCACATCGATAAGACAAGCTGCAGTCCATTCATATATTGGGCATGGGAAGATTTATACTAGACAGGACACATCCATTAATGCATTCTCTTTTCTAATGTCTACAACAACGGACACAGTGGGATACACAGAAAGAGAAACACTCGCCGTGTCAAATGACTTACTAGAAACTGTCCACTCCAAACCAAACAATCCGCCTTTTCTATCTATTCTCAGAACATGAGACAAAACAACAAACCCACACCCACTCCCACAAAGGCACCTCCTTCCCCCAAGTACGTCTGTGACTATCCGGAGTGTCCTCTGACTGGTGGGCCATACTATGTTCCCCCGAAATGGCCTGTCTTCTCTCAGATCTTGTTTCCTTGACCAACTCTGTGAAGATGTCAGGAAAAAGTGGTTAGCCACTACCTGTTTTCTCAGGAAAGGTCCATCTTCAGAGCTCTCCTGGCATTTGGCCATCCTCACATCATTAGGTACCAAGAAAACTGACTCTGTCCTTGGTAAATCCAAACAAGTGAGCCCACTGGGACTGGGACTGGGACTGCCTCTGGGTGCCTGGCTTCTTGGATACCAAGTTCAGAGAGTTCCATCACCAAGGAAATGAGGTATGTCACATTCTTTGGAACCGAATGAGGTCACTGCCTTGGCAACCACTTTGTCCTAACAGTTGCTTCCAAGGGTAACATAAGATGGAGGTTGCCCCTACTTCCTGTGACACTTTCATAAGGTAGAATGTATATCACCATTGGCACCCGGGAACAGCTCTCCACTCAGGCCTGGTTTGGTCCATCTTCTGTACAATAAGAAGAGAGAGAGGCAGATTCAGACACATCCCTTCATCCTGACCAGGTTGTTTGCCATGGAAGATGACTTTTGCTCTCTCAGGTGCTTCATACCTGCCTACAACTTCTCCAGGTATCATTTGTGCATGGACATTTGAGGTTCTCATCAGGTGGAAGGTCCCCAACTTTCCTGTATTGTAAGAACCACTCTGTCCCTGCTCTTCTGTAAAATGATTGAGGGAACAGTGTATACTTGGGGTTAAAAACAGGTTTGATTTGGGTTACGAGTGATTCTGTGTGATGAATAATGGTATTGGGAACCTGCAATATTTACAAGAATATAGAGGTGAAATATAAGTAGGAAAACAGGAATCTAGGTATGATTTGAAGCCCAGAAGGGTTTTGCCCTTGATTGGGATACTTAGCTTTGAATGATGTTCTGCAAAGATGCCTCAGATAATTCGATATACAATGGCATAGGACCTTGTACATTGGATGATTGAATTTAGAGAGAACATCCAGTCAAAAAGGGATATTCAATAGGATTAGGAAGATAGTCGGTAGGTTTAGGAAGAAGAGTGAGTATAGAATTTGGACCAAAAGTTCTTTAGCAATAGACTTTCGGTTGTTGAGTGAATGTAAATGTCAGCACATATGAAGAGTCAGTCACTATGTTGAACTGGGGAAAATATGTAGAAAAGCAGATATCAATAGAAATATTAGGAAATCAGGCAAAGTATAAAGTGAGTGATAGAATTAGACATTTTCAACAGGGTTGAGTTTGAATATATAAATTAGGAAAAAAACAAATATGTAGTCACCAATAGGATTGACAATTGACAGCATTAGGCAACCTGGACATGGATGTTTTTAGAAATCCATGTTCACTTTCCATTTAGGCTTTGGTACAATCATAAGTGTGACCTTTCCATTTTTTGTCCAGAATATTACTGTGATAATGAGGTGACATGAGTATTTCTTTCACCATTTCTGGGAGCAATATATTGAAGATGTAAAATGAGAATCGGGGTTACAAAGAGGTTTACCCTGTTTCTAGGAATATAGAGAAAAAGCATGAATAGACCATACTGTGAATAAATAATATAACTTTTTTGAACTTTAAATAATGAACTGAACTGATATCTGAAAAATTAAAGGAAATCGTATATTGATATACAATCATTCATTCCAACCAGGTATATATGTAATGGAAATATTTGTGTTTTGGTTTATCATGAAGAGTGTGTGACGTTTGCTTCAAAATGATTATGGAAATTCAAAATAATGTGTTTGGAAAGAAGTCTCATGAAAAGACCACTCAAGAAACCCTGACAATACATGTGTTCTGAAGCAAGAAGTGGTGAAAGTTGAAACAAATGCTTATTAATTTGTGAACTTGTGGATGAAATGTATATCCTGTGATGTGCAAAAACTGAAGAAACAATAATGACCAGTGTCGAATACAAATGAATGACAAATTACATATCATGTCCCATAGGAGTCTACTTGCATTGATGTTAGACTGGGTCAGTTACTGTAGAATAATTAGGATTTGTATGCACCATTCACTGAAGTTAGTTTTCAGTACTAGGAAACAAATATGTATTTCAGGTGGATGAATATTTCTGATTATCATCTTGTGAAAAGTGGATTATAAATCCACATACATGAACATGAATGAATTTAGAGAGTGTATATTAGACACATATATTTCATATTTTGAAAAATTTGGAGAGTATATCTATATCTATATCTATATCTACACACACACACACACACACACACACACACACAACTCACAGACATTAAAAAGTACCAATATAAATGCCAATCGAAATTCATCAGTAAATATGTATCATCCACAAATGCAAAAATATTTATTTTACTGAACATGAGCTAATGAATAATGTTGTTCTACTAGGACGCTCTCCTATAAGTTGAATTTTCATTTCCAACAGCATTTAGGAGGAGTGAACTCTTCTCACAATTTGTATCTGCCAAGACAGCCACCTCACAAAAATGTACGTGTGATACCTGGTAGGATTCTATATATGCATATAAATATACATGTGTGAATAGACTACAGAAAAAGGAAACAAAAATTCACATATTTGTTAAGTTTAAAACACATGGAGAATATTTCAAATAAATTTGACTAGATTTATAACTCCTACCTTATATAATGCAAATGTCAAGTCCAACTATACAACATGTCTCCACTGAAGTACTTGTATTTCTAATGTGTTGGGTTAATTTTCTCCATTATATTAGGATGAATAGTCTGAGTCTACTAGGTATGGGTTAGTGTCAGGGATTCAGTATTTCGAATGGAAAATTGGAAAATGAATCCAATGTGTATGTAAATATATGCTGCACAAATATCCTCCCGCTCTCATCCAGAACAATGCCTTGACATTACCTTCACCCCAAGTAAGACACAATTAGAGGAGAAGAGTTACAAAATCAGTGAATACATATCTGGAATGGAAAATGCTCAGGAGTTCACAACCTTGGAGGTGGTAGAGGAGTTTCCAAAACTAAGGGACAGGGTAAACCCTCCACAAACATGGAGCTCTGCTGGCCTAAAAACTTTTTGAGAAACTGCCTCTGAGCTTCCACACTTGAAATATATGTTGTTTTCAGGAGATTTGGCTTCCTCTGTAGTGAGAACATCAAAGCTGGGTCTGCATCTATGTGACCTGGAGGACATGGTTTCTTATTTTCCAATGAACAAGATGAAGCAGTGCTGAATCCTCTCTTTGTAGGTAAACTGAGGCCACTGGGGACTAAGTGTCTCCCCGTGTGGACTGTGAAGCCATTTGGTCCTCTTCCACTTTTTGTGGTGTTTTGGCTGCTGCACTGTGAGTTTGGTATTTGTTTCACGAAATACTAGGAGCTAAACTGGGACACAGTGCTGGAGGGAGTTCTGTCACGTGTGGTGGGTCAGGGTCTGCAAGAGAATGCACCAACTAGGATCCTATCTCTCACAGCTTGCCCCATTGCCCCCTTGTCCATATCAACCTGATTCTTAATTTTCCTCTGAAAACTCTCCATATAACAAGATGCCTTTACATATAAGGGTCTGTTGGCTGCACCAGGTCAGTTACAAGCCATTTGGAATCCAATGGTAGATCCACATGGCCCTACCACGGATGTTTTATCAAACACCTCCCCACCACTGCTCTAGACCCACTTCTCAGCAGGCTCCAAATTTCTGGCATCTCTGTTCTACACCATTTTCATGAAACTCAGTAAATCAAGGCACTGTCTGGTATACTCATGATCAGCAACAGGACATCCAATGTTTCTCCAGTGCCACCTGGTCATAGGAATTTCAAAAATTTCATGGTATTTATCTAGCCATTTTTCAAGCATGAAGTTGGAGGCACTGTGGGTTTCAGTTCATTCAGCAAACATTAAATGGTGAGGAAGCTCATTTCAATGAAATCTCTGGAGAACTCTCACAGGCATGGCTTCCCAAAGAGTGGACAAAAGGTCACATTAGGCCAAGCCCATTGAGGTCTACAATGTGAGGTCCATGTGTGTTTTGACTCTCAACTATGGCTGCCATTTCTTTAAGAATAAAATCATGTGATATCCTTGCTGAGATTCCCAGGCCTCTGTGGAAATTCACCCGGGGCCTAGGTCTCAGTTTCCAAGAGCGACTTTCATGCGTGGCCTCTTAAAATCCCAACAAAATTCATGGCAATGCTTCTCTGAGTTCAGTTCCAAAACCCAGTCTCTAAGGGGAATCACACCAGAGTTCAAGCCCACGTGGACCCAGTCATTTTTTCCAATGCCACACAAATGACCAAAATTAAAACCAAAACACTCCCACATGGCCCTCATCTTATTTTCTATAGTCAATCATCTTAACCTCTGGCTGGAGGTTTCCATGAGGGGCGCAGCCCAAGACAGTGTCCAAAATCAGCTCGTTTGCCCCTCATTTGTCTAAAGTCAGGGTAGCCTGGACACCGTTTCTGTGAACCAGGAGTGAACAAATAAGCCTGCCGTTAATACTTCTGTGTTTCTCCAATTTGAGCCCTATTGATTTTAGGTATCGATTCTTTAGGTGATTTAGAGTCATGCGAAAACACAAGTACCTCTGCAGGGCTTTGAAGAACTCATTTGACCCAAAGAATCCCTATTGTCATTTGATGGAGTGCAGGAACCTAACAGAGGAAGGCAAGAGACTTCATCCACAATGAATGAAATTTTTTGCCATTTTGGTTTTGGAAGCTCACATGGGATCATTCTTAAGATCCATCAGGTGCTGAGAATCTAAGTCACAGCCACACACAGGCCCAAGAGGCTGATAAAGACACATCCCTTTCCAAAGCAATTAAGCAAAGAGCCACAGGTGAGGCCCATTTATTTCCATTTGAAAACTGTTTTCATCAGGCTTCACAAAGGGGTGGCCTGAGGCAAAGACCTTCCTGACATTCAGTGCAACACAACAATAAGTAAGCAAAAGGCCCAAAGCAGGGTTTCTGCACTGAGACTTTCCTGGTCACACTGATATCTGAGTTTTCTGAGATGCTCGCCATTCTCTTCAGCTATCCAGTACATGGCCATGTCACAGAGCTTGGAGGTGGTACATATTTTGGACACAAATCCATGAGCCTATTCTGGAGAGTGGCCAGAATTCAGGAAGAAAACTACAACTTAGAAAGATAGCAGGTGTTGCACATCGATAAGACAAGCTGCAGTCCATTCATATATTGGGCATGGGAAGATTTATACTAGACAGGACACATCCATTAATGCATTCTCTTTTCTAATGTCTACAACAACAGACACAGTGAGATACACAGAAAGAGAAACACTCGCCGTGTCAAATGACTTACTAGAAACTGTCCACTCCAAACCAAACAAACCGCCTTTTCTATCTATTCTCAGAACATGAGACAAAACAACAAACCCACACCCACTCCCACAAAGGCACCTCCTTCCCTCAAGTACGTCTGTGACTATCCGGAGTGTCCTCTGACTGGTGGGCCATACTATGTTCCCCCGAAATGGCCTGTCTTCTCTCAGATCTTGTTTCCTTGACCAACTCTGTGAAGATGTCAGGAAAAAGTGGTTAGCCACTACCTGTTTTCTCAGGAAAGGTCCATCTTCAGAGCTCTAGTGGCATTTGGCCATCCTCACATCACTAGGTACCAAGAAAACTGACTCTGTCCTTGGTAAATCCAAACAAGTGAGCCCACTGGGACTGGGACTCGGACTGCCTCTGGGTGCCTGGCTTCTTGGATACCAAGTTCAGAGAGTTCCATCACCAAGGAAATGAGGTATGTCACATTCTTTGGAACTGAATGAGGTCACTGCCTTGGCAACCACTTTGTCCTAACAGTTGCTTCCAAGGGTAACATAAGATGGAGGTTGCCCCTACTTCCTGTGACACTTTCATAAGGTAGAATGTATATCACCATTGGCACCCGGGAACAGCTCTCCACTCAGCCCTGGTTTGGTCCATCTTCTGTACAATAAGAAGAGAGAGAGGCAGATTCAGACACATCCCTTCATCCTGACCAGGTTGTTTGCCATGGAAGATGACTTTTGCTCTCTCAGGTGCTTCATACCTGCCTACAACTTCTCCAGGTATCATTTGTGCATGGACATTTGAGGTTCTCATCAGGTGGAAGGTCCCCAACTTTCCTGTATTGTAAGAACCACTCTGTCCCTGCTCTTCTGTAAAATGATTGAGGGAACAGTGTATACTTGGGGTTAAAAACAGGTTTGATTTGGGTTACGAGTGATTCTGTGTGATGAATAATGGTATTGGGAACCTGCAATATTTACAAGAATATAGAGGTGAAATATAAGTAGGAAAACAGAAATCTAGGTATGATTTGAAGCCCAGAAGGGTTTTGCCCTTGATTGGGATACTTAGCTTTGAATGATGTTCTGCAAAGATGCCTCAGATAATTCGATATACAATGGCATAGGACCTTGTACATTGGATGATTGAATTTAGAGAGAACATCCAGTCAAAAAGGGATATTCAATAGGATTAGGAAGATAGTCGGTAGGTTTAGGAAGAAGAGTGAGTATAGAATTTGGACCAAAAGTTCTTTAGCAATAGACTTTCGGTTGTTGAGTGAATGTAAATGTCAGCACATATGAAGAGTCAGTCACTATGTTGAACTGGGGAAAATATGTAGAAAAGCAGATATCAATAGAAATATTAGGAAATCAGGCAAAGTATAAAGTGAGTGATAGAATTAGACATTTTCAACAGGGTTGAGTTTGAATATATAAATTAGGAAAAAAACAAATATGTAGTCACCAATAGGATTGACAATTGACAGCATTAGGCAACCTGGACATGGATGTTTTTAGAAATCCATGTTCACTTTCCATTTAGGCTTTGGTACAATCATAAGTGTGACCTTTCCATTTTTTGTCCAGAATATTACTGTGATAATGAGGTGACATGAGTATTTCTTTCACCATTTCTGGGAGCAATATATTGAAGATGTAAAATGAGAATCGGGGTTACAAAGAGGTTTACCCTGTTTCTAGGAATATAGAGAAAAAGCATGAATAGACCATACTGTGAATAAATAATATAACTTTTTTGAACTTTAAATAATGAACTGAACTGATATCTGAAAAATTAAAGGAAATCGTATATTGATATACAATCATTCATTCCAACTAGGTATATATGTAATGGAAATATTTGTGTTTTGGTTTATCATGAAGAGTGTGTGACGTTTGCTTCAAAATGATTATGGAAATTCAAAATAATGTGTTTGGAAAGAAGTCTCATGAAAAGACCAGTCAAGAAACCCTGACAATACATGTGTTCTGAAGCAAGAAGTGGTGAAAGTTGAAACAAATGCTTATTAATTTGTGAACTTGTGGATGAAATGTATATCCTGTGATGTGCAAAAACTGAAGAAACAATAATGACCAGTGTCGAATACAAATGAATGACAAATTACATATCATGTCCCATAGGAGTCTACTTGCATTGATGTTAGACTGGGTCAGTTACTGTAGAATAATTAGGATTTGTATGCACCATTCACTGAAGTTAGTTTTCAGTACTAGGAAACAAATATGTATTTCAGGTGGATGAATATTTCTGATTATCATCTTGTGAAAAGTGGATTATAAATCCACATACATGAACATGAATGAATTTAGAGAGTGTATATTAGACACATATATTTCATATTTTGAAAAATTTGGAGAGTATATCTATATCTATATCTATATCTACACACACACACACACACACACACACACACACACACAACTCACAGACATTAAAAAGTACCAATATAAATGCCAATCGAAATTCATCAGTAAATATGTATCATCCACAAATGCAAAAATATTTATTTTACTGAACATGAGCTAATGAATAATGTTGTTCTACTAGGACGCTCTCCTATAAGTTGAATTTTCATTTCCAACAGCATTTAGGAGGAGTGAACTCTTCTCACAATTTGTATCTGCCAAGACAGCCACCTCACAAAAATGTACGTGTGATACATGGTAGGATTCTATATATGCATATAAATATACATGTGTGAATAGACTACAGAAAAAGGAAACAAAAATTCACATATTTGTTAAGTTGAAAACACATGGAGAATATTTCAAATAAATTTGACTAGATTTATAACTCCTACCTTATATAATGCAAATGTCAAGTCCAACTATACAACATGTCTCCTCTGAAGTACTTGTATTTCTAATGTGTTGGGTTAATTTTCTCCATTATATTAGGATGAATAGTCTGAGTCTACTAGGTATGGGTTAGTGTCAGGGATTCAGTATTTCGAATGGAAAATTGGAAAATGAATCCAATGTGTATGTAAATATATGCTGCACAAATATCCTCCCGCTCTCATCCAGAACAATGCCTTGACATTACCTTCACCCCAAGTAAGACACAATTAGAGGAGAAGAGTTACAAAATCAGTGAATACATATCTGGAATGGAAAATGCTCAGGAGTTCACAACCTTGGAGGTGGTAGAGGAGTTTCCAAAACTAAGGGACAGGGTAAACCCTCCACAAACATGGAGCTCTGCTGGCCTAAAAACTTTTTGAGAAACTGCCTCTGAGCTTCCACACTTGAAATATATGTTGTTTTCAGGAGATTTGGCTTCCTCTGTAGTGAGAACATCAAAGCTGGGTCTGCATCTATGTGACCTGGAGGACATGGTTTCTTATTTTCCAATGAACAAGATGAAGCAGTGCTGAATCCTCTCTTTGTAGGTAAACTGAGGCCACTGGGGACTAAGTGTCTCCCCGTGTGGACTGTGAAGCCATTTGGTCCTCTTCCACTTTTTGTGGTGTTTTGGCTGCTGCACTGTGAGTTTGGTATTTGTTTCACGAAATACTAGGAGCTAAACTGGGACACAGTGCTGGAGGGAGTTCTGTCACGTGTGGTGGGTCAGGGTCTGCAAGAGAATGCACCAACTAGGCTCCTATCTCTCACAGCTTGCCCCATTGCCCCCTTGTCCATATCAACCTGATTCTTAATTTTCCTCTGAAAACTCTCCATATAACAAGATGCCTTTACATATAAGGGTCTGTTGGCTGCACCAGGTCAGTTACAAGCCATTTGGAATCCAATGGTAGATCCACATGGCCCTACCACGGATGTTTTATCAAACACCTCCCCACCACTGCTCTAGACCCACTACTCAGCAGGCTCCAAATTTCTGGCATCTCTGTTCTACACCATTTTCATGAAACTCAGTAAATCAAGGCACTGTCTGGTATACTCATGATCAGCAACAGGACATCCAATGTTTCTCCAGTGCCACCTGGTCATAGGAATTTCAAAAATTTCATGGTATTTATCTAGCCATTTTTCAAGCATGAAGTTGGAGGCACTGTGGGTTTCAGTTCATTCAGCAAACATTAAATGGTGAGGAAGCTCATTTCAATGAAATCTCTGGAGAACTCTCACAGGCATGGCTTCCCAAAGAGTGGACAAAAGGTCACATTAGGCCAAGCCCATTGAGGTCTACAATGTGAGGTCCATGTGTGTTTTGACTCTCAACTATGGCTGCCATTTCTTTAAGAATAAAATCATGTGATATCCTTGCTGAGATTCCCAGGCCTCTGTGGAAATTCACCCGGGGCCTAGGTCTCAGTTTCCAAGAGCGACTTTCATGCGTGGCCTCTTAAAATCCCAACAAAATTCATGGCAATGCTTCTCTGAGTTCAGTTCCAAAACCCAGTCTCTAAGGGGAATCACACCAGAGTTCAAGCCCACGTGGACCCAGTCATTTTTTCCAATGCCACACAAATGACCAAAATTAAAACCAAAACACTCCCACATGGCCCTCATCTTATTTTCTATAGTCAATCATCTTAACCTCTGGCTGGAGGTTTCCATGAGGGGCGCAGCCCAAGACAGTGTCCAAAATCAGCTCGTTTGCCCCTCATTTGTCTAAAGTCAGGGTAGCCTGGACACCGTTTCTGTGAACCAGGAGTGAACAAATAAGCCTGCCGTTAATACTTCTGTGTTTCTCCAATTTGAGCCCTATTGATTTTAGGTATCGATTCTTTAGGTGATTTAGAGTCATGCGAAAACACAAGTACCTCTGCAGGGCTTTGAAGAACTCATTTGACCCAAAGAATCCCTATTGTCATTTGATGGAGTGCAGGAACCTAACAGAGGAAGGCAAGAGACTTCATCCACAATGAATGAAATTTTTTGCCATTTTGGTTTTGGAAGCTCACATGGGATCATTCTTAAGATCCATCAGGTGCTGAGAATCTAAGTCACAGCCACACACAGGCCCAAGAGGCTGATAAAGACACATCCCTTTCCAAAGCAATTAAGCAAAGAGCCACAGGTGAGGCCCATTTATTTCCATTTGAAAACTGTTTTCATCAGGCTTCACAAAGGGGTGGCCTGAGGCAAAGACCTTCCTGACATTCAGTGCAACACAACAATAAGTAAGCAAAAGGCCCAAAGCAGGGTTTCTGCACTGAGACTTTCCTGGTCACACTGATATCTGAGTTTTCTGAGATGCTCGCCATTCTCTTCAGCTATCCAGTACATGGCCATGTCACAGAGCTTGGAGGTGGTACATATTTTGGACACAAATCCATGAGCCTATTCTGGAGAGTGGCCAGAATTCAGGAAGAAAACTACAACTTAGAAAGATAGCAGGTGTTGCACATCGATAAGACAAGCTGCAGTCCATTCATATATTGGGCATGGGAAGATTTATACTAGACAGGACACATCCATTAATGCATTCTCTTTTCTAATGTCTACAACAACGGACACAGTGAGATACACAGAAAGAGAAACACTCGCCGTGTCAAATGACTTACTAGAAACTGTCCACTCCAAACCAAACAAACCGCCTTTTCTATCTATTCTCAGAACATGAGACAAAACAACAAACCCACACCCACTCCCACAAAGGCACCTCCTTCCCTCAAGTACGTCTGTGACTATCCGGAGTGTCCTCTGACTGGTGGGCCATACTATGTTCCCCCGAAATGGCCTGTCTTCTCTCAGATCTTGTTTCCTTGACCAACTCTGTGAAGATGTCAGGAAAAAGTGGTTAGCCACTACCTGTTTTCTCAGGAAAGGTCCATCGTCAGAGCTCTCCTGGCATTTGGCCATCCTCACATCATTAGGTACCAAGAAAACTGACTCTGTCCTTGGTAAATCCAAACAAGTGAGCCCACTGGGACTGGGACTGGGACTGCCTCTGGGTGCCTGGCTTCTTGGATACCAAGTTCAGAGAGTTCCATCACCAAGGAAATGAGGTATGTCACATTCTTTGGAACTGAATGAGGTCACTGCCTTGGCAACCACTTTGTCCTAACAGTTGCTTCCAAGGGTAACATAAGATGGAGGTTGCCCCTACTTCCTGTGACACTTTCATAAGGTAGAATGTATATCACCATTGGCACCCGGGAACAGCTCTCCACTCAGCCCTGGTTTGGTCCATCTTCTGTACAATAAGAAGAGAGAGAGGCAGATTCAGACACATCCCTTCATCCTGACCAGGTTGTTTGCCATGGAAGATGACTTTTGCTCTCTCAGGTGCTTCATACCTGCCTACAACTTCTCCAGGTATCATTTGTGCATGGACATTTGAGGTTCTCATCAGGTGGAAGGTCCCCAACTTTCCTGTATTGTAAGAACCACTCTGTCCCTGCTCTTCTGTAAAATGATTGAGGGAACAGTGTATACTTGGGGTTAAAAACAGGTTTGATTTGGGTTACGAGTGATTCTGTGTGATGAATAATGGTATTGGGAACCTGCAATATTTACAAGAATATAGAGGTGAAATATAAGTAGGAAAACAGAAATCTAGGTATGATTTGAAGCCCAGAAGGGTTTTGCCCTTGATTGGGATACTTAGCTTTGAATGATGTTCTGCAAAGATGCCTCAGATAATTCGATATACAATGGCATAGGACCTTGTACATTGGATGATTGAATTTAGAGAGAACATCCAGTCAAAAAGGGATATTCAATAGGATTAGGAAGATAGTCGGTAGGTTTAGGAAGAAGAGTGAGTATAGAATTTGGACCAAAAGTTCTTTAGCAATAGACTTTCGGTTGTTGAGTGAATGTAAATGTCAGCACATATGAAGAGTCAGTCACTATGTTGAACTGGGGAAAATATGTAGAAAAGCAGATATCAATAGAAATATTAGGAAATCAGGCAAAGTATAAAGTGAGTGATAGAATTAGACATTTTCAACAGGGTTGAGTTTGAATATATAAATTAGGAAAAAAAACAAATATGTAGTCACCAATAGGATTGACAATTGACAGCATTAGGCAACCTGGACATGGATGTTTTTAGAAATCCATGTTCACTTTCCATTTAGGCTTTGGTACAATCATAAGTGTGACCTTTCCATTTTTTGTCCAGAATATTACTGTGATAATGATATGGAGGTGACATGTATTTCTTTCACCATTTCTGGGAGCAATATTGAAGATGTAAAATGAGAATCGGGGTTACAAAGAGGTTTACCTGTGTCTGTGAATATAGAGATAATGCATGAATAGACCATACTGTGAATAAATAATATAACTGGTTCCACTTTAAATAATTCATTTAATTGATATCTGAAAATATACAGGAAATCTAATATTGATATAAAATCATTCATTCCAACCAGTTATACATCTAATGGTAATATTAGGTTATGGTTTATCATGAAGGGTGTGTCTGATTTTCTTCAAAAGGATTATGGAAATCGAAAATAATGTGTTTGGAAAGAAGTCTCAAAAAATCCAGTCAAGAAACCTGGAGGAATACATGTGTTCTAAAGCAGGAAGGGATTTAAAGTGAACCAAATGCCTCTAAATTTGTGAACTTGTGGATGAAATATATATGCTATGATTGGCTAAACGTGAAGAAATAGTAATGTAGCAGTGTTGAATAGAAATGAAGTTCAAAATAGACATCATGTCCCATAGGAATCTACTTGCATTGATGTTAAACTGGGTCAGTTAATGTAGAAATGTTAGGATTTGTATGAACCATTAACTGAAGTCAGATTTCAGTAATGGGAAACAAATATGTATTCAAGGTGGATGAATATTTCTGAGAATAATCTTCTGAAAAGTTGATTATAAATCCACATACATGAACATGAATGAATTTAGGGAGTTTATATAATACACATATATTTCATATTTTAGAAAACTTGGAGAGTCACACACACACACACACACACAGACACATGCACAGACATTAAAAGTAGCAATATATATGCCAATCGCATTTCATCATGAAATATATATAATCCACATATCGAAAAATATTCATTTTGCTTAACATGGATTCATGTATAATGTTGTTCTACTAGGAAGCTGACATAGGTTGAATTTTCAGTTTCAACAGCGTTTAGGAGGAATGATCTCTACTCACAATTTTTATCTTCCAAGTCAGTAGCCTCAAAAGAAATTATGTGTGATACCAGGTAGGATTCTATATGTGCGTATAAAAACACATGTGCTGAATAGGCTACAGAGAAAAGGAAACAGGAAGTCACATATTCGTTACCTTTAAAAACACATGTAGAACTATTTCAATTAAAAATTGACAATTTTTATAATACCTACCCTTTATCATGCAAAAGGCAAGACCTAGTATACACCATGCCTCCTCTGAACTGCTTGTATTTCTATTCTCTTTGGGTTATTTTTCTTCACCATATTAGGATTAATCGTCAAAGTCTAGTAGGGTATGGGATAGTGTCAGAGATTCAGTATTTTGGATGGAAAATAGGAAAATGAATCCAATGTGTACGCAAACATATGCTACACAAAAATCTTCCAACTCTCATCAAGAACAATGCCTTGTCATTACCTTCGACCCTAGTAAAACACAATTAGAGGAGAAGAGTTAGAAAATCTGTGAATTCATATGTGGAATAAAATATACTCAGTAGTTCAAAAAATTGGAGGTGGTAAAGGAGTTTCCAAAAGTAAGGGAAAATTTAAACAGTCCACACACATGGAGCTCTGCTGGCCTAAAGACTTCTTGAGAAAGTCCCTCTGAGGTTGGGCACTTGAAATATATTTTGTTGTATGGAGCTTTAGCTTCCTTTGTAGTGAGACCATCAAAGATGGGTCTGCATCTATGTGACCTGGAGGACATGGTTTCTTATTTTCCAATGAACATGAGACCGTAGTGCTGAATTCTCTCTTCCTAAGTAAACTGTGGACACTGGAACCTAAGTGTCTCCCCGTGTGAACTGTGAAGCCATTTGGTCATCCTCCACTTTTCGTGGTGTTTCTTGCTGCTGCACTGGGAGTTTGGTATTTGCATCACGAAATACAAGGAGTTCAACTGGGACACAGTGCTGGAGGGAGTTCTGTCACGTGTGTATGGTCAGGTTCTGCAGGAGAATGCACCATCCAATATTCTATCTCTCATTGTTTGCCCCCGTGTCCATAGCAACCTGATTCTGAACATTTACCTGAAACCAAACCATATAACAATTTGCCTTTACATATAAGGGTCTGCTGGCTGCACCTTGTGAGTCACAAGCCATTCTATATAAATGCCACATTTTTAATCCATTCATCTAATGAAGGGAATCTAGGTTGGTTCCACAGTCTTGCAATTGTGAATTGTGCTGCTATGAACATCGATTTATCAGTATCTCTGTAGCATGCTCTTTTTAGTTCTTTAGGGAATAGACCGAGAAGGGGAATAGGTCAAATGGTGGTTCCATTCCCAGCTTTCCAAGAAATCTCCATACTGCTTTCCAAATTGGCTGCACCAATTTGCAGTCCCACCAGCAATGTACAGGTGTGCCCTTTTCCCCACATCCTCGACAGCACATGATGGCGTTTGACTTCATAATGGCTGCCGATCTTACTGCAGTGAGATGGTATCTTAGGGTGGGTTTGTTTTGCTTTTCTCTGACTGCTAGAGATGGTGAGCATTTTTTCATGTACTTATTGATTGATTGTATGTCCTCCTCTGAGAAGTGTCTGTTCAGGTCATTGGCCCATTTGTTGATTGGGTTATTCATTTTCTTATTGTTTAATTTTTTTGAGTTCTTTGTATACTCTGGATGTTAGGGCTCTATCTGAAGTGTGAGGAGTAAAGATTTGTTCCAAGGATGTAGGCTCCCTATTTACCTCTCTTATTGTTTCTTTTGCTGAGAAAAATGTATTTAGTCTGAGTAAGTCCCATTTGTTGATTCTAGGGATTAACTCTGGTGCTATGGGTGTCCTATTGAGAAATTTGGAGCCCGACACCACAGTATGTAGATGGTGGCAAAAGTTTTCTTCCACCAGATGCAGTGTCTCTGATTTGATATCAACCTCCTAGATCTATTTTGAGTTAACTCTTGTGCATGGTGAGAGGAGGGGATTCAGTTTCATTTTGTTACATATGGAATTCCAGTTTTCCCAGCACTATTTGTTGAAGATGCTATCCTTCCTCCATTGCATGCTTTTAGTCCCTTTATCAAATATAAGATAGCTGTAGTTTTGTGGATTGGTTTCTGTGTCCTCTATTCTGTATCACTGGTCCACCCGCCTGTTTTGTCACCAGTACCATGCTATTTTTGTTACTATTGATCTGTAGTATAGTTTGAGGTCTGGTATCGGTATACTGCCTGATTCAGACTTCCTGCTTAGAGCTGTTTTTGCTATTCTGGGTCTTTTATTTTTCCATATGAATTTCATAATTGTTTTATCTATTTCTACAAGAAATGACCTTGAGATTTTGATTGGCATTGCATTAAACCTATAGAGAACTTTTGGTAATATCGTCATTTTGATGATGTTAGTTATGCTTATCCATGAACAGGGTATATTTTTCCATTTTCTAAGATTTTCTTCTATTTCTCTCTTTAGGGTTCTGTAGTTTTCATTGTATATGTCTTTCACCTCTTTTCTTAGGTTGATTCCCAAGTATTTTATTTATTTTTTTGATGATATTGTGAATGGACTGATTGTCCTCATTTCCATTTCAGAGGATTTGGCGCTGATATACAAAAATGCCTTTGATTTATGCGTGGTGATTTAATATCCTGCCACTTTGCTGAATTCATTTATTACCTCTAATAGTTTCTTTGTAGACCCTTTTGGGTCTGCTAGGTATAGAATCATGTCTTTTGCAAATAGCGATAATTGGAGTTCTTCTTTTCCTATTTTAATGCCTTTAATTTCTTTAGTCTTTCTAATTGCTCTGGCCAGTGTTTCGATAACTATGTTGAACAGAAGGGGTGAGAGAGGGCATCATTGTCTTGCTCCAGATTTTAGGGGGAATGCCTTCAATTGTTCTCCATTCAGAATGATGCTAGCCTGAGGCTTAGCAAAGATTGCTTTTACAATATTGAGGTATGATTCTGTTATCCCTAGTTTTTCTAGAGTTTTGAACGTAAAGTGATGCTGTACCTTGTCAAATGCTTTTTCTGCATCTCTCGAGATGATCATATGGTTCTTATTTTTAAGTCTATTGATGTGATGAATAACATTTATTGATTTCCGTATATTGTACCAGCCTTGCATCCCAGGAATGAATCCTACTTGATTATGGTGCACATTTTTTTTATATATATGTTTTTGTGTCTGATTCGCCAGAATTTTTTTGAGGATTTTTGCATTTTTCCTGAAATACCTTGAAAAGTATTGGTTTTTGTTCTTCTTTAAAGGTTTTGTATAATTCTGCTCTATACCCATACGGTCCTGGGCTTTTCTTAGTTGGTAGTATTTTGATGGTTTCTTCTATTTCCTCAATTGATATTGGAATGTTTAAGTTGTCTATATCCTCCTGACTCAATCTGGGCACATCATATGACTTAAGAAATTTATCAATGCCTTCACTATATTCTATTTTATTGGAGTATATTAATTCAAAATAATTTCTGATTTTCTTCTGTATTTCTGAAGTGTCTCTTGTTATATTTCCTTTTTCATTTCATATGCTAGTAATTTGAGTTCTCTTTCTTCTTCTCTTTGTTAGCATGGCTAAGGGTCTGTCGATTATATTTATTTTTTCAAAAAACCAATGTATTGTTTTGTCAATTTTTTTAATTGTTTCTTTTGTTTCGATTTCATTAATTTCTTCTCTGATTTTAATTATTTGTTGCCTTCTACTTCTTTTGCTGTTGTTTGCTCTTGTTTGTCTAAGATTTTGAGATGAAGTATGAGATCATTTATTTGTTGGTTTTTTCTTTTTCTAAGGAATGAACTCAAGCAATGAATTTTCCTCTTGGAACTGCTTTCAATGTGTCCCATAGATTCCGATATATTGTGTCTGTGTTTTCATTTATCTCTAAGAATTTTTTAATTTCTTCCTTGATGTCTTCTATAACGCATTGATCATTCAGAAACCTATTGTTCATTCTCCAAGTGATGAATGATTTTTCCTTCCTTTTTTTATCGTTGATTTTTAATTTCATTCCATTATGATCAGATAAAATGCATGGTATTATCTCTACTCCTTTTTATTGTCTAAGAATTGCCCTGTGACATAATATATGATGTATTTTTGAGAAGGATCCATGTTCTGCTGAGAAAAAAGTGTAACTTCTTGATGATGGGTTGTATATTGTATATATGTCAATTAAGTCTAGGTTATTAATTGTGTTATTGAGTTCTATAGTTTCCTTATTCAACTTTTGTTTGGAAGATCTGTCCAGTGGTGAGAGAGGTGTGTTCATGTCTCCCATGATTACTGTATTGTGGTCTATTAGACTCTTGAAATTGAGAAGAGTTTGTTTGATGAACAAAGCTGCACCATTGTTTGTGGCATATATATTTATGATTGTTATGTCTTGTTGGCGTATGGTTCCCTTGAGTAGTATGTAGTGTCCTTCTTTATCCCTTTTGATTAACTTTGGCTTGAAATCTATTTTATTTGATATGAGTATGGACACTCCTGCTTGTTTCCGAAGTTCATAAGAGTGATACGATTTTTCCAAGTATCACCCTCAGTCTATGTATGTCTTTTCCTATAAAATGCGTCTCCTGTAGGCAGCATTTTGTTGGTTCTTGTTTTGTGATCCATTCTACTAGCCTGTGTCTCTTAATTGGTGAGGTTAAGCCATTAAGATTTTTGGTTATTATTGAGATATGGGTTGTTCTTCCAGCCATATTTGTTTATTTATGTTACTAAACATAGTTTGTTTTCCTCTTTGATTATTTTCCCCCCTTCAATGTCCTACCTCCCACTGTTGGTTTTCATTGGTATTTTCCATTTCCACTTCCTGTAATGTTTTGCCGAGGATGTTTTGAAGAGATGGTTTTCTAGCTGCAAATTCTTTTCACTTTTGTTTATCGTGGAAGGTTTTAATTTCATCTTCCATCTGAAGCTTAATTTCACTGGATACATGATAATTGGCTGGAACCCATTTTCTTTCAGTGTTTGAAATATGTTATTAAAGGATCTTCTAGCTTTCAGAGTCTGTGTTGAAAGATCAGCTGTTATCCTGGTTGGTTTACCACTAACTATAATCTGCTTCCTTTCTCTTGTAGCTTTTAAAATTCTCTCCTTATTCTGTATGTAGGGTATCTTCATTACAATGTGTCTAGGTGTGGATCTCTTATGATTTTGCACGTTCGGCGTCCTGTAGACTTTTAGGATTTGGGATTTTGTCTCATTCTTCAAGTCTAGGAATTTTTCTCCTATTATTTCATTGAATAGATTGCTCACTCCTTTGGTTTGGACCTCTATACTTTCCTGTATCCCAATGACTCTTATGTTTATTCTCTTTATGTTATCCCATATTTCTTGCAGTTTTGCTCATGGTTTCTTAACAGTCTTGCTGAGCTGTATATGTTCTTTTTGAGTTGAAATACTTTGTCTTCATTGTCTGATGTTCTATCTTCTAAGTATTCTGCTCTGATGGTAGTATTCTCAATTGAGTTTTTAAGATGGTTCATTACTTCCTGCGTTTCTAAGATTTCAGTTCGTTTGTTTTTAATAACCTCTATCTCCCTGTATAGTTGATCTTTGCTACTTGGATTTTTTTATGTAATTCATTGTCGAAGTGATCTTTCATTGACTGATTTTTGCTGTCTAATGTCTTCCTTGAGATTCCAGATCACCTGAAGCATGTATATCCTGAATTCTTTATCTGACATTCCATATGCTGCATCTATTACCTCTTCTAAAGTTGAGTTGACCTGCATTGCTTGTGGTCCTTTCTTTCCTTGTCTTTTCATACAGCTTGCGTTTCTTTCTGCTTGGTGAAACTGTTGTGTTTTTGTAATTTCCCCCCTGTATATTTATATTGCTCTTGTATTGTGGAAAAGTCTCCATTGCAGGTGCGGTTGGCGGCTGTGCTGCTCCTCCAATTGGGGTGATCTGTCTACCATGCTGACCGGCCGCTAGGCCTGTTCTGCCGGTCGGTCGTACGTCTGCCTACCTTGCAGGCATGGGTGTCGGCTCTGCTCTGCCCCTACTCCAATTGGGGTGACGTGACTACCACGCCGGTGGGTCGCTGGGCCTGTTCCAGGCACAGGTTGCAGCTCTGCTCTGCACCTCTGGCTTGATGACAAAATGAGAGAGACTCAGATGTTTGTGACTCACTTTCTTTACCAGGAGACCAACTATTTCTCTCGCCGCTGGTATCGATGAAGTTATCTCCTCCACTGCTTTGTGATCACATCAGATGTCTGCCATGTTGGTATCCCATGTAAATGGCAGCATTTCATTCCCTTTGTCGGGTGACCAAAGCAACGGGTGAGTCCTGACCGGCCCTCACAAGCCCCGTCTCAATCCTGTTGCCACTGTCTATGAAGGCTCAGTTGGCATTTACCTCTACAGTATTCAGCAGGACCCAGACCAAGAAACAGTTTCCGCAGGTTCTTTAGCCCTGGGCCAGAGCAGTTCCGGGACCTGGAATTCAGCCGCTCCGGGCTCGGTGTATGTTCTGATAGGAGAACGATCCAAGAAGCAATTTTCATGGGTTCTTTAGCACTGACCCTGAGTAATTTGTCTGCAAGATGAAGGCGAATGGCAGCCTGAAATTACCTATTCTGTATCTGAATGAGCTGTGATCAGTCGAAAACAGGGATGGTGACATCAGCTCTCCAAGATGGTGACCGCTATCTTCCTCTGTGGTCTCACCGGTGTGGAAAACCAAATTGGACCACTTCCTTCCCCCATTTCAAACCCAGAATTCAGCACTGAGCACAGTGATTGCCCAGATGGCAGGAGCCCGCATAATCCACAGACTGTATCTTTGTGTTGCTCTCTCGTCGTTTCCCAGCGCGCATTGCAGACACTAGCCGTGGGGCGATTTGCTAAATAAGCAGCGTGACCCTCCGTGAGGACAAATTGCTGGTGTTTGAGTCCCCGTAGCTGGTCCTTGTGCAATGGAAATCCTTCCTGTAGGTTTTGGAGCACACCAATTTTCCTGGAAATTTCTAATAGGATAGATTTTAGCCGTTCTAACTCGTCCTTCTCCTGCAAAGTGACGCGGTACAGGTGGGTAATGAACTCCCATCGCTGCCATAATATGATCCCCTGAAGTTAGTTTTCAGTACTAGGAAACAAACATGTATTTCAGGTGGAAAAATATTCCTGAGAATAATCTTCTCAAACGTTGATTATAAATCCAAATACATGAATATGAATGAATTTAGTTAGTGTATAATAAGACACATATATTTTATATTTTGAATAATCAGCAGAGTGAATACACACACACACACACACACACACACACACACACACACACACCTAAATACAGACATTACAAAGTAGCATTATGTATGGCAATCGAAATTCACCATGAAATATATATCATCCACAGATCCAAAAATATTGATTTTACTAAATATGGATTTATGTTGTTCAACTAGGAAGCTCACCCATAGGTTGAATTTTCAGTTCCAACAGCATTTAGAAGAAGTGTTTTCTTCTAACAATTTGTATTTGCAAAGTCAGTTACCTAACAAATATGTACGTGTGATACCATATAGTATTCTATATGTGCATATAAAAATGCATGTGCTGAATCAACTACAGAGAAAGGGAGACAGGAATTCACATATTTGTTAACTTTAAAAACACATAGAGAACTATTTTAACTACAAATTGACAAGATTTATAACACCAACCCTTTATCATGCAAAAGGAAAGTACAACTATACACCATGCCTCCTCTGAACTGGTTGTATTTCTACTCTGTGTGGGTTATTTTACTCCATCATATTAGGATTAGTAGTCAGAGTCTAGTAGGTTTTGGGTTAGTGTCAGGGATTCAGTATTTCAAATTGAAAATAGGAAAATAAATTCAATATTTATGCAAATATGTGATACAAAAAAATGTTCCCACTCTCATCCAGAACAATGCCTTGACATCATCTTCGCTTAAAGTAAGACACAATTAGAGGACATGATTTACAAAAATCTGTGAATACATATCTGGAATGGAATATGCTCAGGAGTTCATATACTTGGAGGTGGTATAGGAGTTTCCAAAAGTAAGGGACAGGGTAAACACTCCACAAACATGGAGCTCTGCTGGCCTAAAGACTTTTGAGAAACTGCCTCTGAGTTTGGGCACTTGAAATATATGTTGCTGTCAGGAGGTTTAGCTTCCGTTCTAGTTAGACCATCATAACTGGGTCTGCATCTATGTGACCTGGAGGACATTGTTTCTTATTTCCCAATGAACATGAGGCAGCAGTGCTGAATTTTTTCTTTGTAGGTAAACTGTAGCCACTGCGCGCTAAGTGTCTCCTCGTCTTTACTGTAAAGCCATTTTTTCATCCTCCACTTTTTGTGGTGTTTCTTGCTGCTGCACTGGGAGTTTGGTATCTGTTTCTTGAAATACAAGGAGTTCCACTGGGACAAAGTGCTGGAGGGAATTCTGTCACATGTGGTGGGTCAGGGTCTGCAGGAGAATGCACCAAGCAAGCTTCTTTCCCACAGAGCTTGCCCCATTGACCATAGCAACCTGATTCTGAATATTGTCCTGAAACCTCTCCATATAACAAGATGCTTTTACATACAAGGGTCTGCTGGATGCAAAATGTCAGTCACAAACCATTTGGAAGCCAATGGCAGATAAACATGGCCTCACCACAGATGTTATTTCAGACACCTCCCCACCACTCCTCTAGGCCAACTACTCAGCAGGCTCCAAATTACTGGCATCTCTGTTCTACAGCATTTTCGTGAAACCAAGTCAATCAAGGCACTGTCTGGTATACTCATAATCAGCAACAGGAATCCAAAGTTTCTCCAGTGCCACTTGGTCAAGGGAATTTCAAAAATTTGGTGGTATTTATCTAGCTATTTTTTAAGGATGAAGTTGGAGGCACTGTGGGTTTCCAATCATTCAGGAACCATTAAATGGCGAGGAAACTCATTTGAACGAAAGAAATGGAGAACTATCACAGGCAAAGCTTCCCAAAGTGTGGCCAAAAGGTCACATGAAGCCAGGCTCATTGAGGTCTACAATGTGAGCTCCATGTGTGTTATGACTCTCAACTATGGCTGCCAAGTCTTTAACAATAAAATCGTGTGATATCCTGGCTGAGATTACTTATGCTCTGTGGAAAGCCACCCTGGGCCTAGATCTCAGTTTCCAAGGGCGAATCTCGTGTGTGGCCTCCTAAAATCTCAACACAATTCATGGCAATACTTCTCTGAGGACAGTTCCACAACTCAGTCTCTAAGGGGAATCACACCAGAGTTCAAGCCCAGGTGGAACCAGACATCTCTTCCAACCACCACACAAATGACCACAATTAAAAACAAAAGACTCCCACATGGCACTCATCTTCTTCCATATAGACACTAATAATAACCTCTGGCTTGAGGTTTTCATGAGGGGCACAGACCAACACAGTGTTCAAAATAAGCACCCTCGCACCTCATTTGTCACAAGTCAGGGTTGCCTGGACACCCTTCCTTTGAACACGGAATGATCATAGAGCCCTGCCTTTAATACTGCTCCACAATTCCAATTTGAGGCTTACTGACTGTGGGATTTAGATTCTTTATGTGAACTGGAGTCATGAGTAATCACAAGCACCAGTGGGCTAGACTCTGCAAGGCTTTGAAGTACTCATTTGATGCAAAGGATCCCTATTCTCACTTGATGGAGATCAGGAACCTTACAGAGGAAGGCGAGAGACGTAGTCCACAATAAATGCTTTTTGGACATTTTGGATTTGGGTGCACACATGGGATCTTTCTTTAGGTCCATTAGGTGCTGAGTATCTAAGCCACAGCCTCACACAGGGCCAAGTGGCCAATTCAGACACATCCCTTTCCAAACAATTAAGCAAAGAGCCCCAGGTGATGCCCATTCATTTCCATTTGAAAACTGTTTTCTTCAGGCTTCACAAAGGCGTGGCCTAATCAAAGACCTTCCTGTTATTCAGTGCAACAGAAGAATAGGTATGCAAAAGGCCCAAAGCAGGGTTTCTCCACAGAGACTTTACTGGTCACATTGATATCTGAGTTTTCTGAGATGCTCCTATTCCCTTCAGCTATCCTGTACATGGCCATGTCCCAGAGCTTGGAGGTGGTACATATCTTGGACACATAACCATGAGCCTATTATGGTTAGTGGCCAGAATTCAGGCAGAAAACAGGAACTTAGGAAGACAGTAGGTGTTGCCCATCCAGAAGGCAAGCCAAGTCCATCTATAAATTGGGAAGGATGAATGCTGGGAAGCTTTCTACTAGACAGAACACATCCATTGATGCATGCTCTTTCTAATGTCTTCATCCACGAACACAGTGGGATACCCAGACATAGAAACACACTCCTTGTCAAACGACTTTCTAGAAACCATCCACTCCAAAATGAACATACTGCCTTTCCTACCTATTCTCAGAAAATGAGACAAGACCACAAACTCACACCCAACCCACAAAGGCACCTCCTTCCCCCAAGTAGGTCTGTGACTATCCGGAGTGTCCTCTTACTGGTGGGCCATACTATGTTCCCAGAAATGGCCTGTCCTGTCTCAGATCTGGTCTCCTTGGCCAACTCTGTGAGGTTATTAGGAGCCAGCGGTGAGCCATTACATGGAGATGACTTTTTCTCTCTCAGGTCCTTCATAGCTGCATACATCTTCTCCAGGGATCATTTCTGTATGGACCTTTGAGGATCTTAGCATGTGGAAGATCTGCTACATTCCTATATTGAAAGACCAACTCTGTCTCTAATCTTCTGTAAAGTTAGATTGAGGGAACAGTGTATGGTTAGGATTAATAACATGTTCGATATGAATTAGGAATCATTCTGCAGGAATGATTGGGAAGCTGCAATATTTACAAGAAAATATAGGTGAAATATTAGTATGAAAACAGAAATGTAGGTAAGATTTGAAGCCCAGAAGGGCATTGGGCCCTTGATTGGGATACTTAGATTTGAATTATTTTCTGCAGAGATGTCTCAGATAAATTCAGTACAATGGCATAGGACCTTGTACGTTGGATGATGGAATGTTGAAGAGAACTTCTAGTCAAAAAGGGATAGTTGAAATTATTAGAAAGATATTCAGTTTCAGAAAGAAGAGTGAGTATAGGTTTTGGACAAAAGTTCTCCAGCAATAGGGTTTCGGATAGAGAGTGAATTTAAATGTGAGCACATGTGAAGAGTCAGTCACAATGATGAACTGGGGAAAATATGTCGGTAAGCAGATATCAATAGAGACATTAAGAAATCAGGAAAAGTATAAAGTGAGTGATAGGATTAGATATTTTCAACAGGGTTGAGTTTGAATATATAATCTAAGGAAGAAAAAAATATGTTGTCACAAATAGGATTGACATTTGAGAACATTAGGCAACATGTACATGGATGTTTTTAGTAATCCATGCTCACTTTCAATTTAGGCTTTGGTACAATCATATGTTTGACCTTTGCATTTTGGGTCCAGAATATTACTGTGATAAAATGTATATGTAGATTGGGTGACATAAGTATTTCTTATACCATTTCTGAGAGCAATATTTTGAAGATGTATAAATTATTATTGGCGGTACAAAGATTTGTACTCTGTGTCTATGAATATAGAATCAATGCATGAATTGACAATACTGTGAATAAATAATATAACTGTTTCCACTTTAAATAATGGATTGAATTGATATGTGAAAATATACACAAAAACTTATATTGATATACAATCATTCATTCCAACCAGTTACACATCTAATTGTATAATTGCGTTATGTTTTATTATAAAGATTGTGTGAGATTTGCTTCAAAAGTGATTATAGAAATCGAAAATAATGTGTTTGGAAAGAAGTCTCATTAAAAGACCAGTCAAGAAACCTGGAGGAATACATGTGTTCTGAAGCAGTAAGTGATTGAAAGAGAAACAAATGCCTATAAATTTGTGAATTTGTGGATGAACTATATATCCTATGATGTGCATGAACTGAAGAAATATTAACGAACCAATGTTGAATAAAAATGAACATCAAAATACACACCATGTCCCATAGGAATCTAATTGCATTGATGTTAAACTGGGTCAATTACTGTAGAAATATTAGTATTTGTATGCACATTCACTGAAGTTAGTTTTAAGTACTAGAAAACAAATATGTAGTTCATGTAAATGAATACTTCTGAGAATAATCTTGTGAAATTTTTATTATAAATCCACATACATGAACATGAATGAATTTCGGTAGTGTATATAAGACACATATATTTCATATTTTGAAAAATCTTCAGAGTGTGTATATATATATATATATATATATATATATATATATATATATATATAAACACACACCCAAAACCCACACAGAGATATTAAAAAGTACCAATATATAAGCCAATCAATATTCATCATGAAATATATAACATCCACAGATGCAAAATAATTTATTTTACTGAGCATGGATTTATGTACAATGTTGTTCTCCTAGGAAGCTCACACATAGGTTGAATTTTCAGTTCCAACTGCTTTTAGGAGGAGTGATCTTTTCTCACAATTTGTATCTCCAAGTCAGCCAAGTCACAAAAATGTACGTGTGATACCAGGTAGGATTCTATATGTGCATATAAAAATACATGTGCTGAATAATCTACAGAGAAAGGGCATATAAAAATACATGTGCTGAATAGGCTACAGAGAAAGGGAGACAGGAATTCACGTATTTGTTAACTACAAAAACCCATGGTGAACTATTTTAATTAAAAATTGACTAGATTTATAACACCTACACTTTATCATGCAAAAGGCAAATCCAACTATACACCATGCCTCCTCTGAACTGTTTGTATTTCACTTCTGTTTGCATTATTTCTCTCCACCATATTAGGGTTAGTAGTCAGAGTCTAGTAGGGTATGGGTTAGTGTCAGGGATTCAGTATTTTGAATGTAAAATAGGAAAATGAATCAAATGTGTATGCAAATATGTGCTACACAAAATCTTCCTACTCTCATTCACAACAATACCTTGACACTATCTTTGCCCCAAGTAAGACAAAATAAAAGAAGAAGATTTAGAAAATCTGTGAATACATATCAGGAATGGAACATGGTTACGAGTTCACAATATTGGAGGTGGTAGAGGAGTTTCCAAAAGTAAGGGACAGGGTAAATACTGCACAAATATGGAGATCTGCCAGCCTAAAGACTTCTGGAGAACCTGCCTCTGAGGTTGGCCACTTGAAGTATATGTTGTAGTCAGGACCTATGGCTTCCTTTCTAGTGAGACCACCAAAGCTGGGTCTCCATCTATGTGACCTGCAGAACATGGTTTCTTATTTTCCAAAGAACGTGAGGCAGCAAGGCTAAATTCTCTCTTTGTAAGTAAACTCTTGCCACTGAAGGCTAAGTGTGGCCCCGTGTGGACTGTGAAGCCATTTGGTCATCCTCCACTTTTCATGGTGTCCTTGCTGCTGCACTGGGAGTTTGGTATTGGCTTCAGGAAATACAAGGAATTCAACTGGGTCACAGTGCTGGAGGGAGATCTGTCACGTGTTGTGCGTCAGGGTCTGCAGGAGAATGCACCAACCAGGCTTCTATCCCACATAGCTTGCCTCCTTGACCATAGCAACCTGATTCTGAACATTGCCCTGAAACCTCTCCATTCAACAAGATGCCTTTACATACAAGGGTCTGCTGGCTGCACCATGTCAGTTACAAGCCTTTTGGCAGATCCACATGACCCCACCACAGAAGTTTTATCACAGACCTGCAAAACACTGCTCTAGGCCCACTACTCAGCAGACTTTAACTTATTTGCATCATTGTTCTACACCATTTTCATGAAACCCAGTCAATCAAGGCACTGTCTGGTACACTCATGATGAGCAACAGGAAATCCAAAGTGTATCCAGTGTCACCTGGTGATGGGAATTTCAAATTTTTATGATGTTTATCTAGCCATTTTTCAAGGATGAGGTTGGAGGCACTGTGGGATTTAATTCATTCTGGAAACATTAAAAGGTGAGAAAGCCCATTTCAATGAAAGATCTGGAGAACTCTCACAGGCAAGACTTCCCAAAGAGTGGCCAAAAGATCAAATGAAGCCAGGCCCATTGAGGTCTACAATGTGAGGTCCATGTGTGTTTTTACTCTCAACTATGGCTGTCAAGTCTTTCAGAATAAAATCATGTGATATTCTGGCTCAGATTCCCAGTGCTCTGTGGGAAGCCCCCCGGGCCTAGATCTCAGTTTCCAAAGGCCACTACCATGTGTGGCCTCCAAAAATCCCAACACAATTCATGGCAATACATCTCTGCAGTCATTTCCAGAACTCAGTCTCTAAGAAGACTCACACCAGAGTTCAAGCCAAGGTGGACCCAGTCATCTCTTCCATCAGCCAAACAAATGACCACAATTAAAACCAAAACACTCCCACATGGCTCTCAACTACTTCCACATAGACACTCATCATAACCTCTGGCTGGAAGTTTCCATGAGGGGTGCAGCTGAAGACAGTAGCCAAAATATGCTCCCTACCCTCATTTGTCTAATGTCAGGGTGGCTTGACAACCTATCTGTGAACAAGGAGTGATCAATTAGGCCTGCCATTAATACTGCTCTGCTTCTCCAATTTGAGCCTTATGTCTGTGGGGTTTAGATTCTTTATGTGAATTGGAGTTATGAGAAAATTCAAGCACCTATGGGCTTGCCTCTGCAGGGCTTTGAAAAACTTTTTGAACCAAAGATACCTATTCTCACTTGATGGAAGTCAGGAACCTTACAGAGGAAGGCGAGAGACTTCATCCACAAGACTGCTCTTTTTCCATTTTGGTTTTGGATGCACACATGAGATCTTTCCTTAGATTCATCAGGTGGTGAGAATCTAAGTCACAGCCTCACACAGGGCCAAGAGGCTGATTCAGACACATCCCTTTCCACGGCAATTAAGCAAAGAGCCACAGGTGATGCTCATTATTTTCCATTAGACAACTGTTTTCTTCAGGTTTCACAAAGGGGTGGACTGAGGCAAAGACCTTCCAGACATTCAGGGCAACGGAACAATAGGTAAACAAAAGGCCCAAATCAGTGTTTCTCCACTGACACTTTACTGGTCACACTGATATCTGAGTTTTCTGAGTTCCTCTCCATTCCCTTCAGCTATCCAGTACAAGGCCATGTTATAGAGTTTGGAGGTGGTACATATCTTTTACACAAAACCATGAGCCTATTCTTGAGAGTGGCCAGAATTCAGGAAGAAAACAGGAACTTAGGAAGATAGCAGGTGTTGCCCATTCATAAGGAAAGCCGTAGTCCATTCATAAATTTGGCAGGATGAATGCTGAGAAGCTTTCTACTAGACAGAACAATTCCATTGATGCATTCTCTTTTCTAATGTCTATAACCACAGACACAGTGGAATACACAAACCCACAACCACACCCACAAAGGCAACTCTTTCCTCCAAGTTGGTCTGTGACTATCCAGAGTGTCCTCTGACTGGTGGGCCATACTATGTTCCCCAAAATTGCTTGTCCTGTCTCAAATCTGCTTTCCTTTGCTAACTCTGTGAAGTAGTCAGGAGTCAGCGGTGAGCCAATACCTGCTTTATCAGAAAAGAATTATCTTCAGAGCTTCCCTGGCATTTGGCCATCCTCACATCTGTAGGTAAGTGCCGCAGCCCGGCTGGCTGGGCAAAATAACCGGGGGGGTGACGAACAACTTGGGTAGACTGATGCAGCAGGAGTGGAAGCCAATTATTGTTGAATAAGAGCGGTATTTATACATTTTACACAGCCTATCTAATTAGCATGAAATAGATACAGCAGTCAAACAATAAGGAATCTCCACACTTAATGGCTCACTTTTGTTACTTCACAAACCACTCCCTCTGGCATTTTGCCAGGCGCCATCCAGACTTTTTTTACAGACTCTAACATTTCTCTGGCAAAATAACAGGTGCCAATCTGACTTGTTTACAGACCTTAACAGGTAAGAAGAAAGACTGACTCTGTCTTTGGTAAATTCAAACAAGTGAGACCACTGGGACTGGGATTGGTAATGGCTCTGGGTGCCTGGCTTCCTGGATCCCAAGTTCAGAGACTTTCATCATCAAGGAAGTGAGGTGTGGTCACATCTTTCAGGAACTGAATGAGGTAACTGCCTTGGCAACCACTTTGTCCTAACAGTTGCTTCCAAGGGTCCCATGAGATGGAGGCTGCCCCTACTTCCTGTGACACTTTCATATGTTAGAATGGTATATCAACCATACGCACCTGGGAAGAGCTTTCCACACAGGCCTGGTTTGGTCTACTCTACATTAAGAAGAGTGAGGCTGATTCAGACACATTCCTTCATCCTACCAGGTTCTTTGCCATGGAGATGTCTTTTGCTCTCTCAGGTCCTTCATAGCTGCCTACATCTTCTCCAGAGATCATTTCTGCATGTACCTTTAATGTTCTCAGCAGGTGGAAGATCCCATACATTCCTGTATTGTAAGACCAACACTGTCGCTGCTCCTCAGTAAAGTTAGATTGAGGGAACAGTGTATGATTAGTGTTATTAACATGTTTGATATGGGTTAGGAACCATTCTGCTGCATGAATAATGGTATTGGGAACCTGTGATATTTATAAGAATATAGAGGTGAAATATATGTACGAAAACAGAAATCTAAGTAAGATTTGAAGGCCAGAACTTCATTTGTCCCTTGATTGGGATACTTAGCGTTGAATTACATTCTGCACAGATGTTTCAGATAAATCGATATACAATGGCATAGGACCTTTCACCTTGGATGATTGAATGTAGAAGAGAACATCCAGTCAAAAAGTGATAGTCGGTAGGATTAGGAAGATAGTCGGTAGGTTTAGGAAGAAGAATGAGTGTAGGATTTGGAACAAAAGTTCTTTAGAACTAGGGTATCGCTAAGAGAGTGAATGTAAATATCAGCACATGTGATGAGGAAGTCACAATGATTAACTGGGGAAAATATGTAGGAAAGCAGATATCAATAGAGACATTACAAAATCAGGCAAAGTATAAAGTGAGTGACAGGATTAGACATTTTCAACATGTTTGAGTTTGAATATATAATCTTTGGAAGAAACAATTATGTAGTCACCAATAGGATTTTCATTTGAGAGCATTAGGCAACCTGGACATGGATGTTTTTAGTAATCCATGTTCACTTTCCATTTAGGTTTTGTACAATCATAAGTGTGACCTTTGCTTTTTGTGTCCAGAATATTACTGTGATAAAATGTATATGGAGATCAGGTGACATGGGTATTTCTTCCACCATTTCTGGGAGCTATATATTGAGGACGTATAAATTAGTATTGGGGGTACAAAGAGGTGTACCTGTGTCTATGAATATAGAGATAATTCGTGAATAGACTGTACTGTGAATAAATAATATAACTGGTTCCACTTTAAATAATGGATTGAATTGATATCTGAAACTAAGTAAGAAATCTTATATTGATATACAACCATTCATTCCAACCAGTTATACATCTAATGGTAATATTAGTGTTATGGTTTATTGTGACGGGTTTGTGCGTTTTGCTTCAAATGTGATAATGGAAATCGAAAATAATGTTTTTGGGAAGAAGTCTCATGAAAAGAGCAGTTATGAAACATGGAGGAATACATGTGTTCTCAAGCAGGAAGTGATTGAAAGTGAAACAAATGCCTATAAATTTGAGAAATTTTGATGAAACATATATGCTATGATGTGCATAAACTGAAGATAGTAATGTACCAGTGTTGAATAAAAATGAACGTTAAAATACACATCATGTCTCATAGAGTCTACTTGCATTGATGTTCAACTGGGTCAGTTACTGTAGAAATATTAGGATTTGGGGGGGAATTAATAATACAATTTATTTTAGCACTAGCATGCCACAGAATGTAGAGGAAAGATCAATGGATTTTTAGTTATAGCACTAATAATCTAACATTTAGTGACTATTTTGGATAGTCTAGAAATTACATAAGGCTATGTAACATATTTTTTTTTTATTTAACATTCATCAAAGCTTGGAATTTTCGTAATATTTCTTCTTTTTTCTTTTTTTATTTTTTCAGTTGTTCATTGACCTTCATTTTGTTTATTTGTATGTGGTGCTGAGAATAGAACCATGTGCCTCACACATGCTAGATAAGCATGTTACCTCTGAGCCACAAACCCAGCCCCTCCACTTCTATCTTAACATCATACACTCATGTCCCTCTTCTTTACTCACTTTCTTCCTCATTTTCCCCCTTCTCTCCCTTCCTTTTTGGTTTCCCCTCCATATCTATTTTTCTCTCATGTCATTACAAACAGTAGTATGCTATGAAATTTAAATTTAAGACTGTTTTTTATAGTCATTCTTTTTCTTGAGAAAATTTAAAAATTATAATCACCTGATAGATATATTACAATACATTTATTATACATATGTATCTATATTCATGCATATGCATTACATATATATATATATATATATATATATATATATATATATATATATATATTAAAAGTACTTTGATTTTCCTGTTAGAAATAATATAGACCAAGTCTTTCTTAATTCTCAATTCTTCCATAATTAACATCTTACAGTGAAAATCAAATAAACATATTTAAGTAAACAGGTATCATTCTTATTTATCAATACTGATAATTTAAAGTTTTATATCACATTAAGCTGTAATGTGGCATATTAACTCTTATGAATTAGAGAAATTTTATTTGAACAACCTATTATTTAAGGACCATATGCACTGACATTTTAAATGGCTTTCTTGTGATTTCAATTTCTATCAATTGTGTATTAATTGCCAAATACTTATTTTAGTACTTTTCATGTTCAAAATTGATATAAAGTCAATTGTTTAATTCTTCTTGTAAGTAGTTACTTATTACAGTAGGGACATTATTAATAATACTACATCTTTATAAGAAAAATGGTACAAATTTATTTTCATGCAAAATTAAGAATAATTGTATGCTCTAGATGTTTGATTGTTGATACATATAACAAAGAGCTTTTGATGAGTCTCTTCCCCAGTAAAACATAAAATGCAAAGATATAGTTAGGTTTGTATGTCCAAATAAAGATAAGAAAAAATACACATTATCAGCTAGAAACTATTAAATAAAAGATGAAAAGAACAATCCAACACATTGTACGAACTTGTCAGATGAGGTAGTATTCTGGAAGAATAGCCTAAGACTAGACCTTGTCCATGACAAAATATTCACGAAAAAAATGAAATATGAAAAGTGTAGAAAATGCTATGAATTTTTCATGAAGTTAGGTGAATTATCCTTTAATCTCAATTTATGTGCATTTTCTGGTAAAATAAATTTGTGATATTCACAAAACAAAGTTTCTGTATAGCAAAATGAATACATCTGATCCCATTTTTAGCTGATTTCTTCCCACTAAATTTTAAACCTTTATTTATTTATTTATTTTTATTGGTTGTTCAAAACATTACAAAGCTCAAGATATATCATCTTTCATACATTTGACTCAATTGGGTTATGAACTCCCATTTTTTCCCCAAATACGAATTGTAGAATCACATCGGTTACACATTCACATTTTTACATAATGGCATATTAGTGACTGTTGTATTCTGCTACCTTTCCTATCCCCTACTATCCACCCTCTCCTCCCCTCCCATCTTCCCTCTCTACCTCATCTGCTATTGTTCAATTCTCTCCATTGTTTCCCCCTCACTTCCCCTCACAACATCTTATATGCAATTTTGTGTAACATTGAGAGTTTCCTACAATTTTCATAAGCTTTCCCTTCTCTCTCCCTTTCTCTCCCCCCATTCGTCTTTGTTTAATGTTAATCTTTTCCTCATGCTCTTCCTCCCTGTTCTGTTCTTATTTGTTCTCTTTATAACAGAGAAGACATTTGGCATTTGTTTTTTAAGGATTGGTTAGCTTCGCTTAGCATAATATGCTCTAATGCCATCCATTTCCCTGCAAATTCTATGATTTTGTCATTTTTTGTGCTGTGTAATACTCCATTGTGTATAGATGCAACATTTTTTTTATCTATTAATCTATTGAAGGGCATCTAAGTTGGTTCCACAGTCTAGCTATTGTGAATTGTGCTGCTATGATCATTGATGTGGCAGTATCCCTATAGTACGCTATTTTAAGATCCTGAGAGAACATTCCAAGAAGGGTGATAGCTTGGTCAAATGGTGGATCCATTTCCAGCTTTTCCAGGAATATCCATACTTCTTTCAAAATTGGCCTCACCAATTTGCAGTCCCACCAGCAGTGTACAAGTGTATCCTTTTCCCCAAATCCTCGCCAACACTTATTGTTGTTTAACTTCATAATGGCTGCTGATCTTACTGGAGTCAGATGGTATCTTAGGGTGGTTTTGATTTGCATTTCTCAGACTGCTAGAGATGGTGAGCATTTTTTCATGTACTTGTTGATTGATTGTATGTCCTCCTCTGTGAAGTGTCTGTTTAGGTCCTTGGCCCATTTGTTGATTGGGTTATTTGTTATCTTATTGTTTAATATTTTGAGTTCTTTGTATATTTTGGATATTAGGGCTCTATCTGAAGTGTGAGGGGTAAAAATTTGTTCCCAGGATGTAGGCTCTCTATTTACCTCTCTTATTGTTTCTCTTCTTGAGAAAAAACTTTTTAGTTTAAGTAAGTCCCATTTGTTTATTCTTGTTATTAACTCTTGGGCTATTGATGTCTTATTAAAGAATTTGGAGCCCGACCCCACAGTATATAGATCATAGCCAACTTTTTCTTCTATGAGACGCAGTGTCTCTGATTTGATATCTAGCTCCTTGATCTATTTTGAGTTAACTTTTGTGCATGGTGAGAGAACGGGATTCAGTTTCATTTTGTTGCACATGGATTTCTAATTTTCCCTGCACCATTTGTTGAAGATGCTATCCTTCATCCATTGCATGTTTATAGCCACTTTATCAAATATAAGAAAGTTGTAATTTTGTGGATTGGTTTCTCTGTCCTCCATTCTATACCATTGGTCCACCTGCCTGTTTTGGTACCAGTACCACACTGTTTTTGTTACTCTTGCTTTGTAGTAAAGTTTGAACTCTAGTATCGCTATACCTCCCGATTCACACTTCCTGCTTAGAATTCCTTTTGCTATTCTGTGTCTTTTGTTTTTCCATATGAATTTCATGATTGCTTTATCATTTCTACAAGAAATGCCGTTGGGATTTTGATTGGCATTGCTTTAAACCTGTAGAGAACTTTGGGTAATTTCGCCATTTTGATGAATTTAGTTCTGCCTATCCATGAACAGGGTACATTTTTCCATTTTCTAAGATCTTTTTCTATCTCTCTCTTTAGGGTTCTGTGGTTTTCACCTCTTTTGTTAGGTTGATTTCCAAGTATCTTATTTTCTTTGAGGATATTTTGAATGGAGTGGTTTTCCTCATTTCCATTTCAGAAGTTTTGTTGCTGATATACAGAAATGCCTTTGATTTATGCGTGTTGGTTTTATATCCTTCATTTATTAACTCTAGCAGTTTCTTTGTAGACCCTATTGGGTCTGTTAAATATATTACCATGTCATCCACAAATAGCGATAATTCAAGTTCTTCTTTTCCTATTTTTATGCCTTTAATTTCTTTTGTCTGTCTAATTGCTCTGGCTAGTATTTCAAGAACTAAATTGAATAGAAGTGGTGATAGAGGGCATCCCTGTCTTGTTCCAGATTTCAGAGGGAATGCCTTCAGTTTTCTCCATTTAGGATGATCCTAGCCTGAGGTTTAGCATATATAGCTTTTACAATGTTGAGGTAAGTTCCTGTTATCCCTAGTTTTTCTAGTGTTTCGAACATAAAGGGATGCTGAACTTTGTTGAATGTTTTACTACATCTATCGAGATGATCATATGGTTCTTGTCCTTAAGTCTATCGATGTGGTGAATAGCATTTATTGATTTCCGTATATTGAACCAGCCTTGCATTCCAGGGATGAATCCTACTTGATCATGGTGCACAACTATTTTGATATGTTTTTGTATTCAATTCACACGGATTTTATTGAGAATTTTTGCATCCAACTTCATTAGAGATATTGGTCTGTAGTTTTCTTTTTTGAAGTGTCTTTGTCTGGTTTTGGGATCAGGGTGATTTTGGACTCCGAGAATGAATTTGGAAGAGCTCCTTATTATTCCATTTCTTGATATAGCTTGAATAGTATTGGTATTAATTCTTCTTCGAAGGTTTTGTTGAACTCCACTGTATACCCATCAGGTACAGGGCTTTTTTTGATTGGTAGTCTTTTGATGGCTTCTTCCATTTCTTTCTTTGTTTTTGGTGTGTTAAAATTGTGTGTGTCTTCTTGACTGAATATGGGCAGATCGTATGACTTAAGAAATTTATCGATATTATAACTATCTTCTATTTTATTGGAATATAGGATTTCAAAATACTTTCTAATTATCTTCTGTATTTGTGTACTGTCTGTTGTGATATTGCCTTTTTCACTCCGTATGTTAGTAATTTGAGTTCCCTCTCTTCTTCTCATCCTTAGCATGGCTAAGGGCCTGTAAATCTTATTTATTTTTTCAAAGAATCAACTTTTAGTTTTATCAATTTTTTCAATGTTTTTTTTTTGTTTGTTTCAGTTTCGTTGATTTCTGCTCCAATTTTAATTATTTCTTGTCTTCTACTACATTTGCTGTTGTTTTGCTCTTCCTTTTCTAGGTTTTTGATGTGTACTGTGAGTTTATTTATTTGTTGTTTTATTCTTTTTTTGAGGAAAGAACTCCAAGAAATGAATTTCCCTCTTAAAACTGCCTTCTTTGTGTCCCATAGATTCCAGTATGTTGTGTCTGTATTGTCATTTGTTTCTAAGAATTTTTTTATCTCCTCCTTTATGTCTTCTGTAACCCATTGATCATTCAGTAGAATATTGTTCATTTTACATGTGATGTAGGATTTTTCCTTCCTTCTATTCTCATTGATTTCCAGTTTCATTCCATTATGATCAGATATGGTGCATGGTATTATCTCCACGCCTTTATATTTACTAAGAGTTGCCCAATGGCATAATATATGGTCTAACTTGGAGTAGGATCCATGTGCTGCTGAGAATAAAGTGTATCCACTTGATGATGGTTGATATATTCTATATATGTCGGTTAAGTCAAGGTTATTGATTGTGCTGTTGAATTCTATAGTTTCTTTATTCAGTTTTTTATAGAGGATCTGTCTAATGGCGAGAGCGGTGTGTTGAAGTCACCCATAATTATTGTGTTGTAGTCTATTTGACTCTTGAACTTGAGGCGAGTTTGTTTTATAAGCATTGCAGCTCAATTGTTTGGTGCATACCAATTGATAATTGTTATGTCTTCTTGGTGGATGGTTCCTTTTAACAATATATAGTGTCCTACTTTATCCCTTTTGATTAACGTAGGTTTGAAGTTGATTTTATATGATATGAGTATGGCCACTCCTGCTTGCTTCCGAGGGCCATGTGAGTGGTAAGATTTTTCCCAACCTTTCACTTTCAGCCTGTGTATGTCTTTACCTATCAAAAGAGTCTCCTGAAGGCAGCATTTTGTTGGATTTATTTTTTTGATCCAGGTTACTAGCCTATGTCTCTTGATTGGTGAGTTTAGATTTTTAACATTTAAGGTTACAATTGAAATATGATTTATACTTCCAGTCATGTTTATTTATTTATTTATTTTAATTTGGGTAGTTTTTACTTTTTGGTTATTTTCTTACCCCTTTACTGAGATACCTCCCACTGTTAGTTTTGGGCACTATTTTTCAATTCCTCTTCTTGTAGTATTTTGCTCAAAATGCTTTGCAGTGCTGGTGTTCTGTCTGCGAATTCTTTTAGCTTTTGTTTATCAAGAAAGACTTAATTTCATTGTCAAATCTGAAGCTTAATTTTGTTGGATACAGTATTCTTGGTTGGAATCCATTATTTTTCAGTGTTTGAAATACATTGTTCAAAGATCTTCTCGCTTTCAAAGTCTGTGATGAAAAATCAATTGTTAACCTAATTGGTTTACCCCTGAATGTTATCTGCCTACTTTCTCTCGTAGCTTTTAATATTCTCTCCTTGTTCTGTATGTTGGCTATCTTCATAATTATATGTCTTGGAGTTTGTCTATTATGGTTTTGAATGTTTGAGGTCCTGTAGGCTTCCAGGATATGGCAATCCATTCCATCTTTCATCTCTGGGATGTTTTCTAGAATTATTTCATTTAATATGTTGTCCATTCCTTTGGTTTGAATCTCTATGCCTTCTTCTATCCCGATGACTCCCAATTTTGGTTTTTTTATGACATCCCATATCTCTTGAATAGTTGCTCATGGGATTTAAGCATGTTTTCTGTGTTGACTATATTCTTTTCAAGTTGACAAACTTTGTCTTCATTATCTGATGTTCTGACTTCTACTTGATCTAGTCTATTTGAAATATTCTTGTTTGAGTTTTTAATTTGGTTTATAGTTTCCTGCATTTCTAGAATTACTGTATGATTTTTTAAAAGATCTCTATCTCCTGGTAAACCTTGTTCTTTGCCATTTGAATTTGGTTGTTTAATTCATTTTCAAAATATACTTTTATTTCTTGGACTTGCTGCCTCATGTCTTCTCTATTATTCCTTTCCATCTGAGTTAGGTATGACTTAAGTTTTTTCCCTATCCCTGTTTCTGATGCTTCTAGGTTCTCCTGTAGTATTAAGTTGTCCTTCATTGATTCTACACCTTTTTTTCCCCTTGTTTTTTCATGATGTTCACGTTATTTTCTGGCTCTATTTGATTGCTGTGTTTCTGCTCTCTTCTATAGATTTGTTATGGGTTTATATATCTCTGTTTTCTCTCCTTTGTGTTGCTAGACTATGCCTGCTTAAGTGGATTTCGCTGTTAAGGAATTCTGACAGTCGAGCTCCAGTGATGTCACCTCTCTGCTGTGGTGGGCCCCAGGCTCCTTGCCGGAGTGTCCGAATTGGGGGGGTGGACTGGATTGTCTCTTGTTGGTTTCAGCTCCCGGTCGCTGGCATGCCGGCAGTCTCCAGCCAACCAGTAGCGCGGGCAGCGGATGGGCTGTCGCCGGCGGGTGGGTGATCTCTAGCCACACAGTTGCACGTTCGGTCGTCGGCAGGCGAGCGTTCTCCAGCCATCAAGACATGCCGTCAGCAGGTGGGCTGGCGCCGGCAGGAAGGTGGTCTCCAGTTGCCCAGTCACACTGGCAGCGGTCTGGCGTTCTCCAGCCACCCAGTCAGGAGGGCCTGGCCTCTAGTCCCCTGGTTTATCCTGCTAGTCCTGATTTCTCCTGCTAGACCAGATTTCTCCTGAGTGATGCTTCTCGGCAGCTCAAACTGTTCTCCGGGTCTGCCGTTTGTTGGGTGGGGAGGGTGTCTATTGTGAACCCTGGAACTCTATTGTTTTAATATTTTCCGCTTGCCCCTCGCCCCGCACTGGCTAGACAAGTTTCATTTTTGCCGCTGATGGGAAGGGGAGATGAAGGTCAGGTGCCTCTAGTTTTCCCCCAGTCTTTATGCAGACTTGCTCTGATTATCCCTCCCCCAAAAGCCTAGGAGAGATTTTATGCGAATTTTCCTCTGTATGTGAGATGAGCTGAGAAACACACACCTGTTTTATTGTTGCAATCTGTCTGGGAGTGGTGGTGGTTACTTCAGCTCTCCAAGATGGTGGCTGCTGGTTTCCTTTGTGGAGTTTCCACTTTGGGGGATAGAAATGTACTGCTAACTTTCCCGTCTGAAATCCCAAATTCAGCTGGGGGCTCAGTGGATGCTCAGCCAGCAGAATTCCACAGAATCTGCAGCAACGTTTCTCCCTGCTTGCTGGTCGCTTCTCGGTGGTGCCTCACCATTTGTAGACACGGGGCAGGTCACGCGGATAAATCAGAATGGATCTCCGGTTGCACAAGTGGCTTGTGTTTGAGACTCAATTACCGGACCTCGGTGGTGGAAATCATTCTTCTAGATTTCGGTAAACACCCATTTTCCTGTAAGATCCTAACAAGATAGTTTTTCATCGTTCTAACTCGTTATTCACCTGCGCAGTGGCAGAGTACACTGGGTGTGATACACTGTCTTCACAGTCATCTTGCAATGCCGAAATATTAGGATATGGATGCACCATTTACTGAAAACTGTTTCAGTACTAGGAAAAAATATGTATTTCAGGTGGATGAATATTTCTGAGATTAATTTTTTAAAAAGTGGATTATAAATCCACATACATGAATATGAATGAATTTAGGGAGTGCATAATAAGACACAAATATTTCATATTTTGAAAAATCTGGAGAGTATATATATATATATATATATATATATATATATATATATATACACATATACACACACACACACACAGACATTAAAAACTAGCAATATATATGTCAATTGAAATTCATCATGAAATACATATCATCCACAGACCCAAAAATATTCATATACTTAACATGGATTTATGTATAATGTTGTTCAACTAGGAGGCTTACCCATAGGTTGAATTTTCAGTTCCAACAGCATTTAGGAGGAGTGATCTCTTCTCAAAATTTGTATTTGCCAAGTCAGTCACCTCACAAAAATGTACGTGTGATACCAGGTACGATTCTATATGTGCATATAAAATTACATGTGCTGAATAGGCTACAGAGAAAGGGAGACAGGAATTTACATATTTGTTAACTTTCAAAACACACGGAGAACTATTTCAACAAAAAATTGACTAGATTTATAACTTCTCACCTATATAATGCAAAAGGCAATTCCAACTATACACCATGCCTCCTCTGAACTGCTTGTATTTCTATTCTGTTTGAGTTTTTATTCTCTATCATATTACGATTAGTAGTCAGAGTCTAGTAGGGTAGGGGTTAGAGTCAGGGATTCAGTATTTCGAATGGAAAATTGGAAAATGAATCCAATGTGTATGCAAATATGTGCTACACAAAATCTTCCCACTCCTCCAGAACAATGGCTTGACATTATCTTCGCCCCAAGTAAGACATAATTAGAGGAGAAGAGTTAGAAAATCAGTGAATACTTATCTGGAATGGAATATGCTAAGGAGTTCACTACCTTGGAGGTGGTAGAGGAGTTTCCAAAAGTAAGGGACAGGGTGAACACTCCACAAACATGGAGCTCTGCTGGCCTAAAGACTTCTTGAGAAATTGCCTCTGAGTTTGGTCACTTGAAACATATGTTGTTATCAGGAGCTTTAGCTTCCTTTGTAGTGAGATCATCAAAGCTGGGTCTGCACCTATGTGACCTGTAAAACATAGTTTCTTATTTTCCAATGAACATGAGGCAGCAGTCCTGAATTTGATCTTTGTAGGTAAACTGTGGCCACTGGGTTCTAAGTGTCTCCCTGTGTGGACTGTGAAGCCATTTGTTCATCCTCCAATTTTCATGGTGTTTCTTGCTGCTACAATGGGAGTTTGGTATTTGCTTCATGAAATACACGGAGTTCAACTGGGACACAGTGCAGGAGGGAGTTCTGTCACGTGTGGTATTTCAATTTCTGCAGGAGAATGCACCAACCATGCTTCTATATCACATAGCTTGCCCCATTGACGATAGCAAATCGATTCTGAACATTGCCCTGAAACCTCTCCAAATAACAAGATGCCTTTACTTAGAAGGGACTGCTGGCTGCATCATGTCAGTCACAAGCCATTTGGAAGCCAATGGCAGATCCACATGGCCCCACCACAGATGTTTTATCACACACCTGCCTACCACTGCTCTAGGCCCACTAATAATCAGGCTCCAACTTATTGGCATCTCTGTTTTACACAATTTTCATTAAAACCAGTCAATCAAGGCAGTGTCTGTTATACTCATGATCAGCAACAGGAAATCCAAAGGTTCTCCTGTGCCAGCTGGTCATGGAAATTTCAAAAATTTCATGGTATTTTTCTAGCCATATTTCAACAATGAAGGTGGAGGCACTGTGAGTTTCAGTTCATTCCAGAACCATTAATGTTGACGAAGCTCATTTCAATGAAAGCTCTGGAGAAATCTCACAGGCAATGCTTCCCAAAGAATGGCCAAAAGGTCAAATGAAGCCAGGCCCATTGAGTTCTACAATGTGATGTCCATGTGACTTTTGACTCTCAACTACGGCTGCCAAGTCTTTCAGAAGAAAATTATGTGATATCTTGGCTGTGATTCCCAGTGCTCTGTTGAAAGCCACCCTGGGCCTTGATCTCAGTTTCCAAGGGCGACTCTCATGCATGGCCTTCTAAAATCCCAACACAATTAATGGCAATACTTTTCTGAGGTCAGTTCCAGAACTCAGTCTCTAAGGGGAAAAACACCAGAGTTCATGTCAAGGTGGACCCAGTCATCTCTTCCAATCACCACACTAACAACCACAATTAAAACCAAAACAATCCCACATGGCCCTCATGTTCTTTTATATAGACACTCATCATAACCTATCGCTGGAAATTTCCACGAGGGGCGAAGCCCAAGACAGTCTCCTAAATAATCTCTCTTGCCCCTAATTTGCCTAAATTCAGGGTGGCCTGGACACCATTCCTGTGAACCAGGAGTGTTCAAATAGGCCTGCTGTTAATACTTCTCTGCTTCTCCAATTTGAGGCGTATTGACTGTGCAGTTTGGATTCTTTATGTGAATTGTAGTCACGGGAAAACTCAAGCAATTTAGGGATTTGAAGAAATGATTTGGCCCAATGGATCCCTATTCTAACTTGATGGAGGTCAGGAACCTTACAGAGAATGGGGAGAGACTTCATCCACAATAACTGCACTTTTGGCCATTTTTGTTTTGGATGCACACATGTGATGTTTCTTTAGATTCTTCAGGGGTTGAGAATCTAAGCCACGGCCTCACACAGGGCCAAGAGGCTGATTCAGACACTTCCATTTTCAAAGGAATTAAGCAAATATCCACAGGTGATGTCCATTCATTTCCATTTGAACCTGTTTTCTTCAGGCTTCACAAACGGATGTCTTGAGGCAAAGACCTTCCTGACATTCAGGGCAACAGAACAATAGGTAAGCAAAAGGCCCAAAGCAGGGTTTCTCCACTGAGACTATCATGGTCACACTTATATCTGAGTTTTCTGAGATGCTCGACATTCCCTTTAGCTATCCAGTACATGGCCATGTCACAGGGCTTGGAACTGCTACATATCTTGGACACAAAACCATGAGCCTATTCTGGAGAGTAGCCAGAATTCATGAAGAATGCAGGAATTTTGGAAGATACCACATGTTGCCCATCGATCAGGCAAGCTGAAATCCATTCATAAATTCGGCAGGATGAATGCTGGGAAGCTTTCTGCTAGACAGGAGACAACAATTGATGCATTCAGTTTTCTAATATCTAAAACCATGCACATAGTGGGATACACAGACATAGAAACACTTGCTTGCCAAACGACTTACTATAAACAGTTCACTCCAAACCAAACAAACCGCCTTTCCTACCTATTCTCAGAACATGAGACAAAACCACAAACCCACACCGACAACCACAGAGGCACCACCTTCTACAAAGTATGTCTGTGACTATCCAGAGTGTCTTCTGACTGGTGGGCCAACTTATGTTCCCCGGAAAACACCAACTCTGTGAACTTGTCAGGAGCCAGCGGTGAGCCACTATCTGCTTTCTCAGGAAAGGCCCCTCTTCTGAGTTTTCCTGGCAGTTGGCCATCCTCATATCTGTAGGTACCATGAAAGACTGACTCTGTCCTTGGTAAATCCAAACAAGTGAGCCCACTGGGACTGGGACTGGGACAGGCTCTTGGTACCTTGCTTCCTGGATCCCAAGTACCGAGAGTTCCATGACCAAGGAAGTGAGGTGAGGTCACTTCCTTCAGGAACTGAATGAGGTCACTGCTTTGGCAACCACTTTGTCCTAACAGTTGCTTCCAAGGGTCCCATGAGATCGAGGCTTCTCCTACTTCCTGTGACACTTTCACAAGTTAGAATGGTATATGAACCATAGGCACCCAGGAACAGGTCTCCAAAAAGGACTGTTTGTGTCCATCTTCTCTACATTATGAACAGAGAGGCTGATTCAAACACAACCCTTCATCCTGACCAGGTTGTTTGCAATGGAAGATGACGTTTGCTCTCTCAGGTCCTTCATGGCTGCCTACATGTTCTCCAGGGATCACTTCTTCATGGACCTTTGAGTTTTACAACAGGTGGAAGATTCTCTACATTCCTGTATTGTAAGACCAAATTGGTCCCTGCTCTTCTGTAAAGTTAGATTGAGGGAACAGTGTATGGTTAGGGTTAATAACAGGTTTGATTTGGGTTAGGAATTATTCTAATTGATGAATGATGGTATTGGGAACCTGTGATATTTATAAGAATATATAGGTGAAATATAAGTATGAAAACAAAAATCTAGGTAAGATTTGAAGCCCAGAAGGGCATTGCGCTATTGATTGGGATACTTAGCTTTGATATACGTTCTGCACAGGTGTTTCAGATAAATCGATAATCAATGGCATAGGACCTTGTACCTTGGATGATTGAATGTAGAAGTGAACATCCACTAGAACAGGGATAGTCGGTAGGATTGGGAAGATATTCGATAAGTTTCAGAAGAAGACTGAGTACAGAATTTGGACCAAAAGTTCTTTAGCAATAGTGTATCGGGTAGAGAGTGAATGTAAATGTCAGCACACGTGAAGGGTCAGTCACAATGGTGAACTGGGGAAAATATTTAGGTAAGCAGACATCAATAGAGACATTAGGAAATCAGGCAAAGTATAAATTGAGTGATAGGATTAGACATTTGCAACAGGGTTGAGGTTCAAAATATAGTCTTAAGAAGAAACAAATATGTAGTCACCAATAGGATTGACATTTGAGAGCATTAGGCACACTGGACATGAATGTTTTCAGTAATATATGCTCACTTTTCATTTAGGCTTTGATACAATCATAAGTGTGACCTCTTCTTTTTGTGTCCAGAATATTACTGTGATAAAATGTATATGTAGATTAGGTGACATGAGTATTTCTTCCACCATTTCTGGGAGCAACATTTTGAAGATGAAAAAATTAGTATTGGGGTTACAAATAGATTTACTCTGTGTCTATGAACATAGAGATAATTTATGAATAGACGATACTGTGATTAAATATTATAACTTGTTCCAACTTTAAATATTCGATTGAATTGATATCTGAAAATAAACAGAAAATCGTATATTTATATGCAATCATTCATTCCAACCAGAAATACATCTAATGGTAATATTAGGGTTATGGTTTATCATGAAGAGTGTGTCAGTTTTTCTTCAAAATGATTATGGAAATCGAAAAAAAAAGCGTTTGGAAAGAAGTCTCATGAAAAAACAATCATGTAACCTGGAGGAATACATGTGTTCTGAATCAGGAAATGATTGAAAGTGAATCAAAATCCTATAAATTATTGAAGTTGTTGATGAAATATATATCCTATGATGTGTATAAACTGAACAAATAGTAATGTACCAGTGTTGAATAAAATGAACTTCAACATAGACATCATATCCAAGAGGAATCTAGTTGCATTGATGTTAAACTGGGTCAGTTACTGTAGAAATATTAGGATTGTATGCACCACTCACTGAAGTTAGTTTTCAGTACTATAAAACAAATATGTAATTCAGGTGGATGAATATTTCTGAGAATAATATTGTGAAAAGTTGATTATAAATCCACATACATGAACATGAATGAATTTAGGTAGTATATGTAAGACACATATATTTCATATTTTGAAATATTTGGAGAGTGTATATATATATATATATATATATATATATATATATATATATATATATATATATATACACACACCCACACACACACACACACACAACACACACACCCAGGCAATAAAATGTAGCAATATATATGCCAATCGAAATTCATCATGAAGTATATATCATCCACAGATGCAAAAATATTTAATTTACTGAACATGGATTTATGTATAATGTTGTTCTACTAGGAGGCTCACCCATAGGTTGAATTTTCTGTTCCAACGGCGTTTAGGAGGAGTGATCTCTTCTCACAATTTGTATCTTCCAAGTCAGCCACCTCACAAGAATGTACATCTGATACCAGGTAGGATTCTATATGTGCATATAAAAATACATGTGCTGAATCGGCTACAGAGAAAGGGAGACAGGAATTCACATATTTGTTAACTTTAAAAACACATGGAGAACTATTTCAATTAAAAATTAACTAGATTTATAACACCTACCCTATATCATGCAAAAGGCAAGTGCAACTATACACCATGCCTCCTCTGAACTGCTTGTATTTCTATTCTGTTTGGGTTATTTTTCTCCATCATATTAGGATTTGTCATCAGAGTCTAGGAGGGTATGGGTTAGTGTCAGATGGCCCGGCTGGCAGGACACATCAACTTGGGTGTCGATCCTAGTTGGGGAGGAATGAAGGGACAAGAGACACGAGAGATGACAGCAAGACAGGAGTTCTGATAATGCTGCAAACTTTTATTATTCTCAGAGGGTATTTATATGCTGCGGATGGGAAAGCTCTCTTATCGGCAGTTGCTGGATGTCTTCACAGGGTGAGATAACCTCAGGATGTTTCAGTAGACAGATGGTAGCCGGATGTCAAAAGGAGATAGATGGCTGTGGGATGTCTCCCAGGCAGGTTGTGTCCCAGGGGGATGTTTCTTGTGTCAGTCTATTTTTTGAAGGAGAACTTCCTTCTAGCCCCTGACATCTCCCCTTTTGTTATATAAAATATTCGACCATACCTTACAGGCCATGGATTTAGGGGGTGATAGTGGCTCTGTTTCTCTAGAATGCCTTAGAATATCTCCTGATTTGAGCGAGCATCTTTCCTAGGAGATTTCGTGTTGGCTTTGGCATGTTTTTGGAGGAGACGTCTTTGAGGGGATAGCATGCCAACCGCCATGCACCAGAGCGTGTCATTCAGAGGTCTTGTGTTTGGGGATCCGTGGATCCATCCTCCTGCAGTCCTTCCTGGACCCTCCGTTATTATGGCCTAACGTGCTCATTCCAAGGGTGTGTCCTCCCCCAAGCGGAGGGGCCCATGGAGAACGAACCCTTATTGCAAGGGTAGAAGATGGTTGCTCAGAGCTGTTATTTATAGTTTTCTGTAAGAAAGAGAGATCTGTGGGGATGTAAACTTAATAAGCCTGTGAGAAGGGTTGAACATTCTTTTAAATGTTGGCAGTGCTGTCTTCCATCTCCAGACCATGATAGTGGACCTGTATGGGCTTAGAAATCAAAATATTAATCTGTTCTTTAATAAATTGTACCAGCCTCTTTATAATGCAGGGGCCTATGGACACCATTAAAAGTAAACCCAACAAAGGGACTAATAGGGGAAGAAGGTAGGGTAGAAATCCATTATGCCCAATCCAGAGGGGATTTTCAAATAGTTCCCTTTGTCTCTTTTCTGGATCTTCTTGAAGCTGCTTAATTTTAATGTGTACTATGCCTGATTTATTGGCATAAAAGCAGCATCGTTCCCCTAAGGCTAAGCAAATACCTCCCTGGTTAGCTGTCAGCAAATCTAAGCCCCGTCTGTTTTGAAGGAACACTTCTGCCAGGGAATTTATTTGGTCCTGCAAATCTTTAAAGGTTCCTGATAAAGTTTGTACATAATTTATAAGTTGTTGAGACAGGCGATGGTAAGAGTGAATAGCCGTGCCTAAGCCACTGTACCTGTGCCCACAGCAGCTGTTATTCCAAGGCTGGCAATGAGTGGTAAAGCCTGTATTGCCCACCTATGTCTTTTGACTAAAGTGTCTAGGCTAGAAATTGGTAGAGGTTCATCTCCTGGGACAATAGTTATATCAGGGAGTAATAAAGCAAGAACACAACCAATGGTCCAATTCGCTGGAAGCGTGGGAAGGCCGAGTTTCCTCCACACATAAAAACTGTGCCATTGGAGGAACAAAGAGATGGGGTGGGTGAGGAATAATTTTATACTGTTGAGCAATTTCCAAAGGAAGTAAGTCGAACATCAGTATCATAGGTATTATTCTGCATCGCGCCTAAAAGAAATAATGTAAAAGTGCCTATAGGCTGTACTTTAAAGGGAAATCCGGGTTGGCATGTATTATGATTGTCCATGATAGAATTAATAGTAACTGCCATAGGCATGATTGCCCTGCTGTCATGCAGAGCCAGCAATCACCAGCAAGGGTGGGGTTCGAATTATTAAGCGAGGAGAATGTAGTTTGCAAAATATCTAATGTATTGGTATCTAAACCTGGGAACTGGGATTTAGGCTACATTAAGGGATGATATGTGAGCTCAGGGATTTGGGATTTCAAAAGTTTGATTATCTGAGGATGCTTTACAGAATAAGTGGGTCCTCCACCATCAGAGACCCCTGTAGGGGCCTTAATCGGCCAGTAGGAACCTTTTCCGACAGTGCCTTGGCACCCAGCTGACTGTAGCTTGGTGTATTTGCCATCTCCTCCATGGTCAAAGAGAATGGGGGTATAATGAATAGTGGTCCCCCTGCTGCATGAGTTTTAGTTAGGGAGGCTTCAAAAAATTGTTCTCCCTGTTTATTAACACAAAGTGAAGCCGACACATTACAAGAGACATGCATCGCCTGGGTATGCGTACAAGTTGCAGAACAATTTTGGAGAGCTTTACTTGTACTAGGGGGAATAATCTTTGGCTTGTTAACACATACCCATTTAGGCTGATGAACTCCTCCGAGATTATGGTCAACCTTGGCACGGAGGTAAGTCACCTTAGTCATGCAGTCAGCAGTCTGGGTCCAACTAGTGGGAGCCTCAGTCCAAAATCCTCCTTTGCATTCACGGGGGGGGGGCAAAAAGGTACTCCATGATGTTGGAAATTGGAGGTCCAAGGTCTCCGTGTTCAAACCTGTTCAGCAGAAGTGCCTTAAGCAGGATCCTCGCACAGATTCTTGGCTGTATCTGAAATGGAGGAAAATTTGTCCTCAGGGGGAGGGCCTCCGTCCCTGGGTTGAGGTAAGTAATTTACCTGTTTAACCAGGCATTCTGGTAACCATCTTGGGGATGCTTGCTCTTGGTCCAAAACACAAGCTGAGCCTCATCCCCTGATGAGGATAGGATCTGGGCGTTTTCATTTATTTGTAATGGGATTGCACCACATAACAGGCGAGCGAACAGAATTGGACGAAGGATGCCAGTGTCTGTCTGTGGCCAAATGGCCTTCACTGTCTAAGGTAAGAAAAATAAGGGCAAATAATGCATGGTTAAGGCGATCCCTGGGAGTGGTAACTACAAGGGCGGAAGCCTTAAGACGGGATAGCCAAGTCTTTAAGCTAAGCTGGGCAAGTTCCACATGCCTTGGCCCTGAGAGTTGTATGGAATTTCAGTAGTATGACAAAATTGCAAGGTAGCACAAAACTGTTTAAACTTGGCACTGGTATATGCAGGACATTTATCTGTTTTAATATGTATTGGTTTACCCATTACGAAAAAGGCTGAAACAAGATGAGAAAGGACGTCTTTGGTAGCCTCTCCAGAATGTGGTGATGCAAAACTAAAGCCGCTGAAGGTATCTATAGAAACGTATATATATTTGGTTTTTCAAAATTCAGGAAAATGAATAACATCCATTTGCTAAACCTGATTGGGCTGTAATCCTCGGGGGTTAACTCCCAAGTGTTGAATGGGGAGGGACACAGTGCAACCAGGGCATGCTTTTACTATTTGTCATGCATGTTGCCTGATAATTTTCCAAAGTAATCGATGGCTCTGGGAATTTAGATGGTGAAGATTTTGTAACTCCATGGCCTTTTGAATGGAGCCAACAAAAATTGGAATGATGGAACGTGTTGCTGCATCAGCTTGGGCATTACCTTGTGTTAGAGGGCTCAGAAGGTCAGAGTGTGTCATGATGTGTCCTAAGGAAAATGCATGTTTTCTGGCCTGAATTAGCTGCTGAAGCTGGTGAAACAGAAAGGGGAAATTGGAAGAAGCCATAATGGTGGGTGAAATCTCCAGCAGGGGCACAGAATGAGCAATGTAGGCACTGTCTGTATAAATATTAACAAGATTATCAAAAAAACTTTATGAAAACTTGTGTTATGGTGAACAATTCCACAAACTGAGCTGACTGATAAACAGTATCAAAGGTGGTAGGCTTGTTATTGACAACAAAGACTGCACGGCCATTACTGGAACCATCTGTAAAGACAGTAAGTTCTTGAGGAATGGGAGCCTTTTGAGTAATTTTGGGAAAAATAAATGAATGTAACTGGACAACATTTAAAACGGGGTCATTGGGGATGTGGTTATGAATTGTTCCCAAAAAGCCTGATAGGGCAATACCCCATTGATCCATGTCTCTAGTAAAAATTGTAGTAAGGGTTTGGTCCTTAGTATATGGAATTAAAATATTATCAGGGTCTTTGCCAAAATGTTGTTGAGAAAGCAAACGACCTTTAAAAATAAGAGAAGCTACCTGAGCAAGATAAACAGTAATAACCTTGGAGGATGTGGTGGATACAAGGACCAAAAGCAAGGGGCAGCCTTTATTTTTAAAATGTGGATCTCGCTGCCAAAATATTCCTGTGGGTGTATGAGGAGTGTGGAAAATAACCAGAACCAGAGGAAGGTTATAAGAAATTTGTGTAACAAACTTTTGGGCAATGGCTTCTGTGGCTTGGTTTAATGCATGTCATGCCTCGGGAGTAAGCTTTTGAGGGGAGGAGGGGTGGGAATCACCTATCAAAATATCATTAAGGGGCAAAAGTACACAAGTGGGTAATTTTAAATATGTTCCTAGCAATTGAATATCCCCCAGTAATATTTGAAAATCATTAAGTGTGTGAAGATGGTCCACACATAGTTGTATTTTAGGAATTTGGATCTGATTATCTTGAAGTTTAAGACCCAAATAGGTATAAGGGTCCTGTGTTTGAAACTTATCTGGAGCTATCTGTAGTCCCAAGGTAGTGAGGTTTTGTAAAAATCCAAGTAACAATTATTAAGGTCATGGGTATTAGGTGCAGCAATTAACAAATCATCCATATAATGTAAAATATAATTTTGTGCTCATCGCTCTCTCACAGGGTCTACTGCTTGAGCAACGTGTTTTTGGCAAAGACTAGAGCTGTTGGCCATACTTGGGGAAGAACCTTCCATTGAAATCTCTGCATAGGGCCCTGAAAATTAATGTGAGGGAGACTAAAGGCAAAATAGGGTCTATCCTCAGGATGTAAAGGAATGGTAAAAAAGCAATCTTTTAAGTCAATAACCATTTTACAATAGTTTTTTGGAATCGCCACTGGTGTGGGAATGCCTGGCTGTAGTGCTCCCATCGGGCGCATAACTTTATTAATGGCACACAAATATTGTAAAAGGCACCACTTGCCTGATTTTTTCTTGATAATAAAAATAGGAGTAATCCATGATGAGGTTGAGGGCTTTACATGGCCGGCTGCGAGCTGTTCCTGCACTAACGTGGAGGCAGCCTCCAATTTTTCTTGGGTAAGGGGCCACTGATCCACCAACACAGGAGTCTGAGTCTCCCAAATAACTTTATCTGCATGGGGTACAGGAGGGTCAGGGACTGACACTAAAAATCTGAATACACAAGTCCACATGTATTTGTTTTTGTATGGGTTGTATAGGCTCCACCAGTCCTTGTTTCAGTATCCCCAGGCCTGTACCAGGAACAAAATTCATAGGAAGCATTTGATGAGTCACCATGGAATTGGGACTGGCGAGAATATCTTCCAATAACTCAAAATATCTCCTCCCTATACGTTAACAGGGAGGTCAGAATCAACGAAAGGAGTGACAGTTGACTTATTACCATCTTTATCAGTGCAGCTAATAGACCTAGAGCTGACCAGAGGATTTTTTTATTTTCCTATCCCTTTAAGGTCAGTCAAGGATGGAGTGTGGGGCTAACCTGATGGCTTGTATTTTTGAGAAATAATTGTGGCATCAGCTCCAATATCTAGAACTCCTTGGAATTCCTTTTCTTCAGTAAGTAAGGTAAGGGTGGGTCTATTGTGAGAAATGGGCTGAACCCAATACACATCAGAGAAGCCCAAGAAGGCAGTCCCCCGAGGTAGGTTTGGGTTTTGGAAATGCCTCCTGAATCCAAGGGAAGGAGAATTAATTGTGCAAGTCTTGTTCCTGCTGGGATAGCGGAAACTCCATTAATAGCAGTGGCCAGTATTTTTATTTCTCCAGTGAAATCATTATCATTAATGCCAACGAAGACCTGAACACCTTGTATGGTAGTGGAGGCTCTTCCAAGATTAAGGGCACATGTATGAGATGGAGGGGGACCCATAATTTCATTGGGTATTATCTGGGGCCCTTGCATTGGGTCTAATATTGTATTTGTGGCAGCACAGAGGTCCAATTTTGTGCTGCCTGGGGTGGCTAGTTGGAGGGAGGCAATTGTGGAGAAGGATTTTGTGGTAGGTTGGGAGTTTAGGAGGGAACAAACTTTATTGCTCCTGTGTTTGTCGTGGGGGATGTTGTGGCCGGGGGCTGGCCCCACAGGGAGTTTCCCGAGAAGTAGGAAGAAATAGGCTGTGTGAGGGCATTTGTCTTAGATCTACACTCACTGGCCCAGTGATGACCTTTACCACTTCTATGGAAAAGGGTAGCTGGGGGCGGTTAAGCCCCAGTTTGAGGAGACGCTATTCCTAGGCTTTGTTTGCCTGTGGGACACTCACATGCAAAATGGCCAGGTTGTTTACAGGTAAAGCAAGTACGTGAGCCAGGATTGTGAAAGGCCTTGGTAAAGGCGGTCCCTAAAGCCAGACCCATGGCATGGGCTGCACCCACGTCTGCACAGAGTCTAATAACTTCAGAAAGTTTCCCTTTATCCTTATGTGGTTGAAGAACATTCTGACATGCTGGGTTAGCATTTTCAAAGGCAAGATGTTTTACATAGGTGCTTTCACCTTCGCTTGGTAAATCCTATAGGCTGTGGCACGGTCCTGAGAGGTCGCGGGTGTTCTGAATGGTAGAGAGCTGCTTCCTTCTCCAAGATAGCGTCCTCCCCAGGGGTCAATGTGTCTCTGGGATTTAAAACTGGATAAAGGTGGTTTTTAATCATTGGAGCCTTATTAATTAGGGTCGTATTTTGAGGGGAACCAGGAAGGTTCTCAGGGTTCTGGGAAGACTGAGAAGGTTCTATGTCTATACTAATGATGGGCATGCAGAGGGGGGACGAGAG